>NC_135235.1:256393699-256993699 GCF_051348905.1 Ranitomeya variabilis | reverse complement strand
ACCATCTGGCTGTTTTCCAGCATAAATTTCAATGTTGTATGTGTAGGTCTTACTGGCATCAACAAGGGCATACATTTTTATTCCGTATTTGCTAGGTTTTGATGGTATGTATTGACGAAATGCACATCTGCCACGAAAACCAGGGAGCATTTCGTCAATTGTGACATTTGCCCCAGGGTGATAGTTTATCTTACAGTTTTCCACAAATTTTTGGAATACATCGCGAATTGGAGCATGCCGGTCATATGTTTTACGTTCGGTTTGGGTAGTTCTGTCATCAAACCGAAGGCAACGAATTAGAATCTTGAATCTTTTTAGAGACATAACAAGGCTAAATTTTTCAATTCCATCACTTTCTATACCCCAAAGTTCCTCCAAACTTTGCCGATTTGCCCTATAAGCTCCTGCAAGGTATAATAATCCAAAAAATGCACGCAGTTCGATTTTCATCCGTGGGCTTCAGGATTCTGTCACAGATGAACTTGTGCTTTATATTGTCTATATATTGATTAGTGTATATGACAATAGAGTCCAGAATGTCATCTGTGAAAAAAGTATTCCAGCATTCAGCTGCAGTTTTTGCATTACGTGCTGTTCCAATAACTGCAGGAAGGTGAGTGATAATGTTATGAGGTTCCATACGTTTTTTTATGGGTGGATTCTTGTTCCATTTGTTTTTTTTTATCTTTTCTCATATAATAAGATTCTATATCTTCTTCCTCCTCATCACTGTCACCATCTTGCTCTGTTTCAGAATTTAGTTCACAGACTTCCACCTCATCATGAGAATCAATCTCACTTTCTTCAAAACCCTCATTCATTGTGGGGTCTGCATCATCATCATCATCTAACAGCATGTTTCTCACTTCCTCAACATGATGGGGTTTTGAAAGATCATACATTTTCTTCTCCATTTCAGAAGATAATCTGAAGCAAGAGAGAGAATATGCAGGGAACAATGTGCCTGAGAAACACACTTTCATTTGTAAGAAAATCTGCCTTATTTATATGAAATATCCACAAACCTTTCTCTATCCATTCATAAAACAAGCTAAATAAACAATAGTAATGACTAAAAACATTACATACCAACCTTATAAAGTGTGATGTGTTCGGGACCAATGAGCCTGAGAAGCCAGCACAGCTACACTCACCGGCCACTTTATTAGGTACACCATGCTAGTAACGGGTTGGACCCCCTTTTGCCTTCAGAACTGCCTCAATTCTTCGTGGCATAGATTCAACAAGGTGCTGGAAGCATTCCTCAGAGATTTTGGTCCATATTGACATGATAGCATCACACAGTTGCCGCAGATTTGTCAGCTGCACATCCCAAAGATGCTCCATACAAGGCAGGATGGATCCATGCTTTCATGTTGTTTACGCCAAATTCTGACCCTACCATCCGAATGTCGCAGCAGAAATCGAGACTCATCAGACCAAGCAACGTTTTTCCAATCTTCTACTGTCCAATTTCGATGAGCTTGTACAAATTGTAGCCTCAGTTTCCTGTTCTTAGCTGAAAGGAGTGGTACCCGGTGTGGTCTTCTGCTGCTGTAGCCCATCTGCCTCAAAGTTCGACGCACTGTGCGTTCAGAGATGCTCTTAGGCCTACCTTGGTTGTGTCACGCTCACGCCCTGACTGGAGGGCGTGAGCACGCGGGGGTATGTGTGGCCCCACTGTGCCACAAACCAGACTACCCTGGAAGGGGCGTAACTAAGTAGCTTCCTAGGTGTTCGCTGGAGCCTCTGATGGTGAGGTCAGACTTGTGCAATAAGAAGCTACCAGGTGCCACTCCAGGGTGGTGTCTGGCTGTGGCTGCTGATCCCACCGGGGAACGGAACATAGACAAGCAAGCGGGCACGGCTGGCACATAGGCAGGCAGACGGGTACAACAGGAACACTGTCAGGCAGGCGGGCACGGCTGGCTCTCTGGTAGGCAGGCGGGCACGGCTGGCTCTCTGGCAGGACTGGTAGACAAGACTGGTACACTGGAAGAACCGGTAGGGACCGGTCTGCAGGCAGGTATGTAGAACGGGTAACAACCTGTTCAGACACGAGGACCTAGGAATAAGTAGATAAAGACCGCAAGAGCGGATGCAGAGCGAAAGCACAGGAGCTAGAGCCAAGAACAGAAATGCAGGAGGCGGAGCCAAGAGCAGGAGGCGGAGCCAAGTACAAAACCGCAGGAGGCGGAGCCAAGAGCTGGAGGCGGAGCCAAGTGCAAAACCGCAGGAGGTGGAGCCAAGAGCTGGAGGCGGAGCCAAGTGCAGACAGGCAGGAGGCGGAGCCAAGAGCTGGAGGCAGAGCCAAGTGCAGGAGAAGTAGAACCGCAAGGAGCGGAGCCAGGTAGAACCGCAAGGAGCGGAGCCAGGTAGAACCACAAGGAGCGGAGCCAGGTAGAACCGCAAGGAGCGGAGCCAGGTAGAACCGCAAGGAGCGGAGCCAGGTAGAACCGCAAGGAGCGGAGCCAGGTAGAACCGCAAGGAGCGGAGCCAGGTAGAACCGCAAGGAGCGGAGCCAGGTAGAACCGCAAGGAGCGGAGCCAGGTAGAACCGCAAGGAGCGGAGCCAGGTAGAACCGCAAGGAGCGGAGCCAGGTAGAACCGCAAGGAGCGGAGAGGTGCTGCGGGAGGGGTCTCTGCAGCAGAGCTGAGCCACAAAGAATGTGGAGAGAAGCTGCAGCAAGGGATAACTGCAACAGCAGAAGATAAGCTGAGTAGAAAGGAGCAGAAACGCAGAAGTGAGGAGCAGAGGTAAAGTAACAAAGGTTCAGAGCAGGCAGAGCTGCAAGAGTGCAGAGTGAAAGCAGACTGAGAATACAAGGAAAGACAACAGGGAAGGAAGCCAAAGACTAGAAGACCGAGGTAAGACTAAGTACAGACAAGGCAATGGAACAAGGACAAAGACACTGGGACCAGGATATTCTGCCTCCTGGTGGGCGGACAACAAGACCAAGGAAATAACACAGAGAATCCTCCAGAGAGGGAGTAACTCAGAGAAAGGCCAGGCAAACTCAGAAGCAAGACACTAACTGAGCTAACACATTGCACAGGCCCAGAACACTGGGTGGAGCTGAACTAAATACTGGAGGTCTCCTGGCAATTGGTCAGGAACAGATTGGACAGATGCACCTGATTCCTATAAGAACCAGAGAGTTCAGGCGCCGCCCCTCTATACACAGAACTATGAAGCATGCAGAGAGCAGAAACACAGAACATGGAGCTGGCAAGAAACAGAAACCACATCATGACCTGGAGCAGTGGGTAAGATAGTGTGAGAAATGCGAGGCCATGCCGTGATGCCAGCAGAGTTGTTACAGTACCCCCCCCTTTACGGCCCCTCTTCTTCAAGCCCGCCAGAATAACTTGTAGAAGAAGGATGGGAGCACACATAGTCCAGGCCAACATGACATCTTCAGGGTAGAAGGCGGCAGGAGGGTCACCAGGTATCTCAGAAAACAAAGTCTCTTTGTGCTCTGCAGGGTTAGCTTCATCAGAAATCTCGGATAGCAAAGTCTCATTGTACCCAATAGGGTTAGCTTTCTCAAAGGACTGGACCATTTCCTCAGGGTAGACAAGAAGCAGGGATTTGGAAGATACTGATTTGTTATCTTCACCAGCCGGCCACATGGAAGCTGAAGGAATACTGACAGGATACACCTTCTGCCCGATATCCAGAGACAAACTTTCAGATAGCAGAGATGTTCTAGAGTACTGAACACAGGAAAAGTCACTAGAGATGAATGTGAAGAGCATCAGCTCCACCAGGTCAGAGAAAAATTGAGGTGAACAAACTTCTGTTTTGAAATCTTCACCAGCCGGCCACAAGGACGCAGAAGGTATAAACATAGGAACCATCTTCTGCCCGTTATCCAGAAGAAATCGTCCAAGCGGCGGGGATGTTCCTAGGAACGGAATACAGGTAAAGTCGTTGGAGATGTGTGGAGAGATAGTCACCGCTTCCCCATCTTCGGTGACATCAGCACAGCTTGACTCGACGACTAGCAGACCAGCAGAAGAAGATGTCACTGCTGAGTGTCTTTGACGCATGGGAACCAGACACTTCTCAAGACTGGGTAAGTTCAAACGAAGCACTTTACTGCAACTCTTGACCAGAGCGGGTGGTAGAGTCCTTGGCTTAGAATGACCCATGGGCATAACAGACAGCATACGGAAAACAAACTTCTTCGTGTATAAGACTCCAACTTGGAGCTGTAGTTGTCCTTGCAGGACTAGACTGCTCTTTAGCAGGGTTCGGCCATTATCAGGCAACGCCCACACCGGGTTCTGGAACTGTAGAACGGAGGCCATACACCGACTCCGTATGACAGGCGGCTTAGACACACCAAAGCTCCCAGAAGGCAGAGAAACAGTCATTAACTTAGATGGAGAGGGAGTACTCTCGCCAGGGGCAGCCTCTCCTACTGGCCCAGGGTTTTGGAGTACAGGCTTCACAGGGCAAAGACCACCTGAATGTTCTTTACAACCACAGGGATACCATATTTCAATCTCAGCACCAGATTCAGGCTGCAGATTTGCCAGCCCCCTCTTATTAGACCTCTTGGATCTTGCTCGGGTGGCCGCTTTGGCAGGTTGTGGAACAGGTGAGTCTTGGACGGTCATGGACGGAAGCGACGGAGTACCTACAGGTTTCTTTCGTCTGGACCATCTCTGTGAGCTTGGAGGGGAAGACTTTTCAGGAGACGCAGAGGTAGGCACATCGAAGACTTTACGGAAGGCCGCCAGGAAGGCCTCCAAGTCCGTGATGATGAGATCCCCTGCTTCAAACAAGGGGTTGATCCATAGCAAAGCATCTCCTCTTAGGTAGGACATTATGTATCCAACCTTGAACAAATCAGAGGGGAAAGCAGAAGCATACCATTCGAAGTTCAGCATACACTGCTCCAGGAACACACGGCACTGCTTCGGATCCCCATAGTACTTTGGCGGATCCGCAGGAGCCTGCTTTTCATAGGCCAAAAGTTTATTAAAGATAGCATCAGAGACAACGATTAAAGCATCTTGCTCCGAGAGCGAAGGCACATGGGACTCAGCGGGGACCATGGCCTGTGCAAACTGTCACGCTCACGCCCTGACTGGAGGGCGTGAGCACGCGGGGGTATGTGTGGCCCCACTGTGCCACAAACCAGACTACCCTGGAAGGGGCGTAACTAAGTAGCTTCCTAGGTGTTCGCTGGAGCCTCTGATGGTGAGGTCAGACTTGTGCAATAGGAAGCTACCAGGTGCCACTCCAGGGTGGTGTCTGGCTGTGGCTGCTGATCCCACCGGGGAACGGAACATAGACAAGCAAGCGGGCACGGCTGGCACATAGGCAGGCAGACGGGTACAACAGGAACACTGTCAGGCAGGCGGGCACGGCTGGCTCTCTGGTAGGCAGGCGGGCACGGCTGGCTCTCTGGCAGGACTGGTAGACAAGACTGGTACACTGGAAGAACCGGTAGGGACCGGTCTGCAGGCAGGTATGTAGAACGGGTAACAACCTGTTCAGACACGAGGACCTAGGAATAAGTAGATAAAGACCGCAAGAGCGGATGCAGAGCGAAAGCACAGGAGCTAGAGCCAAGAACAGAAATGCAGGAGGCGGAGCCAAGAGCAGGAGGCGGAGCCAAGTACAAAACCGCAGGAGGCGGAGCCAAGAGCTGGAGGCGGAGCCAAGTGCAAAACCGCAGGAGGCGGAGCCAAGAGCTGGAGGCGGAGCCAAGTGCAGACAGGCAGGAGGCGGAGCCAAGAGCTGGAGGCAGAGCCAAGTGCAGGAGAAGTAGAACCGCAAGGAGCGGAGCCAGGTAGAACCGCAAGGAGCGGAGCCAGGTAGAACCGCAAGGAGCGGAGCCAGGTAGAACCGCAAGGAGGGGAGAGGTGCTGCGGGAGGGGTCTCTGCAGCAGAGCTGAGCCACAAAGAATGTGGAGAGAAGCTGCAGCAAGGGATAACTGCAACAGCAGAAGATAAGCTGAGTAGAAAGGAGCAGAAACGCAGAAGTGAGGAGCAGAGGTAAAGTAACAAAGGTTCAGAGCAGGCAGAGCTGCAAGAGTGCAGAGTGAAAGCAGACTGAGAATACAAGGAAAGACAACAGGGAAGGAAGCCAAAGACTAGAAGACCGAGGTAAGACTAAGTACAGACAAGGCAATGGAACAAGACACAAGGACAAAGACACTGGGACCAGGATATTCTGCCTCCTGGTGGGCGGACAACAAGACCAAGGAAATAACACAGAGAATCCTCCAGAGAGGGAGTAACTCAGAGAAAGGCCAGGCAAACTCAGAAGCAAGACACTAACTGAGCTAACACATTGCACAGGCCCAGAACACTGGGTGGAGCTGAACTAAATACTGGAGGTCTCCTGGCAATTGGTCAGGAACAGATTGGACAGATGCACCTGATTCCTATAAGAACCAGAGAGTTCAGGCGCCGCCCCTCTATACACAGAACTATGAAGCATGCAGAGAGCAGAAACACAGAACATGGAGCTGGCAAGAAACAGAAACCACATCATGACCTGGAGCAGTGGGTAAGATAGTGTGAGAAATGCGAGGCCATGCCGTGATGCCAGCAGAGTTGTTACAGGTTGTAACGGGTGGCGATTTGAGTCACTGTTGCCTTTCTATCAGCTCGAACCAGTCTGCCCATTCTCCTCTGACCTCTGGCATCAACAAGGCATTTCCGCCCACAGAACTGCCGCTCACTGGATTTTTTTTCTTTTTCGGACCATTCTCTGTAAACCCTAGAGAAGGTTGTGCGTGAAAATCCCAGTAGATCAGCAGTTTCTGAAATACTCAGACCAGCCCTTCTGGCACCGACAACCATGCCACGTTCAAAGGCACTCAAATCACCTTTCTTCCCCATACTGATGCTCGGTTTGAACTGCAGGAGATTGTCTTGACCATGTCTACATGCCTAAATGCACTGAGTTGCCGCCATGTGATTGGCTGATTAGAAATTAAGTGTTAACAAGAAGTTGGACAGGTGTACCTAATAAAGTGGCCGGTGAGTGTATATCTTCCTTCCTGAAGCTCTGCAGACCAACTGTGGTATCAGGTTTCACACAGCAGCTAGAGCCAGGAGACTATCTAGAGGGAGGGGGTTTCCTGAAAATCTGGTGAGAAGGGAGAAATGAAAGTAGAAGAGCTGCGCCTGTCAGATCCATTGTTCCTGACGGAGGGTTAATAGCCTAGAGAGGGTCCATGGTTATTGGGCCCCCCCTGGCTAAAAACATCTGCCCCCAGCCACCCCAGAAAAGGCACATCTGGAAGATGCGCCTATTCTGGCACTTGGCCACTCTCTTCCCACTCCCGTGTAGCTGTGGGATATGGGGTAATGAAGGGTTAATGTCACCTTGCTATTGTAAGGTGACATTAAGCCAGATTAATAATTTAGAGGTGTCAGTTATGACACCTATCCATTATTAATCTAATAGTACAAAATAGTTAATAAAACACACACACAGTATTACAAAGTACTTTAATGAAATAAAGACACAGGGTGTTGTAATATTTTATTATTCTCTTAATCCACCTGAAGACCTGTAAAAAAGTAAAAATAAAAAAACAACAATATCCCATACCTTCCGACGATCAGTCTTGTCCCACGATGTAAATCCATCTGAAGGGGTTAAATCATTTTACACCCAGGAGCTTTGCTAATGCAGTTGTGCTCGTGGATGTAAAACCCCGGGGAATGAATGGAAAGCAGAGGAAAGTCCTGTAGTTACCTTGAGTCGCGGTGATGCGCCCCCTGCTGGATGTCCCCATATGAACTCGAACGCCTCTCCATTATTAATCTGGCTTAATGTCACCTTACAATAGCAAGGTGACATTAACCCTTCATTACCCCATATCCCACCGCTACACGGGAGTGGGAAGAGAGTGGCCAAGTGCCAGAATAAGCGCATCTTCCAGATGTGCCTTTTCTGGGGTGGCTGGGGGCAGATGTTTTTAGCCAGGGGGGCCAATAACCATGGACCCTCTCTAGGCTATTAATATCTGCCCTCAGTCACTGGCTTTACCACTCTGGCAGAGAAAATTGCGCTGGAGCCCACGCCATTTTTTTCCGCTATTTAACCCTTTAATTTAATAGCTAGAGCCCCCAAATTTGAAACACAGACACTTCTTACATTAGTGAAGATGAATATGTAATAAAATAAGGGATATGAGATGGTTTACTGTATGTAAACCATGTCTCATATCCTGTCGGGTTTGTGAAGGAAATGGCAAAAGCCGGCAATTGAATTAGCGGCTTTTATGCTATCTAGCGCTGCATTAAATATAAATATATAGGTGTCTCACTGACATATATATATGTATATATACCTATTCTATGTGTATATATCTACTCTATTCTAACCTGTCAGTGTGATTTTACTGTACACCGCGCTGAATTGACAGCTTTTCAAAGGACACCGGTGCGTAAAAATCGGACAGAACTCGCATGGTGCAAGTGCTGTGCGATTTTTTTTCTCACACCCATTGACTTGCATTGGCGAGTCTCGTCCGAGAATCGCAGCAATACGCAGCATGCTGCGATTTTTTTCTCAGTCCGATTTCGGCTGAGAAAAAAATCGCAAATGAAAAGACACCTATTGAATAACATTGGTCCGAGTGCAATCCGATTTTTTATCAGATGGCACTCGTCCGTTTTCCTCGCAAGTGGAAATGAGCCCTTACACACAGGCCGGCAGTGCTGGTGTGTGGACGAGGCACTGTGGTATTGTCACACGATGTGTCCTGATTCCGGTTTACCACAATCCCTAGAAGTTGCAGTAAAAAGATGCAGTTTTTGCAAAATAGTCACAAAAGCTCATAATTTGGCCTCTGTGATGGGAATTGCAGGAATAAATTGTGACTGGTCTCATTGCGTGTATATTTAGTTACATGGGATATAATGGAGATTTCCCTGTCAGGTCCGGAGATCTCATGTATGTGGGATTAATCAGGCTTCCTCCTCCTCGCTCAATGCAGAATGCATCTAAGAAGGACACCACTCTATATCTGTCACCAGGACATCTGGGATATTTACTATGTAGATTTATAGCCTCCCCTTTATTGACCGACCATGGCCAGAACAAATGTGAGCAGCTAGTTTCACTGTTCAGTAAGTACAAGTATGAGGGTCCACATGCTATTAGCAGAGTGGGATGGAAAGGTGCATCATGTGACTTTCGTTGACTCACTGATTAACAAGCTGATGGAAATGTGCATCATGTGACTTTCGTTGACTGATTAACAAGCTGTTTTGTCACACGTTAAAACATCGCAAACCCGATTTCTCCAGCGATGCTCTAGGAGTGCTGAACGCTTATGGAGGAAAACACGCACACCAGAAGACTTCACACACTTCAAATTTATGTTAAGAACCTATAACTCTGTCCTTCACCTCGCCAAACAGACCTACTACACCACCCTGATCTCCTCACTATCCACTAACCCCAATAAACTTTTTAACACCTTACACTCCCTCCTCAGGCCAAAAGCACAAGATCCTATCACAGACATTTGTGCTGATGACCTGGCCTCCCACTTTATAGAGAAAATAGACATTATCCATCAGGAAATCCGCTCCCAGACACCAAGTGCAATGAATCCCATCCCTCCCTGCATCTCCCCTGGCTCACTCTCCACATTCGATCCCATCACAGAAGAAGTCTCCAAGCTCCTCTCCTCTTCTCGTCCGACTACATGCACTACCGACCCCATTCCCTCACACCTCCTCCAGTCTCTCTCTCCAGTTGTCTCAACTCACCTAACCACAATCTTTAATCTCTCCCTCTCCTCTGGCATTTTCCCCTCCTCCTTCAAACACTCTATCATTACTCCATTACTAAAAAAAACACCCTCGACCCATCCTGAACAAACAACTACAGACCAGTCTCCAATCTCCCCTTCATCTCTAAACTCTTGGAGCGCCTGATCTACTCCCGCCTTACCTGTTACCTCTCCACTCATTCCCTCCTAGACCCTTCACAGTCCGGTTTCCTCCCCTACATTCGACAGAAACTGCACTCATCAAGGTGACCAATGACCTTCTGACAGCAAAATGTAACGTGACCACTCTCTGCTCATTCTTCTCGACCTTTCTGCAGCTTTCGACACTGTTGACCACCCTCTCCTACTCTCTAGGCTCCAGTCACTAGGCATTAAGGACACTGCTCTCTCCTGGTTCTCCTCCTATCTTTCTGACCGCTCCTTCAGTGTTCTGTTCTCTGGTTCCACTTCATCTCCTCTTCCTCTCATTGTTGGGGTACCTAAGGGCTCAGTCCTTGGCCCCCTTCTCTTCTCCCTCTACACGGCCCCAATTGGACAGACCATCAGCAGATTTGGCTTTCAGTACCATCTTTATGCTGATGACACACAACTATACACGTCCTCCCCTGACCTTACCCCCGCTGTACTACAGAACGCCACTGACTGTCTGTTTGCAGTCTCCAACATCATGTCCGCTCTCTATCGGAAACTCAACCTCTCCAAAACTGAACTTCTGCTCCCGCCATCTACTAACCTCCCCAAATCTGACATTTCCCTCTCCGTGGGTGGCACCATAATAACACCCCGGCAGCAGGCGCGCTGTCTGGGTGTTTTGTTTGACTCCGATCTCTCCTTCACATCCCATATACAATCTCTTGCCCACTCGTGCCACTTACACCTAAAGAACATCTCTAGAATCTGCCCTTTTCTCACCATGGAAAGAAAAAAACCCTCACTGTCGCCCTGATCCACTCCCGCCTTGACTACTGCAATGCTCTATTAATTGGCCTCCCCCTCACTTGACTTTCCCCTCTCCAGTCCATCCTTAATGCAGCAGCCAGGGTCGTCCATCTGGCTAATCGTTACTCAGATGCATCCGCTTTTCGCCAGTCGTTACACTGGCTGCCCATTCATTACAGGATACAATTCAAAGTTCTTGTTCTCACCCACAAAGCTCTCCACAGTGCGGCACCCCCTTACATCTCCTCCCTCATTTCTGTCTATTGGCCTAACCGACCTCTGTGCTCTGCAAATGACTTTCGACTAACCTCTGCACTAATCCGTACCTCCCACTCGCGACTCCAAGACTTCTCCCGTGCTGTGCCAATCCTGTGGAATGCTCTACCACAAGATATTAGGACCATCCACAACTTGCATAGTTTTAGACGCTCCCTCAAAACACATTTGTTCAGAGCTGCCACATTAACTAATCAAAGTCATTTTATGTTTGTGTGTGTGTAGCCCATTCACTATCTCCACCTATCCCCCACCCCCTGAAGATGGCTGGACCATCATTGTAAATACATCATTGTAAATACACACCTCTGTACTTTGTATCTCCCCCACCTCATTGTAGATTGTAAGCTCTCACGAGCAGGGGCGGTTTATTTTGCTTTATCATTGTTACCTATGATTGTTGTTTGAAACTGTTAAACTGTAAAGCGCTGCGGAATATGTTGGCGCTATATAAATAAAGATTATTATTATTATATTATTATCCATTTAACTAGATTATAACCTGTTCTCTCCAGTGCACGTGACAAGATTGCAATTTGCATAACAGCTCCGGCCTCACGGACACGTTTTTTTTTCAATGATTTTCTTTATTGATTTGAGATTATAATAAGAAAAGATAAATCATTAAAATCCCCCCACCCCCCCTCGTGGTGTCCGGGAGGAGTTATACGCAGCGTACGGTGCGCGGGCTGTGAGAATCTGTCACTACAACGGATCACTTTAAGTAGCAGATCAGAGACACAGTGAATATCACCTAATAGGCCCTTTTTTCATAAATTTTATAGATTCAGGACCTAAAAGGATGATCTTTTTTATTTTGGCAACTTTGCAGTTTTGTTGGGCCTCCACTCTGCAGCGGCGAAATCCCCTCTTAGGCCGGTTTCACACGTCAGTGGCTCCGGTACGTGAGGTGACAGTTTCCTCACGTACCGGAGCCACTGACACATGTAGACACATTAAAATCAATGCATCTGTGCAGATGTCATTGATTTTTTGCGGACTGTGTCTCCGTGTGCCAAACACGGAGACATGTCAGTGTTCGTGGGAGCGCACGTATTACACGGACCCATTAAAGTCAATGGGTCCGTGTAAAACACGTACCGCACACGGACGTTCTCCGTGTGCCGTGCAGGAGACAGCGCTACAGTAAGCGCTGTCCCCCCCACATGGTGCTGAAGCCGCAATTCATATCTTCTGTGCAGCAGCGTTTGCTGTAGAGAAGATATGAATAATCCATTTTTTTAGTGGTATTTCGTGTTTAAAATAAAGCTCCATGTCCCCCCCCCCTGTGCGCCGCCCCCCCCCCCCCCCCCCGCTGTTCTGAAAATACTCACCCGGCTCCCTCGTTGGCTGTCACTGCTTCCTGTCCTGGCCGCAGCTTCTCCTGTATGCGGTCACGTGGGGCCGCCGATTACAGTCATGAATATGCGGCTCCACCTCCCATAGGGGTGGTGCCGCATATTCATTACTGTAAATGAGTGGCCCCACGTGACCGCATACAGTAGAAGGTGCGGCCAGGACAGGGCACTGCGAGGGAGGCGGGTGAGTATTTTCAGAACAGCGGGGGGGGGGGGGCGCACAGCGGGTGGGGACATGGAGCTTTATTTTAAACACGAAATACCACTAAAAAAATGGATTATTCATATCTTCTTTACAGCAAACGCTGCTGCACAGAAGATATGAATCGCGGCTTCAGCATGATGCAGGGGACAGCGCTAAACTTTAGCGCTGGCTCTCCTGCACGGTCCGTGTGGTACCCAGGCGGCACACGGCTGCCGCACGTGTGCCACACGGATGGCCTACGTGAGCTCACGGACACGGATAACTCCGGTACCGATTTTTTCCGGTACCGGAATTATCTGGACGTGTGAGACTGGCCTTACACATGGAGACCAATGGCCTCATGATTTTGCCGCCAGCAGCTTTGTTGTACCAGCCAATTTGATTGACAGCATGTGGCTGCTGCAGCATACAAACCAGACTTGGGCCCCATTCACTCGCCTATGATTTTTCTTGTACGTAAAAATGCAGTCTGAGTATCATCAGTATTTTGGATCCAATTTTCAGCAGTGTCTTCAGGGACAAATGAGAAAATAAAACATCCGCAGGTAAAACTTGCATATGGGTTTTTATTGTATTTTCTTTGGGGACGTACACTAAAAAGGCATGGAATCCGCACATGAATGTATTAGTAAAGCCAGAAGCCAGGAAGAATCAAAAACAAAGCAGCTTTATTTAAAATATGACATAGAATAGCATCAATCACGTGACTCCTGTTTTGCACATTGAAGGGCGGTTTAGTGGATATTATTGTATTTCCACCAACAGTCCTGATATCCAGACCTTAAATAGGGAGAAGTTTGAGATCATTTTCTGAAAATAAGCGTTTCTGGACATTTTTGGTTCTTCCCAAGTGAAATGCAATTGAGTCTCAGGCCTCATTCAGACGTCTGCGAGGCACGTGCATGTTTATTTTTCACCGGGAAAGCACGTACCCATTATAATCTAAGGAGTGTTTTCAGAATTTGAAACCATCTTTAGGATGGAGGAAATTGATGCAGACCTTTCACAGACAAGGGTCTCCTTTTTAGGTATCTGGACTGAATGGATTCTATTTAAAGATTCTGCTCGTTTCCCTGACCTGTTTACCTGAATACACCTGTCTATTCTACAGTCGATTACTAAGCTACTCTTCTTTTCTTTTCGTGTTCTCATTTTATATTTCTTTTCTTGAGCCCCACCTACGTGGGCTCCCCCCTCTATTTCCTCCTCTTTTTATCTCCCCCCTGGGTGAGCTGTTCACCTTCCACCTGCTCGGTGTGATAGGTCTGTACCATGATTTACCAGTTACTTTTATAATGTTACTATTTGCGTGCATGTCTCGCTCTAGGGGACATGGGCGAACTGATTTTAGGTATGCTTTACTTTATTTACGGTAATGAAAGTCCTCGCCTGTTGCGGGGGCAAGGAGTTATTGCTTATATGTTAAAGTTACCGGGTTTTTTTTTCTTTCTTTTATGTAAGATTTATGCAAGGTTTGTGAACGAGTGTTTTTTGTGTTACTCTTCTCGAATTGTATATTATAAGAAAAAGTACTTTGATCATTGACGTAGTTTTCAACTACTGTTTTTCTTGTAAAATTCTCTTCTCTTTAATAAAAATATATTTACCCATAATCTAAGGAGTGGTCTGCAAATAGTCATGGAGATAGGCACGTTGTGGATCCAAGTAACCATTCAAAAGTACCCATACAAGTCTATGGGTTCCTGAAAATCATCGACAATCCGTGATTAACATTGTAGTGTATGGGAGAAGCTTTGATGGAAAATCTGTACACTGATAAAACACTGGTGAAACTTGGATCCACAACACTGAGGAACGACAGGCCGTGTTTTTACATACACAGAAAATCATTAACGCAGGTTGAATGAGGCCTTACAATGCTATTGAACGTGGGCTATAAATGCTGGTCGTAATCACAGCCATCATTGCCGCTACCAGAGCATTTCTCTCGAGCACTCCAAAAATACTCGATTAGGACACGATAAGCATCACACTTATTTCATTAAATTAATAGGTCTCTACGTTTCTGCAGTTTTTTTCCTGTAGCTTTTTTCTTTAGAGATTTTCATGAATGCAGCAATGCTGAGACACTTTTACAAACTGGAATGATTTTTTATTAATTTTGGATGGGTTTGAAAATTGCAGCAATAAACGAACTGAAACTGCCTCAAAATGACTCGTGCGACTACTCCCTTATACTATGTCATATTTTGTAGATTTCGCAGTGACAGGTAGAGAGCTCGCGTCCATTCCTCGGCCAATCTTCTCATCTAGGATTAGGGCCATTGCTGATAAAACACAAGGAGGTTTATTGTTTGCCATTAGCTGACGATAGGAAATCAATGACTTCTCTCCTGACATTTGTAGGGTGTGAAATAATTCCACGTTCAGAACGTGCAGTGTTGGCTGCGTATACTGACAGCGTTACAGTACAGCCAGCGTTATCAGGAGACTCTCTGACCCGCTGCCATCTCCTCGTAGATAAAAATACAGGCAGCAATTATTGAAGTACCGTACCTTTAAATAATCAATGCCATCATTTCCATAAATCAATGGTCGTGTTCTGGAAGCTTTTGATTTACGTTCGCGATTTGTATGTACATATATATTTCTGTTTTACCGCAGGGATGTAGATATGGCCGCTTCACACATTGACAGAGGGGGATTCGTCATTGGAGAGATTTTTTTTTGCTTGCATCTTTATTGCTGTTATTTGTGTCAAATGTATCAATGTGTCCCATAATGTTTGAAACATTTTTTGGTGTATGTTAAACCCACACTTTCTAACTATAGATGTGCGCCAGCTTGCTCTATGCACTTGTATTAAGCGAGGCCGAGCATGTTTAGTCTGCACATGAACACATGTATGCAAATCGCTCGCTCTCACACTAAGGGCTTATTTCCACATGCGAGACATACGTCCGTGTCTCGCAGGTTAAAACCTTCTTCTGGCGCCGGCACTCCAGAGCGGAGTGTGCGGCCGCACAGCAACACATGGAGCTGCACGCTCCGCTCCCAAGTGCCGGCGCCAGAAGAGGGTTTTAACCTGCGAGACACGGACGTATGTCTCGCATGTGGAAATAAGCCCTTATACTAAGGCCGGCCTCACACTGGGCGTAAGACAATACGCCACGTATTATACGTCCGTACTACGGCCGTAATACGGAGAAATGTTCCCAAAATAGTGATCCGTAGTCAGGGTGTGTCAGCGTATTTTGCGCATGGCATCCTCCGTATGTAATCCGTATGGCATCCGTACTGCGAGATTTTCGCGCAGGCTTGCAAAACCGACATCTAATGGATTTATGTGCTCAAATGTTCATTAAAACATATAGACAGTATATATATATATATATATATATATATATATGTCATTGAGACACATATATATATATTCTGTATTTAGATTTCATTCAGCGCGATATGTGTTAAAAGTCGGTAATTCAATTGCCGGCTTTTCATTTCTCCTGCACAAACCCGACATGATATGAGACATGGTTTTCATACAGTAAACCATCTCATATCCCCTTTTTTTTTGCATATTCCACACTACTAATGTTAGTAGTGTGTATGTGCAAAATTTCAGCGCTGTAGCTGCTGAAATAAAGGGTTAAATGGCGGAAAAAATTGGCGTGGGCTCCCGCGCAATTTTCTCCGCCAGAATGGTAAAGCCAGTGACCGAGGGCAGATATTAATAGCCAGGAGAGGGTCCATGGTTATTGGCCCCCCCGTGGCTACAAACATCTGCCCCCAGCCACCCCAGAAAAGGCACATCTGGAAGATGCGCCTATTCTGGCACTTGGCCACTCTCTTCCCACTCCCTGTAGCGGTGGGATATGGGGTAATGAAGGGTTAATGCCACCTTGCTATTGGAAGGTGACATTAAGCCAGATTAATAATGGAGAGGCGTCAATTATGACACCTATCCATTATTAATCCAATTGTTTGAAAGGGTTAAAAAAACACACACACATGATTTAAAAGTATTTTAATGAAATAAACACAGCGGTTGTTGTAATAATTTATTGTTCTCTCAATCCATCAGGAACACCCTCGCTTGGAAAAATAAGAAACGCACAAGATACATACCTTCTGGTGAACCGTCTCGTCCCACGAAGTAATCCATCTGAAGGGGTTAACTAATATTACAGGCACGAGCCCTGCTAAATGCAGCTGTGCTCCGTGCCTGTAATTCCCCGGAGAATGAATGAAATGTAGGTCATTGACCTACATTTCCTTCAGTCGCGGTGAGGCGCCCTCTGGTGGATGTTCTCATGAACTGCAGCCTGGGAACTTTTTCCCACGCTCCAGGTCATATGAGGACATCCAGCAGGGGCGCATCACCGCGACTGAAGGAAATGTAGGTCAATGACCTACATTTCATTCATTCTCCGGGGAATTACAGGCACGGAGCACAGCTGCATTTAGCAGGGCTCGTGCCTGTAATATTAGTTAACCCCTTCAGATGGATTACATCGTGGGACGAGACGGTTCACCAGAAGGTATGTATCTTGTGCGTTTCTTATTTTTCCAAGCGAGGGTGTTCCTGATGGATTGAGAGAACAATAAATTATTACAACAACCGCTGTGTTTATTTCATTAAAATACTTTTAAATCATGTGTGTGTGTTTTTTTAACCCTTTCAAACAATTGGATTAATAATGGATAGGTGTCATAATTGACGCCTCTCCATTATTAATCTGGCTTAATGTCACCTTACAATAGCAAGGTGGCATTAACCCTTCATTACCCCATATCCCACCGCTACAGGGAGTGGGAAGAGAGTGGCCAAGTGCCAGAATAGGCGCATCTTCCAGATGTGCCTTTTCTGGGGTGGCTGGGGGCAGATGTTTGTAGCCACGGGGGGGCCAATAACCATGGACCCTCTCCTGGCTATTAATATCTGCCCTCGGTCACTGGCTTTACCATTCTGGCGGAGAAAATTGCGCGGGAGCCCACGCCAATTTTTTCCGCCATTTAACCCTTTATTTCAGCAGCTACAGCGCTGAAATTTTGCACATACACACTACTAACATTAGTAGTGTGGAATATGCAAAAAAAAAGGGGATATGAGATGGTTTACTGTATGAAAACCATGTCTCATATCATGTCGGGTTTGTGCAGGAGAAATGAAAAGCCGGCAATTGAATTACCGACTTTTCACTAACACCGCTGCGTATTTCTCGCAAGTCACACTGCTGGTCAGTGTGGAATCCGTATTTTTCTCGCCCCCATAGACTTTCATTGGCGATTTTTTTGCGCAATACGGTGACAAACGCAGCATGCTGCGATTTTGTACGGCCGTAGAAAGCCGTATAATACTGAACCGTAATATACGGCTAATAGGAGCAGCCCCATTGAGAATAATTGTGCAGTTTATTTTGCGAGTTTTACGGACGTAGTTTATGCGCTCATACGTCCGTAAAACTCGCTAGTGTGAGGCCGGCCTAACACTGGAGAATCCTGACAGTGTGCGGTGCACACACTGTGAGAATTCAGAAGTCTGCAGTCACATAGAGTGTATGCAGACTTTTAGCAAAGTCCGGACAACCCCTTTAAGGGCTTGATTACACATTGCCTTTTTGTTTAATTTTTTTTTGTACTGAAAAAACACAGCATTTTATGGTAACAGTGTTGCACTACGTCTTTTCTTGAGTTTTTGATCACTATTTTCTTTTAACCCTTTAACGTCCCCGTTTGAACAGCTGACATGTGCCGCTAGCAGCCACAAGAGGAATCGCGATCCTCCTGAGGCTGTTAATCCGTTAAATGCCATTGTCAGACACTGACAGCAGCATTTAGCATACATATCCTGCAATCGTGCCGGAAATCTGCACATCGGTGATCCCCGTCATGTGATCGCGGGTCACCGATGCGTTGGCATGACGGTTGTCACTGCGGGATTGCTATGAGCGCCACCCGGTGGTCAATGAACATAGCAAGTGAGGTATTCTGCTACACACAGGTGATCTGCTGCTTTTATCTGTCCAAGCAAAGTGAGTGTAAGTTCACGACAACTCCTGCCCGTTGTGCAGTTAACCCCCTTCTGCCAGCTGACGGAATAGTACGTCAGCTGGCAGAACCCCCGCTTTGAGGTGGGCTCCGGCGGTGAGCCCACCTAAAGCCGCGACATGTCAGCTGTTTTGTACAGCTGACATGTGCACGCAATGAGCGCGAGCGGAATCGCGATCCGCCCGTGCCCATTAACTAGTTAAATGCCGCTGTCAAACGCTGACAGCGGCATTTAACTAGCGCTCCCGGCCGCACGGCCGGAAATGCTCGCAGCGCTGACCCCCGTCACATGATCGGGGGTCATCGGTGCATTGCCATAACAACCATAGGTCTCCTTGAGACCTCTGATTGTTGATGGCCGATTGCTTTGAGCGCCACCCTGTGGTCGGCGTTCAAAGCAACCCTGCATTTCTGCTACATAGAGGTGATCTGTGCTTCACCTCTATGTAGCAGAGGTGATCATGTAGTGCATGCTTCTAGCCTCCTATGGAGGCTATTGAAGCATGGCAAAAAAAATTTAAAAAAGTGTTTAAAAATATAAAAAAAATAAAAAATATATAAAAGTTCAAATCAACCCCCTTTCGCCCCAATCAAAATAAAACAATAAAAAAAAAAAATCAAACATACACATATTTGGTATCGCCACTTTCAGAATCGCCCGATCTATCAATAAAAACAAAGGATTAACCTGATCGCTAAATGGCGTAGCGAGAAAAAAATCAAAACGCCAAAGTTACGTTTTTTCGGTCGCCGCGACATTGCATTAAAATGCAATAACTGGCGATCAAAAGATCGTATCTGAACCAAAATGGTAACATTAAAAACGCCAGCTTGGCACACAAAAAATAAGCCCTCACCCGACCCCAGATCACGAAAATTGGAGACGCTACGGGTATCGGAAAATGGCGCGATTTTTTCTTTTTTTAGCTAACTTTGGAATTTTTTTTTACCAATTAGATAAAAGAGAACCTATACATGTTTGGTGTCTATGATCTCGTAATGACCTGGAGAATCATAATGGCAGGTTAGTTTTAGCATTTGGTGAACCTAGCAAAAAAGCCAAACAAAAAACAAGTGTGAGATTGCACATTTTTTCAATTTCATAACACTTGGAATTTTTTTCCCGTTTTCTGTTACATGGCATGGTAAAACCAATGGTATTCTTCAAAAGTACATCTCGTCCCGCAAAAAATAAGCCCATCACAAGGCCATATTGACGGAAAAATAAAAAAGTTATGGCTCTGGGAAGGAGGGGAGCAAAAACGAAAACGAAAGAAAAACGGAAAAAGCTCCGGGGGTGAAGGGGTTAAAGACACTGTTGGAGTTTGTGGTTTTAGCTGCCTTTTTTCTCCATAGGAAGCCTGAAAACATGTAAGTAAAAAACACAGTTGTATTTTTACTGGAGCAGAATGAAAACTTTTCCGTGTTATAAAAAAACACCGCTCCAAATCTGCACCGAATAAAGGAGAAAATGTATGAAAAATGCAAATCCGATAAGATTGCGGCTCTCGTCAGTGGTAAAGGGTCAGGCGTCTCAGGGGCTGTTAATGGGGCGGAAGGGTTGTTTTCAGGTTAGTCTGTAGGATTGTTAGCTGAGAGCGCTGCTGACCACCAACATATTACAGTGCTGGACCCTGCTCCGTGAGACCCCACACATAAAAACGAATACTCCATGACAATAGATCGACATGACCTTCCGTGGATGAAGGATGTAGATACCACGTCAGACTCTATAGTAGTCAGTGGCTCAATTCTCATTCAAAAAGTCACAGCATATACCACAGATGAGTCGGACGAATAGAACCGCGCCAATGTCTGTGCGCCCTGTGTATAATTCCACCAAGGCTTATGACCTTAAAGGAGTTTGTGATATATAATATATATTTTCTCTGTTTTTACTTTCATTTCAGCACACAACATCCAAGTTTCCATCACGCCACTGCTATAGTGTGAAGAGCCGCCATGGTGGGACCCATCCAGTTCTCTATTACAGGAGATTTTCACCCCCTAGAGATTATCCGGGGATGACTGCTGAAGGGAATGGCCATGTAATAGGTGAGTGATTCCCATTGCATGCACTGCTGGGCTTTGCCTTCTTTCAGAGCAGGGCTTGTTCTTACTGTGGTACTTGCCTGACCCTCTGCGGTACAACTTAGAACTGCAGACAATATGTTCCTCATTGAAATGAGCTGCATTCCACAGGTCATTTGTTTCTGCTGATTAGTGTCACGAAATGACCTTGGTATGGAACTAAAATATCCTCGGAAGCAGAGAAGGGGAGAGAAGGTTTCAGCACTCAGGTCTGTAAAACTTTCCTGCAGGAGATTTACATAGTGACTGCAGGCACATAAAAGTGTTAATGTCAGTCATATCAGCGACTTACCGCCAATTTACTTTAATGCTAATTTGGGGCAGGTAAAAAAGGTATGCAAGGTAAGTAATAAGGAAAGAAAAGTCCTGACTGCAAACTGCAGAGTGTGGCTTCTTCACTATGTACAAGGATCACATTTAATGCTCTGTTCTGCAGTAGGTGAAGGTCAGGAAAGTCATTGATGATTGTGGCTTGAACAATGCATTTTGCTTTGTAATAGATGAGGGTATTAATGATATAACACATGGGGGTAATGGGTGAAGATTGTCAAAAAGGAAAAGCTTTGTAGAAGGATAATAATGATGCAGTGACACAGAATTGTATGCAAGGACATACTAAGGGAATTTTATTTTATTTGTATAACAAGACTGTTTTTATTATTGAAGTTTAATCAAATAGTGAAATGTTCTGCATTTTGCTAACATGGACATAATATGACACAAAACCGCAGTTACGTTTTCTGTACACACAAACACAGTTTTTTATTTTTACTACTATAGAGAAGCCTAAGGGAAAACTGCCAGTAGACATGCCAACACCAGAGTATGCTGTGGTTCAAGGAACAATAAAAAAGCTAAACACTAACTGACTTGGGAAAATTATAATATATTAAATATTTCTTCACCATAAGTAGCAGCATTTTAGTCCTATAAACTTTGTTAAAGATATGCCCTCTTCACCCCCAAAAAGTTATCACTTATCCACTGGACCCCAATGATCCAAATATCAGTGCTCTGGATAACTGGTCCCTGTAGCTGTGACTTGATTGCAGTTGAGGTGTAAGGCTATGTGCACACGTTGTGGATTTTGTTGCGGATCCGCAGCGGATTGGCCACTGTGGATTCGCAGCAGTTTTCCATGCGTTGTACAGTACCATGTAAACATATAGAAAATGAAATCCGCAGTGCCGATGGTGCGGAAAATACCGCACGGAAATGCTGCGTTGTATTTTCCGCAGCATGTCAATTCTTTGTGCGGATTCCGTGGCGGTTTACACCTGCTCCTCAATAGGAATCCACAAGTGAAATCCGCACAAAAACCGCAGGAAATCCGCTGTTGATGGGCAGTGCGTTTTAACTTCGGATTATGCAAAAACGGTACAGAAAAATCTGCAAACGAATCCGCAACGTGTGCACATAGCCTCAGTGCTCGACCTCAGCTCCATTTATTGTCTATGGGTCTGCTGGAAATAGAGGAGAAGCAATGTACCATACTTGGCTTTCTCCACCATATTCCCATTGACAATGAATGGAGCAGAGAACAAAGGTACGCAACTCTTCGCCAGTCAGGATAGGGAAGCAGAGCCGCTATTCCATGGTGGCTAAGGGTCCGAGTGGTTGCCCAGCGATCAGTAAGTTATCACCTAGAGGATGACTTTTTTTTTTTTATGGGGTAATTCCTTATGACTAATCATAGGCCCTGATTCGTCAATGTGATTACATCAGAATTCTGGAGAAAATCGCTGTGAAAAATTGCAGTTGTCAAGTGCCAAAATGGGCGGCCTGTGGGAGTGAGGCCACTCAAGCAACAGTGTCCCTCTATAGCTTTTATAAAGTTGCAGAACTTTTTGTTATCTGATGATGAAACATTATTCACATAAAACCACAGAACATCTATAACTTTTCCTGGCACTTTCATGCAGGATATTATACCAGTGCGATTACTTCCCAAGGACAGAATTGGGATGGTGTCGTATGTTGGAGTTATAGCTCTTTAGAATTTCAGCCTTTTGAGCAATAATGGGTATTTCTGGGACGGCATAGATCTATTGATAGACATACAGTGTCCCAGGATGGATATTCTGGTGAACACACCGCAGTGTAAAATACACAAGTATATCCAGCGACCACAAGCAGCATCTTCTCTGAGTGGAGACCTTCTCTTTTATATCTTCTTTCAACAAAGACCTCCATGATATCTTTGTGCCACTACTCGTCTGTAGAGCGTGCTATCTAAATATCACTTTTCCATCTTGGTACCATGACATTGTCATCCTGCTGCTCCTCATAATATTATGCTTTTATGCAGCCTGTATTCATAATCACCCCCCAAAATATTGCCTTATATGTAATAGTCCCTGCAAAAAACAACTGTTGTGCCACACAGTACCCTGTATTATGCACTGACAGTAACCTCTGCAATCAGTTCCTTCAGAAGAATTGTATTAGTGCGGCGCCGATTCTTTGGAATGCACTACCTAGGTTAATACAATTAATCCCCAATCCCCACAGTTTTAAGCGTGCCCTAAAAACTCATTTGTTCAGATTGGCCTACCGCCTCAACGCATTAACCTAATTATCCCTGTGTGGCCTATTAATAAAAAAACAACAACATAATCACGTTCCTCCATCATGTTCTCATACACTTTATGCAGTTAATAGCCTCTGTGTCTGTACTGTTACATACTTAGGTAGTTAACTGGTTCATGCAGCTTTACATGAACACCCGAGCCTTACACTATGGCTGGTCCAAATAACTAAAGCAATTGTTACCATCCACCTCTCGTGTCTCCCCTTTTCCTCATAGATTGTAAGCTTGCGAGCAGGGCCCTCATTCCTACTGGTATCTGTTTTGAACTGTGATTTCTGTTATGCTGTAATGTCTATTGTCTGTATAAGTCCCCTCTATAAGTTGTAAAGCGCTGCGGAATATGTTGGCGCTATATAAATAAAATTATTATTATAGTGCCCCATAATTGTGTGCCCCGACAGTAGAATAAGGGTGGTAAGTCCGTGACACCCAGATATGTCATAAGGGCTCCTTCTCACTTGCAAGAAATACGTCCCGAGTCTCGCAGGTTAAAACCCGGCTGTGGCGCCGGCACTCCAGAGCGGAGCGTGCGGCCACACAGCAATAGTGCCGGTGCCAGAGCAGGGTTTTAACCTGCGAGACTCGGACGTATTTCTCGCAAGTGAGAAGGAGCCCTAATTAACACCTACAGTTGTGGCCAAAAGTATTGACACCCCTGCAATTCTGTCAGATAATACTCAGTTTCTTCCTGAAAATGATTGCTAACACAAATTCTTTGGTATTATTATCTTAATTTAATTTGTCATAAATGAAAAAACACAAAAAGAATTGTCCTAAAGCCAAATTGGATATAATTCCACACCAAACATAAAAAAGGGGGTGGACAAAAGTATTGGCAATGTTCGAAAAATCATGTGATGCTCTCTAATTTGTGTAATTAACAGCACCAGTAACTTACCTGTGGCACCTAACATGTGTTGGCAATAACTAAATCACACTTGCAGCCAGTTGACATGGATTAAAGTTGAATCAACCTCTGTCCTGTGTCCTTGTGTGTACCACATTGAGCATGGAGAAAAGAAAGAAGACCAAAGAACTGTCTGAGGACTTGAGAAACCAAATTGTGAGGAAGCATGAGCAATCTCAAGGCTACAAGTCCATCTCCAAATACCTGAATGTTCCTGTGTCTACCGTGCGCAGTGTCATCAAGAAGTTTAAAGCCCATGGCACTGTGGCTAACCTCCCTAGATGTGGACGGAAAAGAAAAATTGACAAGAGATTTCAACGCAAGATTGTGCGGATGTTGGATAAAGAACCTCGACTAACATCCAAACAAGTTCAAGCTGCCCTGCAGTCCGAGGGTACAACAATGTCAAACCGTACTATCCGTCAGCGTCTGAATGAAAAGGGACTGTATGGTAGAAGATCCAGGAAGACCCCACTTCTTACCCTGACACATAACAAAGCCAGGCTGGAGTTTGCCAAAACTTACCTGAAAAAGCCTAAAACGTTTTGGAAGAATGTTCTCTGGTCAGATGAGACAAAAGTAGAGCTTTTTGGGCAAAGGCATCAACATACAGTTTATAGGAGAAAAAAAGAGGCATTCAAAGAAAAGAACACGGTCCCTACAGTCAAACATGGCGGAGGTTCCCTGTTGTTTTGGGGTTGCTTTGCTGCCTCTGGCACTGGACTGCTTGACCGTGTGCATGGCATTATGAAGTCAGAAGACTGTCAACAAATTTTGCAGCATAATGTAGGGCCCAGTGTGAGAAAGCTGGGTCTCCCTCAGAGGTCATGGGTCTTCCAGCAGGACAATGACCCAAAACACACTTCAAAAAGCACTAGAAAATGGTTTGAGAGAAAGCACTGGGTGGAAATACTTTGGTCTGGCCCATTTTTGGGTTTTGTGTGAAATGATCAATGTTTTGCTTTTTGCTTCATTCTCTTTTGTGTTTTTTTCATTTAAGACAAATTAAATGAAGATAATAATACCAAAGAATTTGTGTTTGCAATCATTTTCAGGTAGAAACTGAGTATTATCTGACAGAATTGCAGGGGTGTCAATACTTTTGGCCACAACTGTGTAATTAGGCCACTGATAGTGGAGCAAGCACCGGGCCGGAGCAGACCGCAGATCTGCCCCTGGCTGATGCATTGGGGGTCTCACCCGCAGCAGGCGAGGACTGGCAGTGCAGCAGATGACAACACTCGCCTGGTTTCTCCGATTCTCATTCTGCTTCTTCAACTACTAACACCTGTATCAATGTATTCACCTCAATATCGTAGACCATGTCTAGCTGTCCATAATTTTTCTTGTATGTAAAAGTACAGATTGTTCATCAATATCTTTACTTTTATCGTTGTTTGGTCTGTGTATCAGTTTTTATCATCAGTGATTTTCGTCTTTCAAAAAAAGAAATAAAGTATGAAGCTTCTCCTATTGATTGCAGTGGGCATTACTGACGATACACAGAGGGTGCACTGATGCTATCTTTTTGCTGTCCACGATTTTTGTGGGTAATTTTGCTGCAGATCAAAATTGGACATATCTCCGTAACTTTTTGCAGACACGATGTCCACAAAATAATCAAACATGTGAACAGCCACAATCGGAATGAGGCCTTAATGGTTGCCATACACATTCAAAGGCTGTTGTCTGACCGATTTTGGCCTGCTTTCCCATACACAGGAGTGCTTGTTAAGCCACGTGTTCTCGTGTTCTTTGTTAGATAGTTTTTGGAAGACTGTCATGTTGGATGCTATTCACACTAGGGCGTCCGACCTACAGCGGTAATTCCACATTCGTTCACTATACGCTCAGTGGCGCCGGCTAGACTTTATCCAGGTTGTTCGGGGTTAATCTAGCTGGTTATCAGGTTGGAGGCTGGGTCACGCCCGTGGCTTTTAAATAGTCATTCTGGACTTTGGGTGTCGCCGATTATAGCTTGTGTCTTGTGCCTGGTGATCTCGGTCTGGAGTGGTGGTCTAGGAGAAGAAATATCGTATCTGGTGGTGTATTATCCTTTGTCATATTTCTCCTTCCTATATTTGTATTTGTTTTGCCCTGTGCACATTATAATGTTTTCCTGTGTGTCTGCGGCGTGGTGCGTTTTCAGTTTTCCCTGTCAGTGCTTTCTGTAGGAGTTGGTGTGTGGTCTACTCACTGGGTGGCGGGTGGAGGTTTCAGCGTAGGACTGAAACAGGAGTCAGTCAGGCCTGGCGGCCCAGACAAGCACACCATCAGTGTAAATTCTGGGAGAGGGACAGGCAGGGTTTTCCCTAGTCTGAGGGATATCGCAGGGGCCCGGGTAATCAGCTGAAGTCTACCCAGCACCCGCGTGACATTATAATCGGCCTAAATTAATTTTGGATGCCATGGATCCCATGACTTCCATAACCCACCAGTTGGAGGCACTGTCCTTACAGGTCACTGAGTTGAAGGGGGCAGTTCAGCAACAGGGTCTTGTAGTATCTAATGTGCAAGCTGAAACTGCAGGTAGAGTTGCAGAGCCAAAGATTCCTTTACCTGAGAGGTTTGCTGGGGAACGCAGTAAATTTGTTGTTTTTCGTGAAGCTTGCAAATTATATTTTCGTATGCGCCCGGTTTCTTCATTGTAATGAGGCTCAGCGTGTGGGCCTGGTATTGTCATTACTGAATGGAGACCCCCAAGCATGGGCATTTTCATTACCATCTGATTCAGCTGCATTTAACTCAGTGGAGATTTTTTTTTCTGCTCTTGGGCTCATATATGATGATCCTGACAGATTGGCTCTAGCAGAATCTAAAATACGCGCTCTCCGCCAGGGGGAGCGAATGGCGGAGGATTACTGTTCTGAATTTCGTCGCTGGGCGGTGGACACACAATGGAATGACCCTGCGCTGCGGAGTCAGTTTGTACATGGGGTTTCGGGAAGGGTTTAACAAGCCATCCTGATGTATGAGACTCCTGCTTCTCTAGAGTCTGCCATGAGTCTTGTTGTCCGCATTGATTGCCGGTTGCATCAGGGGGTGCAAGAGACGCCGCTTATGGGGGAGGGCGTAGGTGCACGTGAGGTTGCTGCAGGTGAGCCCACGGAGCCTATGCAAATCGCAGGGGTGTCACATCATCGAGCCCCCTCGCTCAGGAAGCAGGGAGCCTGTTTTTGCTGTGGTAAAAAAGGGCATTATGTTAATGCTTGTCCTCTGTTTTCTAAAAAAAAGCGCAACGGCGGAAAACTACTAAGCTCAGACGGTGTGGAGGAGGCCAATCTGAGCTTTTGCATATCCTCCATGGTGGTCTCTCAATGTATGCTTCCTGCCAGAGTTATGGTTGCTGGCAGAGAGCTGCCAATCACTGTTTTTGTGGATAGTGGGTCGGCCACTAATCTCATTGATGAGGAGTTTGCGCGCACGGCCGGGTTCACGGTCGAAAAACTGCCTCATCCTATCCGGGTGGTCACCATCAATGCTACTCCACTCCCACAGGGGGAGATTACTGAGTTTGTGGCTGAGGTTAAACTCCACATTGGGGTCCTACATTCTGAGCAAGTTACATGTAGGGTGCTCAGTAATCTTCCTGCACAAATGGTTCTGGGTTTTCCATGGTTGTCTGTGCACAACCCGGTGATTGACTGGAAAACTCAGGACATAATTCAGTGGAGCGGATTCTGCCAGGAGAATTGCCTGGCCACATGTGTGTCCGCTGTGACTCCTAGCATTCCTGAGTCACTGCTGGATTTCGCAGATGTGTTCTCTGAGAAGGGTTGCTCAGAATTGCCACCACATCGACCCTATGACTGTACTATCCGGTTTAAACCAGGGGCCAAATTGCTGAAAGCTAGGATGTTTAAAATCTCTGGTCCTGAGAGGCAAGCTTTAAAAGATTACATTGCTGAGAGTTTGAGCAAAGGGCACATCAGGCCTTCGTCCTCGCCGGTGGCAGCAGGGTTCTCCTTCGTTAAGAAGAAAGATGTCTGGATTTCATGGAGTTAAACCAGATTACGGTTCGTGATCCATACCCTATGCCACTGATACCTGATTTGTTCAACCAGGTGGCTGGTGCTAATTGGTTTTCCAAGCTTGACCTGAGGGGGGCATACAACCTCATAAGAGTCCATCAAGGTGATGAGTGGAAGACGGCTTTTAATACTCCTGAGGGTCATTTTGAAAATTTGGTGATGCCATTTGGGTTGACAAATGCGCCTGCTGTATTCCAACATTTCATAAATGATGTGTTCTCGCATGTACTGGGGAAATTCGTTATTGTGTACCTAGATGACATTCTCATATATTCATGCGACCGTGATACTCATTTAGAGCATGTGAGGCAGGTGTTACAGCTACTCAGAGAAAATAAGCTCTATGCAAAACTGGAGAAATTTGTTTTTTCGGTTCAGGAGTTGCCTTCCTTGGGTTATATTGTGTCTGCTTCAGGGTTTAAAATGGACGCCGCTAAGGTGCAAGCGGTGCTGCATTGGGAACGGCCTGATAACCTAAAAGCACTCCAGCGGTTCCTTGGATTTTCTAATTATTATAGAAAGTTTATCAAATATTTTTCTACCATTGTTAAACCGCTTACTGACATGACGAAAAAGGGTACCAATTTCTCCCCCTTGGCTGAGGCTGCTGTGCGCGCATTCGAATTTCTGAAGAACAGTTTTGCGTCGGCCCCCATTCTGGTGCAACCGGACGTATCAAAACCGTTTACCGTGGAAGTTGATGCATCTGAGGTTGGAGTGGGGGCGGTGCTGTCACAAGGCTCATCCTTGGGCGAGTTGCGTCCATGCGCCTATTTTTCCAAGAAGCTGTCGCCCGCCAAACGTAACTACGATATCGGTAACAGGGAGTTGTTGGCTATCAAGTTGGCTTTTGAAGAATGGCGACACTTCTTGGAGGGGTCGGTCCACCAGGTTACAGTTATGACCGACCATAAAAATCTGCTTTGTTTAGAGTCAGCCAAGCGTCTGTCCCCCAGGCAGGCTCGCTGGGCATTGTTTTTCACACGTTTCAACTTTTTTGTTACGTACCGACCAGGGTCTAAGAACACTAAGGCAGATGCTTTATCTAGGTGTTTCCGGGGGGAGAACCTCGGGAAGATCCGGTACCTATCCTCCAAAAGGGTGTAGTGGTCTCGGCTCTCACGACAGAGGTTGAGGCTGAGATTGCCGAGGCTCAGGAGGAAGTACCACCAGAGCTTCCCATTAACAAATCATTTGTACCGCTCCATCTTCGCCTAAAGGTGTTGGGTGAGCATGATACTGTTCTGGCTGGCCATCCAGGGGTTAGGGGTACCTTGGAGTTGGTTTCGCGTCGGTTTTGGTGGCCCAAAATCCGACATGATGTGGTCTCTTACGTATCAGCATGTACCACGTGTGCTAGGGCTAAGACGCCTCGCTCCCATCCTGCTGGCTCATTACATCCTCTAGGGGTTCCCAGTAGGCCATGGACGGAGATCTCCATGGATTTTATTACAGACCTGCCCTCCTCAGCTGGGAACCCGGTCATCTTGGTGGTTGTTGATCGGTTCTCAAAAATGTCGCACTTTGTGTCCTTGCCTTCGTTGCCTAAAGCGAAGACTCTGGCTCAGGTTTTTGTGCAGGAGGTGGTCAGACTTCACAGGGTTCCGTCTGACATAGTGTCGGATAGGGGTACTCAGTTTGTGGCAAAGTTTTGGAAAGCATTTTGCTCACGGCTGGGGATCAAGTTGTCGCATTCTAAGGCGTTTCATCCTCAGTCAAATGGTCAGACCGAGCGTATGAACCAGAATTTGGAGCAGTACTTACGCTGTTTTGTTTCTGGCAATCAGGAGGAGTGGTCGACGTTCCTTCCTTTGGCTGAGTTTGCCATTAATAATCACCGCCAGGAATCGTCTGGGGAGTCCCCGTTCTTTTGTGTTTACGGGTACCATCCTCAATTTTGTACTCTGCGTCAGGGTGGCTCTGCTGGCGTTCCGGGGGAGGACCAGCTAGGAGCACAACTGTCAGCCATTTGGAGGAGAGTGAAACAGCGCTTGCTGAGCGTGGGTGCAAGGTACAAATGAGTGGCTGACAGTAGACGTGTGCCAGGTCCGGACCTGAGTGTGGGTGATTGGGTGTGGTTGTCCACAAAAAACTTAAAGTACCCTCCCTGAAATTGGGTCCGAGGTTTATTGGTCCATTAAGGGTCGCCGCCATCATTAACCCGGTAGCCTACCGATTGGAGCTTCCTACGGTTTATAAAATACACAACGTGTTTCACAGATCTCTTTTAAAGAAGGTGGGGGGTTCCGTGGACGCGGCGCCGAAGCCACCTCCAGTCTTGGTGGATGGCAATTTGGAGTTTGAAGTCTCCAAGGTGGTTGACTCTCGTATAGTGCGCCGCACATTACAGTACCTGGTACACTGGCATGGTTATGGGCTGGAGGAGAGGTCTTGGGTACCAGCTTCGGACATACATGCCGACCGGCTGGTCAAGATGTTTCACCGCCGCCATCCGGACAAGCCGGGTCCTATAAGTCGTGAGGGCCCTGGGGTCCCTCGTAGAAGGCAGGGTACTGTCATGTCGGACGCTATTCACACTAGGGCGTCCGACAGACAGCGGTAATTCCACATTCGTCCACTATACGCTCAGTGGCGCCGGCTAGACTTTATCCAGGTTGTTCGGGGATAATCTAGCTGGTAATCGGGTTGGAGGCTGGGTCACGCCCATAGCTTTTAAATAGTCATTCTGGACTTTGGGCGTCGCCGATTATAGCTTGTGACCTGTGCCTGGTGATCTCGGTCTGGAGTGGTAGTGTAGGAGAAGAAATATCGTATCTGGTGGTGTATTATCCTTTGTCATATTTCTCCTTCCTATATTTGTATTTGTTTTGCGCTGTGCATATTATAGTGTTTTCCTGTGTGTCTGCGGCGTGGTGCGTTTTCTGTTTTCCCTGTCTGTGCTTTCTTTAGGAGTTGGTGTGTGGTCTACTCACTGGGTGGCGGGTGGAGGTTTCAGCGTAGGACTGAAACAGGAGTCAGGGTCAGGCCTGGTGGCCCAGACAAGCACACCATCAGTGTAAATTCTGGGAGAGGGACAGACAGGGTTTTCCCTAGTCTGAGGGATATCGCAGGGGCCCGTGTAATCAGCTGAAGTCTACCCAGCACCCGCGTGACAAAGACAAGTCAGAAATCGGACATATTGGATCAATATTTCCTCCGAAGATCAAATGTCCGGGGGCTCCTGTACACATCGGGATGTCAGCCGAACCCATCCAGGTTCAGCCAACACTAGTCTAATTTGTGTGGTTGTTTTAGTTCACCACCAGCAGGTCAGTGGCAGCAGCAGCTCTCGTTGGTGGTGACTAAACATTGATTGCACCAGTGTAAAGAAAGGAATTTCCTTTGAAGTCCCAATAGCAGTGTCCTTCCTGCTCCTCAGTTTGTCTATACAAGAAGACTGACCTGGATATCATGAGGAAACATCCTCAGGACAGACTTCGTTTGTCACATTGACTTGGATGGATCTGTGGATCTGAGCTTAAGTGGAGAGGTCACCGGCGCTGGACACACGATTCTACAAGCCTCTATTATCTAAGGGTACCGTCACACAGTACCATTTTGATCGCTACGACGGCACGATCCGTGACGTCGCAGCGATCGTATGAATATCGCTCCAGCGTCGTAGACTGCGGTCACACGTTGCAATCACGGCGCTGGAGCGATGCCGAAGTCCCCGGTAACCAGGGTAAACATCGGGTAACTAAGCGCAGGGCCGCGCTTAGTAACCCGATGTTTACCCTGGTTACCAGCGTAAACGTAAAAAAACAAACCGTACATACTCACCCGTCGGTGTCCTTCAGGTCCCTTGCCGTCTGCTTCCTGCTGTGAGTGCAGCCGTACAGTGAGCAGAGCGCAGCACCGCTGTGATCTGCTCTCACTTTCCGGCCGGCACTCAGAGCAGGAAGCAGACGGCAAGGGACCTGAAGGACACCGACGGGTGAGTATGTACGGTTTGTTTTTTTACGTTTACGCTGGTAACCAGGGTAAACATCGGGTTACTAAGCGCGGCCCTGCGCTTAGTTACCCGATGTTTACCCTGGTTACAAGCGAAGACATCGCTGGATCGCTGTCACACACAACGATCCAGCGATGTCAGCGGGTGATCAAGCGACAAAAGAAAGTTCCAAACGATGTGCTACGACGTACGATTCTCAGCAGGGTGTCTGATCGCAGTAGCGTGTCAGACACAGCGATATCGTAACGATATCGCTAGAACGTCACGAATCGTACCGTCGTAGCGATGGAAATTTCAATGTGTGACGGTACCCTAACAGTCAGCAGAGATAAATCCTTCATCAGTGACGATCTGGATAATTAGATCACAGAAGTGTCACCATTTTATCTCTAAAAAACTGACTTATAAATGGACCATCCCTGAGCTGTGAGCTTGTGTCCTGCTCAACTCCTCACATCATATGATGTCTGCATTTAGGCTTTTCTTATGGTCAGTGTTTCCAATTTTTTTTTTTTGCGTAAAGTTTTTGGCTTGAATGGCCAATAAAAAATTCCTATTAGGTCTGGACATAAAATCATGTTTTTCGCCTTGGCAGGTACAGATAATTCACGTAATTTTTATGAGGGTAGTTCAGTATGTTATCTACCCCAACACGTTGTAAGAAGAGCCAAACCAACCAACCTATGGACCACCAGAGAAACCCCACGCAGGTAGTATATCATAAAATGCCTTAATTTTATATTACTAATGGCAACAAATTTAAAAACAATAAATCTGTGCGCACAACAGGACAGAAACGATCATATATAGTTATTTCACAAGATGGTATGGGCAGACCCAGTATTCAAATATTCAGCCCCTCAATTAGTGAAAAAAATGTGCAATTAAATGTAACTCAGAAAAAAGCAGTGCACTCAGATACCACACATATTATTAAATATATCCACTCCAAAGTACAATATATAACGTGCAATGTGCAATAGACCAATAAGTAAAAAGTGTTTCGCTCTTAACTAAGTGCTACGTGCATGGAGGGACTTAGAAAATTGTAGGTTTAAGTTGTGTCAGTGTTCGAGAACTGAGCTTTTCTGTATATGGTGATACTCTTCAGGACAAGCAACAGTTACAGGAGACGATCAGTCTCATCAGATCACCATGAAAAAGTAGACGTGTGCACAGCCGTAGAGAGGTGCCAGAGTATGCGGACATGGACTAGCGGTGGATTCCGCATCCCACACAGGCACGGCACTTATGTCCTCCTGATAGTTTAAGGTATATTGCTTCATTTGGGGCTATACTGCCCACATACAGGCAACACTCACACACAAGTGTGACCTCATTCCACAATCAGCAATTCTGTGGGTCCACTTGCTCCCTCACATTTATCAACTGTGACTGATGAAGGTCCGGATGTAGGACCGAAACGTTTCTGTTATTTTGTGGACACCATTAAATCACCTGTCTTACGTTAAGTTGAGTGCTGAGTTTTTTCTATATATCATCAGATCACCGGCTGTGACAGGATGGCAAGGATCTACAAAGAAAGTGAGGGATTTGGTGCCTCGTTCCGCTATTAAATTCCGTATGAAGGAAGAAAACAAACCTAAAGGAATCGATGAAAAGATGATTGCTGTACAATATATGGCGATAATGCACCTTCCTACTACCAAGTAAAGTTTTGTTCTAAGCCGTTTAAATGGAGTATGGAATTAATTAAATATGAACACCCGTCAAAGCAAGTGGATGCCATGATTTTGGGAGATCGTCGGTTCAAAGTCAGTGTTATAGCTTTTGAATTAAGCATTGCAATCGGCCCGGTTTCCACTATCATTCATGATGTTTTGAAGATGTTAAAGGGAACCTGTCAGCAGATTTTGCGGCCACTGCCTTTCAGGGCTTATCTACAGCATTCTATAATGCTGTAGATATGCCCCCTGTCCGACCTGCAAGTGAAGAAAATAAGTTATATTATACTCACCGGGGGGGGGGGGGGGGGAAGGAGGGTGGTTATCTGGTCTGATGGGAGTCGCAGATCAGGGTCCGGCGCCTCCCATCTTCTTGCGATGCTGCCCTCCTGCTTCTTCGTCTCTCCCTGGCATCGGTGCTCCTGTGCAGGTGTGATTCTCTGCCCTGTTGAGGGCAGAGTAAAGTACTGCAGTGCGCAGGCGCCAGGAAAGGTCAGAGAGGCCCGGTAAACTTCAGTAAACTACATGAGGGTTTTCCCCGCAGTCCTCAGCCTCGCAGCTCACAACTCCAGGGTATAACTCCAGCTTTAGTTCCCATTTAGATGACAGTATTACAGCAAAACTTTGATTCCAGCCTGACCAGGGGTCACATGTCATGAACTTAAATATATGTTTAAAGGGCTATTAGCTTCAGTCTTTAGTCCCTGGATGACCTGGTATTTGAGGGCTTCAGAAACTAAAAAGTGGCCACATTAGTCGTCTGAATGAGACCTGAAACTGCTGATTAATATTACATCTGGTATCATGGATTGGTGCCCATTCTGGGGTTTACCATGGGGCTCTTTGTATCTGTGTACACTTCAAGTGTCTATAACTGTGGTTGCATATTTTGTTAACTTCAAACATGAGTTTTTTTCTCATGTCTTTGAAATCCTATGGAAGAAAAACTAGCAAATAAAAGCTATACCTAGCTCATGCTCCATAGCGAAATAAATAAAAACTTTAAAAAAAAAGTTACATTGGAGCAAAACCACTGCCCACCCTCTTGTCCCCCCCCAATAAATAATTGCCCTGCATGCAATGTGTTGAGTAATGCACAGAACCTGTACAGCAAAACCTGGAGGAAAGAAGAAGAAAGAATCGCTTGAAAATTGCTTTAAAAAAAATCCCGCTCCACGGATATCATTATGTACACCAAAGTCACGGGAATCGTAGAGTAAAATGTGACAAATATATTATGAGGCATCGATCTATTACTATATTTCTCACACTTTTGCCTGTCCGAGCGCCACAATCAGCAGCCGTAGATTTGTTCTATAATTTTATTAGTGAACTTGATAGAAATTATACAAAATCTATGTGGTGGAGGGCGACCCCAATCTTTTTATTTTAAGAAGTGGTGAGAGCAACGTAAAAAACTAAATAAATAAATGTCCTTTTTTTCAAATCAGAAGAGCATCAGAATGTGAGACTTTCTTTAGGCAGCTACCTGACAAATCTCCTCTAGGGCAGTTTCACACATCCGCAAATCAAAGATTCATAGTAAAAGTCTATTATAATTAATAATGTTTCTGGATTGTAACCTGCAAAGTTCCTAGAAGCTGCTGAGCAGAAGTAATACCTGCTTTACTTATAATTAGTAGTTGCTATGGGCATCGTCACCTTTTACCTCTGCAGTCAGTTTGACTATTTCCTAATTAATATGTGATTTATACTTTATGTAAATATAACTAAAGCTTTTCGTTGTTTTACACCTTGTGTGATTTTGTGTGAAATGACAGATGCTTGTGCATCCAGTGTAATAACGCAGGAATGTAGCAGGGGAAGATCTCTGGGCTGCTCGCCCTCCACGGTCAGTCCCAGAATAGACCCCGGAAGCTGCGCCCTGGAGTGATCTTGCCGGCCCGGGTTACTCAGAATGAGGGGTTTCTATGGAGACTCTTTCTTTGCTTTTCATTTATAAATTCCAGCACTAATGAATGTTACTTATTTTTTTTTCTAATTCCTTAGCTCTCGAATGTAAGTGACCTGGGCTCAGAAAGTTACAGGTCATGAAGCCGTTACCTTTATCTGTTGAAGAAGAAAGGCCAGGTTCTGACAGGTGAGTGACCGACCGATATTATATCACCAGAAATAAAGTGATTTTTCCCTTGTATACTCTGCCTTGGGGTGAAAATTAGGTTCTTGCAGCTTTAAGACAAGTTCATTAATTTTTGGAAAGATTGATCTCTTGTGCCTGAGCTGAGACTGAGATTCATGGATCATGTTGCAGATGAAAGGCGGGCAGTGTGTTCAGCTGCAAAACAGAAAAAAAAATCACATTCTGATGGATGGAGATGAAAACAAAGTCGACACAGAAGTAGAGAGGAGTGGCACATGGCTGGCGCTGCTTCAGAGCCGCCGCACAATGAGGAGACTTTGATGTGCCCTAGGTAGATGGGTTTATGTGTTGGTGTCTTTTTTTCCCTTTTGATTGATACTTCTAATTTGTTTTCAGTTTTTGATATGACAACACCGTATTCCCTGATGCTGTCCACAGACTGTGATCACTCTCATCATCCCTGTCAGCACCACAATGTAATCCTCATTCATTAGCTAATTAGCATTTGTTTTCTCAAATGAGCCCTATTTATTGCACTTATACATGAAGCGCGTTAGCAGCAGCCGGTACCAGAGCAGCATTGTGGATGCAATTGCCTGAATACCGCAGCTTAGGCTGCCCTGCTGTATGTATCGGCCAGCTCCAATTTATGGTGCAAATATCAGAGGGTGCAAAGTGTGAAATGTGCAGAAAGTCCAGCCACATTTCCACAGCAAAGTCTGTTCTGGTATTTGCTGTTCTGAGTTTTCTGCCACAGAAAGGTCCCCTAGTCCGATACCCCTAGGCCATGTTCCCACGTACCATAAACTTTCATTTCTTTGTTATTTTTTTGGGGAGCTGGGAGTGGGGGAAGACAGAAGATTTGCTGTTTTAACAGCGCAAGCAATGTGGTTATGACTTCATGAAAACTTGTATCCACTGTGCATTTAAAGACGCTGTAGAAATTTGTTCTTTTTTTCTTACGTTGGTGCATTTTTTTTTACTTCCTATAGGCATCTAAAAAAAAATGCATGTAAAAACAGATAAAAGTAATACCAATATTAGTGTATGTGCACACGGCATCTTGTAGACGCCGGAGTACCGCATAGTATAAGATGCCAGGAATGGTCAGGTCACTTCTTTTAGCGGCTTCTTGGCTTTCGAAGTCTGCAGCGGTTAAAAAAAAAAAAAGACGGGACATGTGCACAATTCATTTGGCCTTTGCTGTGCATGTGGTGTTATATGATTATTTCTGCATATATGTTATTTTTTTTTCATCTTTTATTGAACACTCGTTTGGGCGGCCTCCAGGTGGAATTACCTGAAAAAGACTCCATGTGCACATACGCTTACAGATGTAGGAATATATTCCTATTATTAAGAAAAAAAAACTTCTGCAAAGATTCTCTATGTGCAGTGTACCCTAAATATCCAGAAATGCCCCCGTATGTATTTGTCACACTTTTCTGCTGGAGAATATACACATCTGGTCTCTTAGCAATTCCTTTGTTCTCTATAATAAGCGATGACGCCTGTCATGTAGTGATGATCTATCAATAGCTAATTGGGTGGAGAAGGATGGGGGGTCTTGCAGCCCCATAGATTAATTTCGTGGAGCATAGACACCTGTAGTGTCAGCTTCAGCCCGGGTATCTCAGTGCAGATTGTGATTTGTGCAGCCCCTTGGCCCCTCACTAGGGGGCGTTACAGTCACACTTCTTTCGCTGTGTCAGATTCCCTGTGTAGTGATGATATTTGGCGCTGAGGTGCTGCCACCAGTCAGGTTCAGACCAGGGAAGATAGATGCAGGATTTCTCTTTTATCCCCTTCTTGTGTCTCCTGTGGATTTGTGAGCGCTGCTGCCCTCCGCGCTCCAGGACAATAGGCAGGTGTGTAAAGTTACTGCTCACCTAAGTTCCATCTGTTCTGTGCTGACTTTCCTGTGATGGCGTCTGCTACAGAGGAGCTTGGGTTACAGCGGCAGCTGCTGCATTTGGTATCCGTTCCAAAGAGACACTAACTGCCTCCTCCTTCCTGTCTCTCACCAATTCTATGCCTTTAATATCTGTATCTTCTGCTCTTATTCTTGTCTGTTCAGTTATTTGCATGGACTCAGACCTTTTTTCTTTTTACTTCTCTCCTCTCGCCTGCAGGATCTCCTGAGGGGTCGATTATAGCCGAGCTACATGAAAACACGCTTACAGCCAGTTCAGAAGAGCAAGCTCGCGATCAGAGGAAGCTCGCAGCTGTGATAAGACGCTTCCTGTCACTCTTATAGTAGTGTTACCCGGAAACTTGTGTGATTGGTTCTCCGCTGCTGGGTCTCCTTGGCTTAGGGGCTTAACATGCTGGCTGCCGAATTAAATGAGACCCTTCGGATTCCAGAACTGCAGGTCTCTCGTCTAAGCGGCAACACTTCAGCCACCGGCAACGCAAACACCCCGAGCCAACGCCGGCGGCGATTTAGAATGAGGCGATCCAAGACTGCACGAAATCGAGAAAATGTTGCGAACTTGGATTGCTCGGGAAATTTGGAATATCTGCAACTTCCATCTATAGAGATCACTCCGTCCAGCGATGAGGACAGTGCCCTGTCTAACACTTCAACACCGAGCACCTCGCCAAGGCGCCATGGCCTCAGACCGAAAAGTTGGGGGAGTACGAAGGAGAGCAGTGAAATGGAACTGGTCATGAATAGTGGGACGAGGTAAGTTTTGCAACGTCTAATTACATTGTTTGATTTTGCCTTCACTGATTCCTGCTTTATATGTATAATATTTTACGTCCGGCACAGCGGGCACCTCTACAACGCAGGGCACCGCTGGGCATGACGCCTGTTTATAGTCCTCTCTTGTGCCTTGATACAAAAATCGTCCAGCTGTGCTGCCTTCCTGTGGCTTCCCTTGAGGACATCACGGGAAATAACTCTCCTACTGAGGATGCTAATTTAGGTATTTTTGTTTCTATGGCAACAAGGCACCACTATCACCAGTATAATCCCATGGAAACACTGGGAAACTTTCTTGCGCTGTGCTCTTTTTGGAATGGGGGGGGGGGGGTTCCTGATGTGAATCTGATTTATCAGACAGAGAATGGTATTATTTCCGGAGTCATGAGCACTTTCCTATGTATATACAGTGGCATGTAAAAGTTTGGGCACCCATGGTCAAAATTACAGTTATTGTGAACAGCTAAGCAAGTTGAAGATTAAATGATCTCTATCAGTTAAAGATGACACATTTCTTTTGTATTCTGGGCAAAATATATACCGTATATAAATTTTTTATTTATTTTTTTACATTTTAAAAATTCCAAAAAGGAAGATGGGCTGATGCAAAAGCTTTGGGCACCTTGGAGATTTCTGTGCTCAGATAACTTTGACCAAGGTTTCAGACCTTAGTTAACCTGTTAGGTTTATAGCTTGTTCACTATCATCGTTAGGAAAGGCCAGGTGATGCAAATTTCCTTGCTTTATAAATACCCAGATTTCTCTTGGGATCTTCTCCAAACTTCATAATCTCAAGTCAAAAAGCTGAAGGAAAAAAATGCATAGGAACAAAGCTTCAAACCCTCGTTAGATCTGAAAACTTAGATTTCTCTTTAAAACCGGATTGGATTTATTTCTCCTCTTAGAAGCTTTTTGTCAGCATAGTCTAATTGTGCCCTAACACAATAGTGTATTTGTGGAGCGTTTGTTTTATTTGACGCAAGAAAAAAACAAAACAAACCCTTATGTCTAGAAGAAACCTAGGTGTCAATTGGGGAATTATGAAAAGCTCTACAAATACTGCATTACTTTTTGAGCATGTGTGTTTTTTTGTAATATTCAACCCAGGGCAAGTTCCAGTTAGGGCTTTTTTTCTCTCCATAGAAAGGTAGCCCTATAGAGTAACTGCACTGATGTAAAACGTTTGAAGTGTTCTAGAGACATGTCGGAAATAATGCTGGGCGCACTCAGTCATACACTGCTTTTCTCAGAGACTGGAGAGCACATTGCTTTGTATGTGGCCATCTTCAGTCTTGGCGGAGAGCTCAGCGCTTCTGGCCCTTTGTTTTAGTAGTTGGTTGGGATCTTGGCAGCAAAACACACAGTAATTAAAGCTTCTGATAAGTCTGTAACATGCTATAAGTTTTGTGAAACTGCAGTTTCTCTTTATATCTGTGCAATCCCATCATCAATTAGTGATGATTGTCCCGTGTTTTGTTGACCTGTTTGGAATTTTCATAACTAACGCTCCAGACTATAAAAGTTGTCCTTCCTCTTACCTTACTTACACTTTGCGATTGTATTTTTACCATTTAGTGATTTAGCAATTTGCAGGATGTGACTTCTGATTTTACATGTGTGTCATCAGTGGCTATTAGTAGATGTGAATTTAATAGAGGTATTAGGCAGCTCGGTCACACCGTGCCTCTGTAAGCTGATACCATTGCAATCTCTGTTCACACACATTCTGCCCCTGCTGCCAGCAATCTGTTCCAGACTTCGGAAGAAATACACTTGTGACTTGTTTCATTGGAAATATACCACGTTCTTCTCTTTGACTCATTGAAAACCTGTCCAGATTTCAGTAATGATATTACCTGGGGGGCAGCTTTGCTTTGCTCTATCTCCCAAACAAGTAGGGACTTGCACTTTGCTTTCCCTGATAATCAACATTAGCAAACAGGAGAGGGGGAACCGTCGACCACACTGGACTCCAACCTTCTGTGCTCCGAAAAATGAGAAGATAATGGTGGGGAAGGTACAAAAGCTTTTAGCCCCCTTGAAACCACTGAAGAGCTAGCACAAATCATATTTTCTATGTGGCCCCTCTTTTCTCTGATTATTTTTCAGGGGTAATTCTTGTATTTAGTTTAGATGCAGAATGCTCCTTAAGAACAGATACATTTTATACAATCTTTCCTTAAATGGCTAAAATGGCTGTGTTATAGGATTACAGCCTCAGCCCCAAAAGTGAAGGATTTAATCTAAGCAGCAAATTGCTCCTTCTTTGTCCTCTCAGCCAATACACAGCCGAACCGGTTTAATGACTTTTATGGTGCCAGATCTACAGTGAGAAATTTACTCGAGTGTCTTTCGCTGCATTGCATCTTCTTTTTTTCTAAACTTTTTTTCTTTTGTCTCTACCTTTTAATTAGTAGGTACTTATTATTCCTTATTAACCTAGAACCAATATTTTACGCAATACCTTACAATAAAATTATTGTTATTCCTTTACCTCAGTCATTATGAGTTTACCATGTAATTTCTCCAACGCAGCAACACGCACCTTAGGGCCAATTAGACAGAAGCTAATTATTTCTATACAACATCCTGCATTATACCCCAGAGCTGCACTCACTATTCTGCTGGTGCAGTCACTGTGTACATACATTACATTACTGATCCTGAGTTACATCCTGTATTATAGTCCAGAGCTGCACTCACTATTCTGCTGGTGCAGTCACTGTGTACATACATTACATTACTGATCCTGTATTATACTCTAGAGCTGCACTTACTCTTCTGCTGTGGAGTCACTGTGCACTGACATTACATTACTTATCATGTACTGATATTCATTTACATCCTGAATTATACTCCAGAGTTGCATTCACTATTCTGCTAATTAGGTCATTGTGTCCATATATTACAGTGAATCTATGAACAGAATAGAGAGTGCAGCTCTGGAGTATAATTCAGGGTGTAAATGAAGATCAATACATGATCAGTAAAGTATGTACACAGTGACTGCACCAGCAGAATAGTAAGTGCAGCTCTGGGGTATAATACAGGATGTAACTCTGGATCAGTAATGTAATGTATGTACACAGTGACTGCACCAGCAGAATAGTGAGTGCAGCTCTGGGGTATAATACAGGATGCAATTCAGGATCAGTAATGTAATGTATGTACACAGTGACTGCACCAGCAGAATAGTGAGTGCAGCTCTGGAGTATAATACAGGATGTAACTCAGGATCAGTAATGTAATGTATGTACACAGTGACTGCACCAGCAGAATAGTGAGTGCAGCTCTGGAGTATAATACAAGATGTAACTCAGGATCAGTAATGTAATGTATGTACACAGTGACTGCACCAGCAGAATAGTGAGTGCAGCTCTGAGGTATAATACAAGATGCAATTCAGGATCAGTAATGTAATGTATATACACAGTGACTGCACCAGCAGAATAGTGAGTGCAGCTCTGGGGTATAATACAGGATGTAACTCTGGATCAGTAATGTAATGTATGTACACAGTGACTGCACCAGCAGAATAGTGAGTGCAGCTCTGGGGTATAATACAGGATGCAATTCAGGATCAGTAATGTAATGTATGTACACAGTGACTGCACCAGGAGAATAGTGAGTGCAGCTCTGGGTTATAATACAGGATGCAATTCAGGATCAGTAATGTAATGTATGTACACAGTGACTGCACCAGCAGAATAGTAAGTGCAGCTCTGGGGTATAATGCAGGATGTAACTCAGGATTAGTAACGTAATGTATGTACACAGTGACTGCACCAGCAGCATAGTGAGTGCAGCTCTGAGGTATAATACAGGATGCAATTCAGGATCAGTAATGTAATGTATGTACACAGTGACTGCACCAGCAGAATAGTGAGTGCAGCTCTGGGGTATAATACAGGATGTAACTTAGGATTAGTAACGTAATGTATGTACACAGTGAATGCACCAGCAGAATAGTGAGTGCAGCTCTGAGGTATAATACAGGATATAACTCAGGATAAGTAATGTAATGTATGTACACAGTGACTGCACCAGCAGAATAGTAAGTGCAGCTCTGGGGTATAATACAGGATGTAACTCAGGATTAGTAACGTAATGTATGTACACAGTGACTGCACCAGCAGAATAGTGAGTGCAGCTCTGGGGTATAATACAGGATGTAACTCAGGATTAGTAACGTAATGTATGTACACAGTGACTGCACCAGCAGAATAGTGAGTACAGCTCTGAGGTATAATACAGGATGCAATTCAGGATCAGTAATGTAATGTATGTACACAGTGACGGCACCAGCAGAATAGTGAGTGCAGCTCTGGGGTATAATACAGGATGTAACTCAGGATTAGTAACGTAATGTATGTGCACAGTGAATGCACCAGCAGAATAGTGAGTGCAGCTCTGAGGTATAATACAGGATATAACTCAGGATCAGTAATGTAATGTATGTACACAGTGACTGCACCAGCAGAATGGTGAGTGCAGCTCTGGAGTATAATACAGGAGGTAACTCAGGATCAGTACAGGATAATTAATATATTGACAATTGTCCTGTTACTGATCCTGAGTTACATCCTTATTTATACTCCGGAGCTGCACTCACTATTCTGCTATTATCAATACTTTTAGATAGGTTGTGCCCAAATGATTGTGTTTGTAACTCCCCCAAAATCATGTTTTTCTAATAATCAGATTTTCAGTGGTTCCTGCTGAACTTTTCAGCCTCTTCCAAGGAGTACTCGTCATGTTCTGTCCATTAGTTGCCCCTCTGACCTCGGTTTAATAAATTTACATGATGGATAATATATTCCTGTTCTTGCCGAGCGCTGTAACAATCTTAATTTCTGTAAAGAAAAATTGTGTTTTTCCCTTTTGTGAGGATCTTAACGGAAACTGCTTATGGTCATTGGGAAGTGATACCTGGATATCTCACACAAAGAGTCACCATCTTCCTCCCCGTGCCCATCTACTTCTCAGAATTGCCTTTTCATGTGTCTCGTTGCACGATTTAGGAACCGGCCTACGTCTATTCTCACTATATGATTTATAGTTTATTTTACATACAGAGGATTGAAGTTGTTGGAGTTGAATCACAAAATATACCGTAATATTAAGTTGCAGAACTTATGGTTTTTACAAGCTCAACACCAATAATAATAATAAAAAAATATAAAAACTGTATGGCTAGGTTCACATTGCGTTACTGCAGTCCGTTCAACACATGCATTAAACGGACTGCGTTAACGCAAGTGCCGAAAAAGATTGCGTTATGCGATCGCGCTAGCGTAGATGCTCTATCTGCGCTAGCGGTGACGGACCCGGAAACATTGCAGCCCGCGTCCGGGAGTCCATCACATAATGACGGCACATCGCTAGCGCATGTCCATTATGGTATGCGTTGGCGATGCACCCGATAATAGAGATTAATGGCAGCGTTAACGGACTGCGTTACACCACGTTATGCCGCAGTGTAACGCAGTCCGTCTAACGGACTGCCATAACGCTATGTGAACCCAGCCTAACAGTTTCATGTAATAAATAGTTTAAAAAAAATTGATGTGTAATGCTAAGTGGACACAGCATATGTTAGGCCGTATGTTCTCAAGGAGTCCAGTCTAGATTCTAGATAGAGTGGCATCAACCCACCACAGGGGCCTATTGAAAAATAATGGTTACCTATATTTGTTGGTTCTTTATTATGCTTATGCAGATATATTAGCCATGTAGAGGCCCACTTTGGCCTCCAATTGGTAAAAGGGGGCCTGTGGGAACATTAGGCTATGTGCCCACGTTCAGGATTTGTCGCATTTTTTTCCGCATTTTTTTCGTCGGTTTTCCGCTGCAAAAACACTTAAAAAAAAGCTTAAATTAAGCATCCCATAATTTTAATGCATTATGCAATTTTTGTGCCCATGCTGCGTTTTTTTCCGCAAAAACAACGCATTGCTGAAAAAAAACGCAGCATGTTCATTAATTTTGCGGAAAATCTGTGGATTTGCCACTATAATATTGCATTGGGAAGCTCCAGAAAAAAACGTGCAAAATCCGCGAGAAAAACGCTTGCGGATTTCTTGCAAAAGGTGTCCGGTTTTGTTCAGGAAAATTCTGCAAACAATCACGAACGTGGGCACATAGCCTGAAGTAGACGCCGGAAGCTTTTCTTGGCAAATACATTCTGATAAATGGATAAATGCAGTGTGCTCTTGTTCATGGTGGAGTGTTTCTTAGATTTTTTTTTTTATCATATATTACATATTTTTCTTTATGTTAGCTATTTATGTTTTACATCTATATTTTATTAGATATAGTGTTAGTGTATTTTATACTGGATATTCTGTTACATTTTTATTTAATATTTTTTCTTGTAGATATTGATTTGTTTATTTTAGTACTTAACCATAGACTTCTCATTCGGTGGCAGGATCTGTATGAAGCCCTTTGATGTGGTTGTGACTTGTTTTCTTCACCTGGTCCTCTTCTTTTTTTTTTTTTTTAATCTGTCTGAATAAGGAAGTGCCAGGCTTGTGCTGTGAATATAGGTCAGTGCCGTAATCATTTTGCAGACCTGTTTTCATTACAGATTAGAATTCATTTCAGTTTGGTGTATGAAGAGCAGGTTACCCTTGGATCTCCAGCTGTTGTTGACTCGCAGAGCAGCGACGAGAGGGTCACAAGTTCTGCACCAGTGAGACAGTGACTGACACATTTAGCTCCTTTCTTTATACTTTACTTAAATTGTGCAAAAATGTATGAATTTACTGACAGCATAAACAAGACATTTAGTCTTCAGTCATTTTTTCCTTGAATATTTTAACATAATTTTTTTTTTTTTTCTAAAGTAACAAAACTATACTCTCCGCAAGCAAAGATGACATCCAGTCACTTGACATGTGCATCCAGTGACTGGTCTAAGCAGTGGTCAGGTGACTAAAGAATGGGATATTATCACTTGCAGTCTCCCGGCATGTACTAGTCACGTCCATTTTTTTTTGCACAAGACAGTGTTAGGCTATGTCTCCACGTTCAGGATGGCCGGCGGTATCGCCGCAGTGGCGAAGCCGCTCTGCGCTAAGCCCCGCCCCCTTTCTGGGACGCGATCATGCCGGATGTGTTAACTCTTCACATCCGGGATGATCGCTCTGTCCCATAGGGCCCTGTGATATGCTTTGCAGGGACGCTGCGTCCCCGCAAGGTGTACGGACATGCTGCGATCTGAAAAGACGCGCAGCATGTCCGGAGTCGCAGGGCCGCCGCGTGCGGGTTTCCACGCATAGTGGAGACGGGATTTCATAAAATCCCCTCCACTATGCTGGAACATCTGGACGCTGCTTGTTTGACGCTGCAGCTCTGCGCAGCGTCAAACAAGCAGCGTTTCCTGACCGTGGAAACATACCCTTAGTTTTAATGGCATATAGCTCAGTCACAGATCGCTGCAGACGATTTAATGGTGCTGCACATGATTTGTCATACCGTGAATTTTGAGAGGTTTGGCTGTGCAGATTTAGGTTCCCATCTCCTTCCTACCATTGTGATAAATGCTTCCCGTGTAGGAGATGCCGCACATACAATATGCACATTGCATTGCTCACACCTCCTAACCTTGCCGTTTCCCGCAGGGCAGTCCCGATTTTGAGAGTCCGTACTTGTCCCGCACTGCAGAGCCACATCCCTCCACCCGCAGAGAGCCGCACACCACATATATGGCTGCCGCTGCTCTGTGCGCACAGGACCTGTGATGAGGTCACAGGAGAGGAGGAGTCAGGAGTCACATGATCAAGGGCCTCCGTGTATTGCAGGACTCTGCCCTGCAGTTATGGTGCTGGGTGAGGGTAAGCTTATGTGTGGGGTCAGGAGGGGTTTACAGTGTGGATGTATCAGAGCCGTGTATGTACGAGGTGCACGGAGCAGAGCCGTGTATGTATGAGGTGTACGGAGCGGAGCCGTGTGTGTACGAGGTGTACAGAGCGGAACCGTGTGTGTACGAGGTGTACAGAGCGAAGCCGGGTACGAGGTGCATGGAGCGAAGCTGTGAGTGTACGAGATGTACGTAGCGGAGCCGTGTGTGTATGAGGTGTACGGAGCGGAGCCGTGTTTGTACGAAGCGGAGCCGTGTGTGCAAGGTGTACGGAGCGGAGCCACATGTGTAGGAGTAACTGTGTGGCCATTATACTGTACGCAATATCATGTGTGGCCATATTTCAAAGCGTGGTGCGTTTATCCAATCAAGGATCAAATATGTATTAGCAACTGGATAAAAATTAACCTTTATTTAGGTATATTTAAAAGCCAATTATTATAGTAAAATTAAAAACGAAAAGCAAAATATGAGAACCCTAATGTGATTTGTGCTATATTACCAACACAAAAAAATGGGGAAACAAGAACAAGACAAACAACAATTACAAATTTAAAAAACTGACATTGCTGAATATAATTACTTCCTAAACACTCCTGTTGTCTAATATGGACTATATTCCATGTATATGATTTGGACTCAAGGAGTCTTGGTAGGCGGGATAAATTTACAGCTTTTTCTGAGCCAATCAAGCCACTAAATATATATTAAGCAATATCTCAACATCAAAGGTCTGCCTAATTTTTGGCCTTACAAATTTGTCTTTCAATAATTATGAATGAAGCAATTTCACCTGTCTGCCTCATCAATAATTTGTACAAAAAATCCACATACCATTATTCTGCTCATATAACCAAGAAATACCATATATAAACAACTGTCAGTTCAGCAACACAGCGTTTCCTTGAAGCTTCAACATACCATTGAAAGATGAATGACCATATCCATATTTATGGGGACCAGTTTTTTCATTCAAACAATATCCCTGTCCCCTATGGATTTATTCATAATCTCTGACATAACAAATTATACCAGCCTTATACCTAGAGGCTGATGTGGATGGAACAGTATATAAAGAGGTTGATATACATAAGACTGTATGTTTAAACAAACCCATGTCCATGGGTAGATCTCACCCCACACCGGCCATCACCCGCCATTCCTCTGTTCCTGTCCACTTTGTACCGGACACTATGTTGAAGCTTTGTGCTGTAGAAAGCGTCTCCCGACGCGTTTCTTCCTTATGGATTCATCAGGGGAGAATGCTAATCATGTCCGCCGCTCATGATCACATTAGGGTCCTCACATTTTGCTTTTCGTTTTTAATTTTACTATAATAATTGGTTTTTAAATATACGTAAATAAAGGTTAATTTTTATCCAGTTGCTAATACATATCATGTGTGGCCATTATACAGTATTGAGCATCATGTGTGGCCATTATACAGTATGGAGCATCATGTGTGGCCATTATACAGTATGGAGCATCATGTGTGGCCATTATACAGTACAGTATGGAGTATTGTGTGGCCATTATACAGTATTGAGCATCATGTGTGGCCATTATACAGTATGGAGCATCATGTGTGGCCATTATACAGTATGGAGCATCATGTGTGGCCATTATACAGTATGGAGCATCATGTGTGGCCATTATACAGTATTGAGCTTCATGTGTGGCCATTATACAGTATCGAGCATCATGTGGGGCCATTATACAGTATTGAGCATCATGTGGAGCCATTATGCAGTATTGAGCATCATGTGTGGCCATTATACAGCATTGAGCATCATGTGTGGCCATTATACAGTATTGAGCATCATGTGTGGCCATTATACAGTATGGAGCAATGTGTGGCCATTATACAGTATGGAGCATCATGAGTGGCCATTATACAGTATGGAGCACTGTGTGGCCATTATACAGTATGGAGCATCATGTTGGGCCATTATACAGTATGGAGCACTGTGTGGCCATTATACAGTATGGAGCATCATGAGTGGCCATTATACAGTATGGAGCACTGTGTGGCCATTATACAGTATTGAGCATCATGTTTGGCCATTATACAGTATGGAGCACTGTGTGGCCATTATACAGTATTGAGCATCATGTGTGGTAATTATACAGTATTGAGCATCATATGTGGCCATTATACAGTATGGAGCATCATGCGACCTGCGCGCCCGCGTACGCCAACCTCTTTCTAGGTTACTGGGAGAGGTTGGGTTTTGGTGACGCGGGGGCCGCTGACCATGTGCTTTGCTGGCTGCGCTATATAGATGATGTTTTTTACTTTGGCGTGGGTCGGTGCTGCAGCTCGAGGATTTTATGGCTGTGTTGAATTCTAACTGTTATAATATCAAATTGACGTACAGATATGATTTGGCTAAAATTGATTTTTTGGACATCAGTCTGGAGGTCGATTCATCGTCTGCCATCCAGACCGATGTCTTTCGAAAGACAATGGCAGTTAATGCTTTGATCCATGCAAAATCTGCACACAGACAAGCCACCATAAGGGCCATCCCGGTCAGACAGTTCTTGAGGTTGAGGCGGATCTGCTCCATGGAGGAAAGATTTGAAGCCCAAGCAGCAGATTTGAGGTTACGTTTTGGTCAACGGGGTTACAGTAAAAGAAACATCAAACAAGGCTATAATAGAGCAAAATCGACTCCCCGGGACCTACTGCTTTTATCAAGATAATAGGAGGAAGAAGAGAGATGAAAAGATTTGTTTTATTTCAGTGTTCAACCACGAATGGGATAATATGAGGGCCATTCTGACCAAACACTGGCCAATTTTAAGCACTGAACCCTCCCTGGGACCATATCTTGGCAATCGTCCTCTTATGACCTCACGTAGGGCGAGAAACCTGAAGGACATGCTAATTAAGAGCCATTATGTAGCACCAACAAAGAGCTTATTTGGGTCAGTTAAACCAGCAAGGGGATGTTATTTACCTGCGGCCATTGTGTGTCTTGCGCCAATGTCCTTCGCAGCTCCTCATTCTGCTCCGCAGATGGTAATAAGGAATTTCAGATCGAAGAATACATCAATTGAGGCAGCGTCAATGTAATATACTATGCCACGTGCAGTTGTTCATTGATCTATGTAGGGCTCACATCAAGGGAGCTGAGAAGAGTGAGGGAGCATGTGCGGGACATTGGCGCAGCCCGGTCGGTACAGGATCCTGCGGAATTAAAAACAATCCCGCAACATTTTAGGTCTTTTCATAACTGTGACCTAAGAGGACTTCTGATCAGGGGAATTGATGTGGTCCACACAGGTATTAGGGGGGGAAATGTCAAAAAATTATTGGCGCAGACGGAATTAAAATGGATTGTTACGCTAGGAACAGTTAAACCATTTGGGCTTAATGAGGCCCTTAATTTCGCACCCTTTCTGTAAAGAAATTTAATTAGAGGTGGCTTTGTTTGTTTTTCTGCTCATACTCTCTTCCACTTGTATGTTTTTAACTGGTTTTTGTGTGTGTTTTTATCTGATTTTAATTATTGTTTTTTCTTCTTTGAATAGTTTTTTAATGTTAATCTATCCCCTGCGGTATGATAAACTACATCTGATCTTTACATTAGTTATCCCCATCATTGTTTGAATACTCCTTGAAGAATCCACTGGGTTTAGGAACACAAAGATAGAAGACTCGAAGAATGAATTACCGTTATCATGATGCCATAAAACGCTACAATTTGGAATAACCCTTTTATGATATATGTTATATTGTAATTGCATCTAAAGTTTATTTGGTATCTGTTGCTGTGGCTGCGGTGCGCGTGCTCCTGCTTGCTGCCGCCTGCTGCCCTGCGTGGTCCGGCAATGGTCGCCGCTGGCGTCTGACTGGGAGCTATGGTTACCTCCTGCTCGGCCGTGGGCGCATGTGCCATATACACACAGCCCAGCAAAAAAAAATAAAAATCCGGTCACATGTGTGTTACCAGGGATACTTAAGGTCCTGCAGGAGAGTGGAAACACACCTCCCCTTGAGAAAGCCATGCTGTAAAGCGGCGAAACGTACGTCGGGGTGCGTCCAGTTGCGCATTTCGGCATCGGTAGGGTTAACCCTTATTCTTTCTGTCTAATACCTATGTAAGTCTACGTTCACATTTGCGGTCTGCGCCGCTGCGTCGCCGCATGCGTCATGCGCCCCTATATTTAACATGGGGGCGCATGGACATGCGTCGCACTTGCGTTTTGCGCTGCATGCGTCACTGCGGCGCACGCGTCCGGGCGCAGAGGACGCAGCAAGTTGCATTTTTGCTGCGTCCAAAATCAATAAAAAAAAGGACGCATGCGGCGCAAAACGCAGCGTTGTGCATGCGTTTTTGTTTGCGTTGTGCGTTGCGGCGCCGACGCTGCGGCGCACAACGCAAATGTGAACGTAGCCTTATAACTTTGTACCTACATGGTGGCATGTGAGACGGAGCTATTATGAACTGTGGACATTATCATGCATTCACCATTAGGACAGAACTTGTGTTGTCCTCCCCCTAGAGGTCTCGTGGGGATATGTTTGGACACACTATTGGATAGGGTTATTTACCTCATATATTTTTGGTCCTTTTCGTTGGACGTTCTTTTTTATATGGTGCTGTATGTTGCTCATTGGTGTCCTTTACCATCATATATATATATTTTTTTAAATTGTTTGTCAATATACGTGTGATTGTTTTAATAAAGATTTGTCATAAGTTTTTCGACCATAAAACTCCTATGTTCCTCCTTTGTTAGTATATTGTAATGGAGTGGTATACAGGTAGCTAGGTGATGGCGCTTGGCTTACTGATTAATTTGAGTCTGGGCATTTTTGTATTGAAGTATGGAGCATCATGTTGGGACATTATTCAGTATGGAGCACTGCGTGGCCATTATACAGTATTGAGCATCATGTGTGGCCATTATACAGTATGGAGCATCATGTGTGGCCATTATACAGTACAGTATGGAGTATTGTGTGGCCATTATACAGTATTGAGCATCATGTGTGGCCATTATACAGTATGGAGCATCATGTGTGGCCATTATACAGTATGGAGCATCATGTGTGGCCATTATACAGTATGGAGCATCATGTGTGGCCATTATACAGTATTGAGCTTCATGTGTGGCCATTATACAGTATCGAGCATCATGTGGGGCCATTATACAGTATTGAGCATCATGTGGAGCCATTATGCAGTATTGAGCATCATGTGTGGCCATTATACAGCATTGAGCATTATGTGTGGCCATTATACAGTATTGAGCATCATGTGTGGCCATTATACAGTATGGAGCAATGTGTGGCCATTATACAGTATGGAGCATCATGAGTGGCCATTATACAGTATGGAGCACTGTGTGGCCATTATACAGTATGGAGCATCATGTTGGGCCATTATACAGTATGGAGCACTGTGTGGCCATTATACAGTATGGAGCATCATGAGTGGCCATTATACAGTATGGAGCACTGTGTGGCCATTATACAGTATTGAGCATCATGTTTGGCCATTATACAGTATGGAGCACTGTGTGGCCATTATACAGTATTGAGCATCATGTGTGGTAATTATACAGTATTGAGCATCATATGTGGCCATTATACAGTATGGAGCATCATGCGACCTGCGCGCCCGCGTACGCCAACCTCTTTCTAGGTTACTGGGAGAGGTTGGGTTTTGGTGACGCGGGGGCCGCTGACCATGTGCTTTGCTGGCTGCGCTATATAGATGATGTTTTTTACTTTGGCGTGGGTCGGTGCTGCAGCTCGAGGATTTTATGGCTGTGTTGAATTCTAACTGTTATAATATCAAATTGACGTACAGATATGATTTGGCTAAAATTGATTTTTTGGACATCAGTCTGGAGGTCGATTCATCGTCTGCCATCCAGACCGATGTCTTTCGAAAGACAATGGCAGTTAATGCTTTGATCCATGCAAAATCTGCACACAGACAAGCCACCATAAGGGCCATCCCGGTCAGACAGTTCTTGAGGTTGAGGCGGATCTGCTCCATGGAGGAAAGATTTGAAGCCCAAGCAGCAGATTTGAGGTTACGTTTTGGTCAACGGGGTTACAGTAAAAGAAACATCAAACAAGGCTATAATAGAGCAAAATCGACTCCCCGGGACCTACTGCTTTTATCAAGATAATAGGAGGAAGAAGAGAGATGAAAAGATTTGTTTTATTTCAGTGTTCAACCACGAATGGGATAATATGAGGGCCATTCTGACCAAACACTGGCCAATTTTAAGCACTGAACCCTCCCTGGGACCATATCTTGGCAATCGTCCTCTTATGACCTCACGTAGGGCGAGAAACCTGAAGGACATGCTAATTAAGAGCCATTATGTAGCACCAACAAAGAGCTTATTTGGGTCAGTTAAACCAGCAAGGGGATGTTATTTACCTGCGGCCATTGTGTGTCTTGCGCCAATGTCCTTCGCAGCTCCTCATTCTGCTCCGCAGATGGTAATAAGGAATTTCAGATCGAAGAATACATCAATTGAGGCAGCGTCAATGTAATATACTATGCCACGTGCAGTTGTTCATTGATCTATGTAGGGCTCACATCAAGGGAGCTGAGAAGAGTGAGGGAGCATGTGCGGGACATTGGCGCAGCCCGGTCGGTACAGGATCCTGCGGAATTAAAAACAATCCCGCAACATTTTAGGTCTTTTCATAACTGTGACCTAAGAGGACTTCTGATCAGGGGAATTGATGTGGTCCACACAGGTATTAGGGGGGGAAATGTCAAAAAATTATTGGCGCAGACGGAATTAAAATGGATTGTTACGCTAGGAACAGTTAAACCATTTGGGCTTAATGAGGCCCTTAATTTCGCACCCTTTCTGTAAAGAAATTTAATTAGAGGTGGCTTTGTTTGTTTTTCTGCTCATACTCTCTTCCACTTGTATGTTTTTAACTGTTTTTTGTGTGTGTTTTTATCTGATTTTAATTATTGTTTTTTCTTCTTTGAATAGTTTTTTAATGTTAATCTATCCCCTGCGGTATGATAAACTACATCTGATCTTTACATTAGTTATCCCCATCATTGTTTGAATACTCCTTGAAGAATCCACTGGGTTTAGGACCACAAAGATAGAAGACTCGAAGAATGAATTACCGTTATCATGATGCCATAAAACGCTACAATTTGGAATAACCCTTTTATGATATATGTTATATTGTAATTGCATCTAAAGTTTATTTGGTATCTGTTGCTGTGGCTGCGGTGCGCGTGCTCCTGCTTGCTGCCGCCTGCTGCCCTGCGTGGTCCGGCAATGGTCGCCGCTGGCGTCTGACTGGGAGCTATGGTTACCTCCTGCTCGGCCGTGGGCGCATGTGCCATATACACACAGCCCAGCAAAAAAAAATAAAAATCCGGTCACATGTGTGTTACCAGGGATACTTAAGGTCCTGCAGGAGAGTGGAAACACACCTCCCCTTGAGAAAGCCATGCTGTAAAGCGGCGAAACGTACGTCGGGGTGCGTCCAGTTGCGCATTTCGGCATCGGTAGGGTTAACCCTTATTCTTTCTGTCTAATACCTATGTAAGTCTACGTTCACATTTGCGGTCTGCGCCGCTGCGTCGCCGCATGCGTCATGCGCCCCTATATTTAACATGGGGGCGCATGGACATGCGTCGCACTTGCGTTTTGCGCTGCATGCGTCACTGCGGCGCACGCGTCCGGGCGCAGAGGACGCAGCAAGTTGCATTTTTGCTGCGTCCAAAATCAATAAAAAAAAGGACGCATGCGGCGCAAAACGCAGCGTTGTGCATGCGTTTTTGTTTGCGTTGTGCGTTGCGGCGCCGACGCTGCGGCGCACAACGCAAATGTGAACGTAGCCTTATAACTTTGTACCTACATGGTGGCATGTGAGACGGAGCTATTATGAACTGTGGACATTATCATGCATTCACCATTAGGACAGAACTTGTGTTGTCCTCCCCCTAGAGGTCTCGTGGGGATATGTTTGGACACACTATTGGATAGGGTTATTTACCTCATATATTTTTGGTCCTTTTCGTTGGACGTTCTTTTTTATATGGTGCTGTATGTTGCTCATTGGTGTCCTTTACCATCATATATATATATTTTTTTAAATTGTTTGTCAATATACGTGTGATTGTTTTAATAAAGATTTGTCATAAGTTTTTCGACCATAAAACTCCTATGTTCCTCCTTTGTTAGTATATTGTAATGGAGTGGTATACAGGTAGCTAGGTGATGGCGCTTGGCTTACTGATTAATTTGAGTCTGGGCATTTTTGTATTGAAGTATGGAGCATCATGTTGGGACATTATTCAGTATGGAGCACTGCGTGGCCATTATACAGTATTGAGCATCATGTGTGGCCATTATACAGTATTGAGCATCATGTGGGGCCATATTTTTTTGTTTATAATTATTGTTTATGAAAGTGTGATCAGCAGTGCTAAATGGGTGTGGTTGGGACGTGGATATGGGTGTGACTAGTTGTGAATTGGGTGTGGTCAGAGGTGTGGCCTAAAATTTGCCGCGGCGTGCACCGCAAGCTTTCTCCCTCTTTCCCTTCAAAAGCTGGGAGGTATGGCATTACTGGAAAATGAGAGATGTGCGACGTCAGGATCTTGTTAATGCATTTACAAAAGAAAAAGTGTATAATTACGCTTTTTAAGGTAAATAATATAAAGTCTGTAATTTCATAATGCAAAATATCAGTCTACACGTATAGGACTTCAGTTTTAGAATATCCTGGGGTGTTAAAAGGAATGATCTCTGTGCCCCAGAATAGATGTTACTCCTTTTTGCATGCAGGGAAAATTTATTGTGCTGTGTGGGTTTTTTTTTTAGTAGCTCAAATCACAAATAGTAATTTATGACGGAAGAAGACTTCTTGTTTTGCCCTAAAACTACTTTCATTTAGGATGCAAAAACTGATACTTCTGCTCCACCATTATCACGCAGTGTATAAGCTGAGTGCTAGATGCCTTTTGATCTTAGTATCATAGGGTAGAATGCCTCCCATCCTTCTTCCCACATTTTCCATACATCTCTTCCCATTCATCTATTTTCGCGCATCGCTAATAAGCACATATCTTTATTCCATGACATAACACACAGTTCTGTGTCACTAGCAAGTTTCAGGCAGGAAAAGACGTCATCATACCTCCCAACTTCATACGTTAGAAAAATGGGAAATTATGCTGAGATTATCCACTATATAATTGTCTAAGGGTCACGTCTGTCTGTCCGTCTGTCTGTCTGTCACGGATATTCATTGGTCGCGGCCTCTGTCTGTCATGGAATCCAAGTCGCTGATTGGTCTCGCCAGCTGCCTGTCATGGCTGCCGCGACCAATCAGCGACGGCCACAGTCCGATTAGTCCCTCCCTACTCCCCTGCAGTCAGTGCCCAGCACCCGTTCCGTACTCCCCGCAGTCACGGCTCACACAGGGTTAATGCCGGCGGTAACGGACCGCGTTATGCCGCGGGTAACTCACTCCGTTACCACCGCTATTAACCCTGTGTGACCAAGTTTTTACTATTGATGCTGCCTATGCAGCGTCACTAGTAAAAACATCTAATGGTAAAAATAATTAAAACAAATAAAAAATCATTATATACTCACCTTCCGCCACCTTTCCCGCTCCTCGCGACGCTCCAGGCAGGTTCCGGTGGCAAGGATGGTCTGCGAGAAGGACCTGCCATGACATCACGGTCATGTGACCGCGACATCATCACAGGGCCTGCACGAGAAGGACCTGCCGTGATGTCACGGTCATGTGACCGCGACACGGTCATGTGACCGCGACGTCATCACAGGTCCTGCGCGCCTGCAGGAAAAGGAGGCGACAGAACTACAAGGGGCCCTGTCATGATCTCAATGGCAAGAGAACATAGCATAAGCATATATAGGAACTAGCTCTTGGAAGATGGGAACTGAGCTGACCATGAACTAAACCTAACGCACAACTAGCAGTGGCCGGGTAGCATGCCTACGTTGATTCTAGATGCCCAGCCCAGCCGGAGGACTAAATAAAGCTAGCAGAGGAAAATATTAGTCCTAGCTCACCTCTAGAGAAATACCCCGAAAGGAGACAGAGGCCCCCCACATGTATTGGCGGTGAGTTGAGATGAAATAACAAACGTAGTATGAAAATAGGTTTAGCAAATTTGAGGTCCACTTACTACATAGCAGAAGACAGAAAGGACACTTTCATGGTCAGCTGAAAACCCTATCAAAAACACCATCCAGAAATTACTTTAAAACTCTGGCATTAACTCATAACACCAGAGTGGCAATTCCCGTTCACAAGAGCTTTCCAGACACAGTAACGAAACTACAGCTGTGAACTGGAACAAAATGCAAAAACAAACATGGACAAGAGTCCAACTTATCTAGTAGTTGTCTAGGAGCAGGAACAAGCACAGAGAGGCTTCTGATAACATTGTTGACCGGCAAGCAACTAACAGAGCAGCAAGGTTATATAGCGACTCCCACATCTTGATGGGAACAGGTGAACAGAGAAGATGAAGACACCAGTTCAATTCCACCAGTAGCCACCGGGGGAGCCCAGAATCCAAATTCACAACAGTACCCCCCCCTCAAGGGGGGGGCACCGAACCCTCACCAGAACCACCAGGGCGATCAGGATGGGCCCTATGAAAGGCACGAACCAGATCGGAGGCATGAACATCAGATGCATTCACCCAAGAATTATCCTCCTGGCCGTATCCCTTCCACTTGACCAGATACTGGAGTCTCCGTCTGGAAACACGAGAGTCCAAAATTTTCTCCACAACGTACTCCAACTCACCCTCAACCAACACCGGAGCAGGAGGCTCAACGGAAGGCACAACCGGTACCTCATACCTGCGCACTAATGACCGATGAAAAACGTTATGAATAGAAAAGGATGCAGGGAGGTCCAAACGGAAGGAAACAGGGTTAAGAATCTCCAATATCTTATACGGGCCGATAAACCGAGGCTTAAACTTAGGAGAAGAGACCCTCATAGGGACAAAACGAGAAGACAACCACACCAAATCCCCAACAGAAAGCCGAGGACCAACACGACGGTGGCGGTTGGCAAAAAGCTGAGTCTTCTCCTGGGACAACCTCAAATTGTCCACCACCTGCCCCCAGATCTGATGCAATCTCTCCACCACAGCATCCACTCCAGGACAATCCGAAGATTCCACCTGACCAGAGGAAAATCGAGGATGAAACCCCGAATTACAGAAAAACGGGGACACCAAAGTGGCAGAGCTGGCCCGATTATTGAGAGCGAACTCCGCCAATGGCAAAAAAGCAACCCAATCATCCTGGTCAGCAGACACAAAACACCTCAGAAATGTCTCCAGGGTCTGATTAATCCGCTCGGTCTGGCCATTCGTCTGAGGATGGAAAGCGGACGAAAAAGATAAATCTATGCCCATCCTAGCACAGAATGCCCGCCAAAATCTAGACACGAATTGGGTCCCTCTGTCAGAAACGATATTCTCAGGAATACCATGCAAACGAACAACATTTTGAAAAAACAGAGGAACCAACTCGGAAGAAGAAGGTAACTTGGGCAGAGGAACCAAATGGACCATCTTAGAAAAACGGTCACACACCACCCAGATGACAGACATCTTCTGAGAAACAGGCAGATCTGAAATAAAATCCATCGAGATGTGCGTCCAAGGCCTCTTAGGAATAGGCAAGGGCAACAATAATCCACTAGCCCGAGAACAACAAGGCTTGGCCCGAGCACAAACGTCACAAGACTGCACAAAGCCTCGCACATCTCGTGACAGGGAAGGCCACCAGAAGGACCTTGCCACCAAATCCCTGGTACCAAAAATGCCAGGATGACCTGCCAACGCAGAAGAATGAACCTCAGAGATGACTCTACTGGTCCAATCATCAGGAACAAACAGTTTATCAGGTGGGCAACGATCAGGTCTCTCCGCCTGAAACTCCTGCAAGGCCCGCCGCAGGTCTGGAGAAACGGCTGACAATACCACTCCATCCTTAAGGATACCTGTGGGCTCAGAGTTACCAGGCGAGTCAGGCTCAAAACTCCTAGAAAGGGCATCCGCCTTAACATTCTTAGAACCCGGTAGGTATGACACCACAAAATTAAACCGAGAGAAAAATAATGACCAGCGCGCCTGTCTAGGATTCAGGCGCCTGGCGGTCTCAAGATAAATCAAATTTTTGTGGTCAGTCAATACCACCACCTGATGTCTGGCCCCCTCAAGCCAATGGCGCCACTCCTCAAAAGCCCACTTCATGGCCAAAAGCTCCCGATTCCCAACATCATAATTCCGCTCAGCGGGCGAAAATTTACGGGAAAAGAAGGCACAAGGCCTCATCACGGAGCAGTCAGAACTTTTCTGCGACAACACTGCCCCAGCTCCGATCTCAGAAGTGTCGACCTCAACCTGAAAAGGTAGAGCAACATCAGGCTGACGCAACACAGGGGCAGAGGAAAAACGGCGCTTAAGCTCCCGAAAGGCCTCCACAGCGTCAGGGGACCAATCAGCAACATCAGCACCCTTCTTAGTCAAATCGGTCAATGGCTTAGCAATATCCGAAAAACCAGCAATAAATCGACGATAAAAGTTAGCAAAGCCCAAAAATTTCTGAAGACTCTTAAGAGAAGAGGGCTGCGTCCAATCACAAATAGCTTGAACCTTGACAGGATCCATTTCAATGGAAGAGGGGGAAAAAATATATCCCAAAAAGGAAATCCTCTGTACCCCAAAAACACACTTAGAACCCTTCACACACAAAGAATTAGACCGCAAAACCTGAAAAACCCTCCTGACTTGCTGGACATGAGAGTCCCAGTCATCCGAAAAAATCAGAATATCATCCAGATACACAATCATAAATTTATCCAAATAATCGCGAAAAATATCATGCATAAAGGACTGGAAAACTGACGGAGCATTAGAAAGACCAAAAGGCATCACTAAATACTCAAAGTGGCCCTCGGGCGTATTAAATGCGGTTTTCCACTCATCCCCCTGCCTGATTCGCACCAAATTATACGCCCCACGAAGGTCAATCTTAGAGAACCACTTGGCCCCCTTTATGCGAGCAAACAAATCAGTCAGCAACGGCAATGGGTATTGATATTTAACAGTGATTTTATTCAAAAGCCGATAATCAATACATGGTCTCAAAGAGCCGTCTTTTTTTGACACAAAGAAAAAACCGGCTCCTAAGGGAGATGACGATGGACGAATATGTCCCTTTTCCAAGGACTCCTTTATATATTCTCGCATAGCAGCATGTTCAGGCACAGACAGATTAAATAAACGACCCTTTGGGTATTTACTACCCGGGATTAAATCTATGGCACAATCGCACTCTCGGTGCGGAGGTAACGAACCAAGCTTGGATTCTTCAAAGACGTCACGATAGTCAGACAGGAACTCAGGAATTTCAGAGGGAATAGATGATGAAATGGAAACCACAGGTACATCCCCATGAGCCCCCTTACATCCCCAGCTCAACACAGACATAGCTCTCCAGTCGAGGACTGGGTTGTGAGATTGCAGCCAAGGCAATCCTAGCACCAAATCATCATGTAGATTATACAGCACCAGAAAGCGAATAATCTCCTGGTGATCCGGATTAATACGCATAGTTACTTGTGTCCAGTATTGTGGTTTATTATTAGCCAATGGGGTGGAGTCAATCCCCTTCAGAGGAATAGGAGTCTCCAAAGGCTCTAAATCATACCCACAGCGTTTGGCAAAGGACCAATCCATAAGACTCAAAGCGGCGCCAGAGTCGACATAGGCGTCCGTGGTAATAGATGACAAAGAGCAAATCAGGGTCACAGATAGAATAAATTTAGACGGTAAGGTGCAAATGGAAACAGATTTACCAAGCTTTTTAGTGCGCTTAGAGCATGCTGATATAACATGAGTAGAATCACCACAATAGAAACACAACCCATTTTTCCGTCTAAAATTCTGCCGCTCGCTTCGGGACAGAATTCTATCACACTGCATACTCTCTGGCGACTTCTCAGTGGACACCGCCAGATGGTGCACTGGTTTGCGCTCCCGCAAACGCCTATCGATCTGAATAGCCATTGTCATGGACTCATTCAGACCCGCAGGCACAGGGAACCCCACCATAACATCCTTAATGGCATCAGAGAGACCCTCTCTGAAAGTCGCCGCCAGGGCGCACTCATTCCACTGAGTAAGCACAGACCATTTACGGAATCTTTGGCAGTAAATTTCCGCTTCATCTTGCCCCTGAGATAGGGACATCAAAGTTTTTTCTGCCTGAAGCTCCAAATGAGGTTCGTCATAAAGCAACCCCAAGGCCAGAAAAAACGCATCCACATTGAGCAACGCAGGATCCCCTGGTGTCAATGAAAAAGCCCAGTCTTGAGGGTCGCCCCGGAGCAAGGAAATCACAATCCTGACCTGCTGTGCAGGGTCTCCGGCAGAGCGAGATTTCAGAGACAAAAATAATTTGCAATTATTTCGAAAATTCTGAAACCCGGATCTATTCCCCGAGAAAAATTCCGGCAAAGGAATTCTCGGCTCAGATACAGGTGCATGACAAACAAAATCTTGCAAATTTTGTACCTTCGTGGCGAGATTATTCAAACCTGCAGTTACACTCTGAAGATCCATTACAAACAGGTGGACACAGAGCCATTCAAGGGTTAAGAGGAGGTAAGAAGCAGCTAGACAGCAATTAAGGGCTAGGCAGCAAAACTCTGAGGGGAAAAAAAAAAAAATAAATTTCCCTTCAACACTTCTTTTTCTCCTGCTTCAGCCCAAACAATTAACACTTTGCGGGCCGGTCAAACTGTCATGATCTCAATGGCAAGAGAACATAGCATAAGCATATATAGGAACTAGCTCTTGGAAGATGGGAACTGAGCTGACCATGAACTAAACCTAACGCACAACTAGCAGTGGCCGGGTAGCATGCCTACGTTGATTCTAGATGCCCAGCCCAGCCGGAGGACTAAATAAAGCTAGCAGAGGAAAATATTAGTCCTAGCTCACCTCTAGAGAAATACCCCGAAAGGAGACAGAGGCCCCCCACATGTATTGGCGGTGAGTTGAGATGAAATAACAAACGTAGTATGAAAATAGGTTTAGCAAATTTGAGGTCCACTTACTACATAGCAGAAGACAGAAAGGACACTTTCATGGTCAGCTGAAAACCCTATCAAAAACACCATCCAGAAATTACTTTAAAACTCTGGCATTAACTCATAACACCAGAGTGGCAATTCCCGTTCACAAGAGCTTTCCAGACACAGTAACGAAACTACAGCTGTGAACTGGAACAAAATGCAAAAACAAACATGGACAAGAGTCCAACTTATCTAGTAGTTGTCTAGGAGCAGGAACAAGCACAGAGAGGCTTCTGATAACATTGTTGACCGGCAAGCAACTAACAGAGCAGCAAGGTTATATAGCGACTCCCACATCTTGATGGGAACAGGTGAACAGAGAAGATGAAGACACCAGTTCAATTCCACCAGTAGCCACCGGGGGAGCCCAGAATCCAAATTCACAACAGGGCCCTCGGAAGGTGAGTATATGTTAATTCTTTAATTTTTAACCTGTGACATACGTGGCTGGGCAATATACTACGTGGCTGGGCAATATACTACGTAGCTGGGCAATATACTACGTGACTGGCCAAAATGCTACGTGGCTGGGCAACATACTACGTGGCTCTGTGCTGTATACTACGTCGCTGTGCAATATACTACGTGGCTCTGTGCTGTATACTACATCACTGGGCAATATACTACGTAACTGGGCAATATACTACGTGGTTGGGCAATATACTACGTCACTGGGCAATATACTACGTAATTGGGCAATATACTACGTGGCTCTGTGCTGTATACTATGTTGCTGTGCAGTATACTACGTGGTTGGGCAATATACTACGTAGCTGGGCAATATACTACGTGGTTGGGCAAAATACTACGTAGCTGGGCAATATACTACGTGGTTGGGCAATATACTACGTAGCTGGGCAATATACTATGTGACTGGCCAATATACTACTTGGCTGGGCAATACACTACGTGGCTCTGTGCTGTATACTACGTCACTGGGCAATATACTACGTTACTGGGCAATGTACTACGTGGCTGGGCAATATACTACGTCACTGGGCAATATACTACGTCACTGGGCAATATACTACGTGGCTGGGCAATATGCTACGAGGCTGGGCAATATACTACGTGGCTCTGTGCTGTATACTACGTCGCTGTGCAATATACTACGTGGCTCTGTGCTGTATACTACGTCACTGGGCAATATACTACGTCACTGGGCAATATACTACGTCACTGGGCAATATACTACGTCACTGGGCAATATACTATGTGGCTGGGCAATATACTACGTCACTGGGCAATATACTACGTCACTGGGCAATATACTACGTCACTGGGCAATATACTACGTTACTGGGCAATATACTACGTTACTGGGCAATATACTACGTTACTGGGCAATATACTACGTTACTGGGCAATATACTACGTCACTGGGCAATATACTACGTGGCTGGGCAATATACTACGTGGCTGGGCAATATACTACGTCACTGGGCAATATACTACGTAACTGGGCAATATACTACGTGGCTGGGCAATATACTACGAGGCTGGGCAATATACTACGTGGCTCTGTGCTGTATACTACGTCGCTGTGCAATATACTACGTGGCTCTGTGCTGTATACTACGTCACTGGGCAATATACTACGTTACTGGGCAATATACTATGTCACTGGGCAATATACTACGTTACTGGGCAATATACTACGTGGCTGGGCAATATACTACGTGGCTGGGCAATATACTACGTGGCTGGGCAATATACTACGTGACTGGGCAATATTCTACGTGGCCTGGGTAATATACTACGTGGGCTGTGCAATATACTACGTGGACATGCATATTCTAGAATGCCCGATACGTTAGAATCGGGCCACCATCTAGTTATTAATAAACACCCTATTATGCCTGTGGTATGGTGCCCCACCACTCCTCTTAAATTAGTGCACTGATTGATATACCGTATATATGAAAATAAACCTCACCATAAAGAGCTGTTATTCTGCTCTGGTCTGTGTTTCTCTACGTAATACAGCTTGGAGAGTCTCCCAAAAACTTAAAATATAACTTTTAATAGAAATATTAAAATATGGACAAGCATCACACCTACAATACATGAATAAAGTGCTCGTGCCAAAACAGTGCTCAAAAATAAAAATTGGCTTGGTCTCACCAAGTATAAACAGACGGATACCCAGTCGTTCAGAGGAATCCAAAGGGGGTCAATGCAGCAGTGTAAAGTGGGGAGTATGGGGTCTGTTCCCTAAACCCCTGTCGTGCCCCTGTAATGGGACACCTTTACAAATATGGTAATGTCTCGCTTGATCCAGAATGATTGAGAGATGTGTCACAGATGCAGGCAACTTCTGTTGGTTTTATTATTAGTGCATGGAAAGAGGATCTCCGTAATGATAAACAGGAGCTGCACCAAAACTCAACTGGTGCACCATATAGTACAAATAAAGCTTTTTCCATGAAGTCAACAAAGTGTCCTCTACTTCTGCCTGCACAGATAACCATATGTTATCATTTGCATCATTTAGCAAGATGAACACAAGGTGGATGGATGCAGAGATATGGAGCTGAGAATGGTGACTATTCTGGAGTATTTTAATAATAATAATAATAATAATAATTTTATTTATATAGCGCCAACATATTCCGCAGCGCTTTACAACTTATAGAGGGGACTTATACAGACAACAGACATTACAGCATAACAGAAATCACAGTTCAAAACAGATACCAGGAGGAATGAGGGCCCTGCTGCTCGCAAGCTTACAATCTATGAGGAAAAGGGGAGACACAAGAGGTGGATGGTAACAATTGCTTTAGTTATTTGGACCAGCCATAGTGTAAGGCTCGGGTGTTCATGTAAAGCTTTTTAATTTCCCAGTTTTCTGAAAATAAATAATCTTTAATTTGTAATGAAAAGTTCTATAAATAACATAAAACTGTAAGACCCCAGGGATCTTTTATTATCTCTGTGGTTTGTCTAAGGTTTCATAGTGAAACAAAAAAATTGCTTGTAAACCCAGAGCAGTGGAAAAATCGGTTGGAACAGACAGTATTTTCAGTGTGAGAAGTTTAGAAATGGTATTCTTCTGATAGTGTACAGGAAGCTTAATATTACTAATCTGCCGGGTCAGATACTGAGTACAAACCTGTAAACTCTTTATGCCATGGAAAAACTCTGATTATTGTTATCAAGTTACCCACTGAATGAATTTGGAAACTTCTTATATAGGTCATTTTTACATGATTGTAATATAGTTGTCATGTTCAATGTAACTATACTGGTCCCCATTGTTTCAAGAAACATTGCATAAATTAAGTTAAAAGTGTAATATATCTTGTCAGGCTAATATGTTTCTTTTTCCACTAATGAGCCACCACTTCAATTCCCACTGCCTTTTTAACACCTCAATCACACTGAAAAACTGCAAAAATACATCAAAACAAGACTGTCTGACAGCTAAATCAAAGATCAGATTATAGCTGCTGTGACAAAGTCACTGGCAAAGTGCTGTAGGGGAGATACAATTAAATGAGGCTATTACCTTCAATGATTTGAAGCCCAGAAGTTTCCTCCAGCACTCTATGTGTTGAGAGGGGTTAATCAGCCATTTTAAGGGCTCGGTTTTCGTGGACAACCATAGAGTGGGTGGGAGGTTGTCTACCTTATTTCCGCCTCAGTGATGTGGTCTGGGGGCTTAAATAGTCGGCCTCCAGAGGCATTCAGTGTTCAGTAGGGCTGGAATGAGGAACTCCAGTGCTTTGTATCCCGAGAAGGAGAAACTGAATCAGTGAGTGGTTATCCTGAGCGGGCAGATGCAGAGACTGTATACTGTCTTGGCCTGTTTTCTTGTTTTGCCCAAAGGGCTGTGTTTATTTTCTTGCTGGTTTATGCCACATGTATAATAAACTAACAGAAGATTTAAAGAGATAGTGTACCTGTGTCTACCTCTGTGTACAGTTGAGTGAGGCACACTGCCTATTGAAGTCTATAGAGAGGGGAGTTGAAAGAGTAAAATGAGAGAACAGGCAGACGGAGACACAGACCGATTATGTTGCATCTTTCTAGTGTTTTATCTCACTCCAGAGCTGAATTCACAGCTACACTGCTCCGTACTGCTGTACCGTTTCTGCATCTGGACATGTCACATAGAGACAGGAGAGCAGGAATTCCTCAAATCTCTGCATGTGTTGTATGAGAGACCACTCAGCATTAGGCCGGTTTCACACGTCAGTGGCTCCGGTACGTGAGGTGACAGTTTCCTCACGTACCGGAGACACTGACACACGTAGACCCATAAAAATCAATGCATCTGTGCAGATGTCATTGATTTTTTGCGGACCGTGTCTCCGTGTGCCAAACACGGAGACATGTCAGTGTTCGTGGGAGCGCACGTATTACACGGACCCATTAAAGTCAATGGGTCCGTGTAAAACACGCACCTCACACGGACGGTCTCCGTGTGGCGTGCCGGAGACAGCGCTACAGTAAGCGCTGTCCCCCCCACTGGTGCTGAAGCCGCGATTCATATGTTCCCTGCAGCAGCGTTTGCTGCAGAGAAAATATGAATAATAGTGTTTAAAATAAAGATCTATGTGTCCAACGCCCTCCCACCCCCTGTGAGCCCCCCCGCTGTTCAGAAAATACTCACCCGCTCCCACGTTGGCTGTCACTCCTTCCTCTCTGCCCCGCGCCTTCTACTGTATGCGGTCACGTGGGGCCGCTCATTTACAATCATGAATAGTTGGCTCCGCCCCTATGGGAGGTGGAGCCACATATTCATGACTGTAAATGATCGGCCCCACGTGACCGCATACAGGAGAAGATGGGGCCAGACCAGGAAGCCGCGACAGCCAACGTGGGAGCGGGTGAGTATTTTCTGAACAGCGGGGGGGCGCACAGGGGGTGGGGGGGCGCACAGGGGGTGGGAGGGCGGGGGACACATAGATCTTTATTTTAAACACTATTATTCATATTTTCTCTGCAGCAAACGCTGCTGCAGGGAACATATGAATCGCGGCTTCAGCACGATGCAGGGTACCACACGCGTGGGTACCACACGCTCCGTGTGGTACCCACTCGCCATACGGGCGGCACACGTGTGCCGCACGTATGGCCTACGTGAGTTCACAGGCACACGGACACGGATAACTCCGGTACCGATTTATTCCGGTACCGGAATTATCTGGACGTGTGGGACAGCCCTTAGTCTGTAATCACTAGTTCAGAGAAAACTGAAAATGAGAAAACAAACTCACTTACAAAGCTGCATGTATAAAATGCATGTTTCTATGGAAAAAATAAGCAAAAAAAAAACCCCGTAGTTGCAGATTTCCTGGGCTCCAAAGCACACAATGAATGGCTGCCCTATGTGACTGAAAATACATAATTAATATTTTGTTTCTAATGTAGAACTGCCTAAACTCTGTGCACCTCTAATCCTGGATTTACATTGCTGCTCCCATAGCTGCACATCTGCCTTCACATTCTGCTCTGCTTTCATTAATGCACTGAGCAGACTGCTTCTTCATGAGTTCTGCTTTTAATGACTATCCTGCAGGCTGCAGCTTTGACATGCACTGGGGGATTGCTTGCTTTGAAGCTTCATTCCCTGGTGACAGGTCTGCTGAGTATTTCTGGCCCTCTGCTTCAGTGTATGGCCCAGTGATCTGTATCTACACAGGTGAGTAAGACGGAGATTCCTGGCTCCAAAGCGGGGGCTCTAGAGGTCCAATTACCAGCGTGTACTACCTGAGCGCCATATTCAATATGTTCCTGTCCAATTAGGAATCCCAGAGGAACGTTAATTTTCCCTTTCAGGAAGTTCTGCAAAATTATATTAAAGAGCAGTGAATAACACAGCAGATCTAAATGTGTTCATTAATATTGTATAATCTGCTTGGAGTGTGTCAGTTGTCCGTCACATCAGGACATGTGGTGTCAGAGCAGCGCTCGCACTCCCAGCAATTTTTCATCTTTCTCCCTTGTGGTCATATACTTTGTGTGTTGTGTTCCGATTTGCCGACTTCTGGGTTTGCTTTTAACTATCTCTTAACACTTGTTACATTTTCGTTTCATTTAACTTTTATGCAATTTTTGCCAGACCTGTCTTGCTTTTTTGTTCTAATTGTGACTTGAGGACTAGTAATGAGTGGACGTGCTCGGATAAGGCATTTTCTGAGCATGCTTGTGTGCTAACCAAGTGACTTCTGTATGCTCGAATGACATGTTCGAATCCCCATGCCTGCATGTCCCGTGGTGTTCGACACCTGCAACACATGCAGGGATTGTCTAACAGCCGCATGACATGTAGGCACGGGGACTTGAACATATTTTTCAAGCACACCTGAGATACTCGGTTAGCACACGAGCATGCTCTGAAAACACCTTATCCGAGCATGTTCGTTCATCACTAGGAGGATGCGTACATATGGCCACTGTTTTGATCCGTTTTGTAGTGTGCACTGCCCCTGGGTTCAAAGCTAATTTGACTGATGGAGATAGTAAATTGATTCTGTCAATGATAGACTAGAAATGGAGTGGCAGTGTGCATGGTCGATTCCTGCTACATGCATACGGGGTACACCGGAATGCTGTCCCCAGTGGGAACTCCAGTGATCTTTCATTTTTCACCTGTACTGTGGATAGGTGATAAGTTTTGAAAACTGGGACAACTCATAAGGTCCTATGGCTCCAAGTACCATCTATATGCTGATGACACTCAGATCTACCTTAATGGTGTTATACAAATAAATAATAAAATAAAAAAACAAGCCCTCAGGATAGGTCATCAGTATGACTTTGAAGGGGATCACTGATATTGAATTCTTAGACTATATCCTGAAGGTGTGCCAGTGTCACAGGCTTATCAGAATGTTTTTTGGCATATTTACTTCAGGTTATTGAGATTGACCAGCTTCAAAATAAAATGTAGGCTGGAACTATATGGCAACATTGTCCACGACATTCAGTACATCACACAGGACAGATCGCAGTATAGGATGCTACAGTGGCTTGCGAAAGTATTCTCCACGCCCCCTTGGAATTTTTAATGTTTTGCTACATCTCAACCTGGAATTTTGCTTTTTTTTTTTTTTTGTTTGCATCAGTCCATAAAAAAAAATTATGCCTTCAACTGTGGACATTTGTTTTTTTTTTTTTTTTTGTAAAGCAAATATCAAAAATTAAAAAAATTGCTGAAAACTTCTGGTTTCCTCTGGTGAACAGCAATCTTCCAGTCTGACCACAGATTCTCAAATGGATTAAGGTCTTCTCTTTGACTGCACCACTCCAAAACATTTACGCATTTCCACTTAAACTTCTCAAGTGTTGCTTTAGCAGTATGCTTTGGGTCATTGTCTTGTTGGAAGGTGAACCTCCGCCCCAGTCTCAAATCACTGACAGACTGAAATAGGCTTTTCTTTAGAATATCTGGGTATTTCGCACCCTTTATCTTCCCCTCAACTCAGACTATTTTCCCTGTTCCTGCTGCCGAAAAACATCCCTACAGTATGATGCTGCCACCACCCCACCATGTTTCACTGTGGGGATGGTGTTCCTGGGGTTATACGCTGTGTTGGTTTGGCTCCAGGCATAGCGTTTACCTTAGTGGCCAGAAAGTTTCATTTTTGTCTCCTCTGACCACAGAATCTTCCTCCATTCCTTTCAGGAGTCTCCACTATGTCTTTTGGCAAACTCAAAATGAGCCTTACAATTTTTGCTTGTAAGTAAAGGCTTTTTTTTTTCTGCCCACTCTTCCATGAAGGCCACCTCTATTGAGTGTACTGCTTATTGTGGTCGTATTGACAGATTCTCTAGTCTCTGCTTGGGAACTTTGTTGCTTTTCAAGGACTAATACTGACCAATAGGTTGCTCCGATTTGGACATGCAAGTGGTCAGAATTCCAGCAGACTTTGGATTTCCATAACACGTTATTTTGCTGCACAACCTCCGCTAAGAAAATTACCACATCTGGGAGCATAGAATAAATGTGCCAAGTGGTGACGTACAAGCACTTTTAGTAGACATGGATACCATCTCTATTACCACCATATACTGATATATCTGCGCACATCCTCTGGACTTTCTTTGCTTGTGTACCTGTCTACCCGCAGACATGCTGATCCTGTGCGTCTAATCTTCCTAATCCTCTGCTTCTCTGATCTCATTGTATGCGACATCTCATTTCATTTTGCCCTCATTTCCAATAACACAACAATCTGTTTTGCTGAGGATATTTTTGGATTTTCTCTGCTATTTAATTAGATGAGATGTGAATGGGAACTGGATAAGGAAAGTCAATGTGAAAGGTATGGGATGGAAGCTGTAGAAATAGCAGATTATTTCAGGTCTTGTTCACACAGAGTGGAGGGTGCAGTATTAGAATTGGATTTTAAAATAAGAAGAAAAAATAAATTTACATTTTGTATCTATTCTTGGTTTATAGGTTTGTGTTGTTTCATTGGCAGCTAGTGAAAGCCTTTCCCAAGTCATCTATATATAAGGCTGAATTCACTACGTACGGACTGCTCAGTGTGGGGGGATCTGATTTTTGCTTTTTTTTTCTTCAGGTCAGCATTTGACTGACAGCCTATTAGACCTCACTTCAACAAAATCTGATAGGCTGAGGGATATGCCAGACATGGAGGCCATTGTTAGAGCTTCGGTTGCCATAAAAACCCATTGGCATACTACAATTGCAATGTGGGGTGCTGATAGGCTGACAGAGGGAGTGATCTCCCTCTCTCAAAGTTCCTCATATGCTGCCATTTTTAACTTCCGTTTTTTTAGGCAAGGAATTGAAGTAGATCTATCTTAATACTATACTGTTCTATCTGAGGATAGCTTAAAGTAGAGGCAGCACACACACATATACTAATATGTATATACAGCTCTGGCAAAAATTAAGAGACCACCACATCAAAACCCTGTCATGGCCAGCCCAGTCTCCAGACCTGAACCCCATTGAAAACCTCTGGAATGTAATCAAGATGATGATGGATAGTCACAAGCCATCAAACAAAGAAGAACTGCTTAAATGTTTGCGCCAGGAGCAGAGTGAAAGACTGGTGGAAAGCATGCCAAGACGCTTTCCTTGTGTCAAGCCATTCATGACCAATAGACATCACCAGAAGCATCTTACCTGGTCCAAGGAGAAAAAGAACTGGACTGTTGCTCAGTGGTCCAAGGTGTTGTGTTCAGATGCAAGTAAATTTTGCATTTCATTTGGAAATCAAGGTCCCAGAGTCTGGAGGAAGAGTGGAGAGGCCACAATCCAAGCTGCTGGAGATCTAGTGTGAAGATTCCACAATCAGTGATGGTTTGGGGAGCCATGTCATCTGCTGGTGTAGGTCCACTGTTTTATCAAGACCAAAGTCAGTGCAGCCGTCTACCGGGAAATTTTAGAGCACTTCATGCTTCCCTCTGCCAACAAGCTTTATGGAGATGGAAACGTCATTCTCCAGCAGGACTTGGCCCCTATCCACACTGCCAAAAGTACCAATACCTGGTTTATATACAACGGTATCCCTGTGCTTGATTGGCAGCAAACTCGCCTGACCTTAACCTCATAGAGAATCTATGGAGTATTGTCAAGAGGAAGATGAGACACCAGACCCAACAATGCAGACGAGCTGAAGGCTGCTATCAAAGCAACCTGGGCTTCCATAACCCCTCAGCAGTGCCACAGGCTGATCGCCTCCATGCAATGCTGCATTGATGGAGTAATTGATGCAGAAGGAGCCCTGACCAAGTATTGAGTGCATTTACTGAACATACATTTCAGTAGGCCAACATTTTGGATTTTACAATCCTTTTTCAAGCTGGTGATATAATGTATTCTAATTTACTGAGATAATGACCTTTGGGTTTTCATCGGCTGTAAGCCATAATCCTCAAAATTAACAAAAATAAACAGGTGAAATAGATCACTCTGTGTGTAATGACTTTATATAATATGAGGTTCACTTTTTTGTATTGAAGAACTTAAATAAACTTTTTGATGATATTCTAATTTTGAGAGAAGCACTTGCATATACATCTTCTTCAGCTGTGCAAGTCTTCTCATTGAAGAACTGCTACTATGTAGTTGACCATAATCATGAGCTCTGTCTTTTCCCACTTCTCCACCAACTGAACGGCAGTTTTTTGCTTATGCATATTGTATGTAGAGAGCTGTCAATCAGTGATGTGGGTGGGTCATCAGTGAGAGGACTAGCTGAGCTGCAGTAACTAAAACAGTGATACTAAGAAAACTACGGTAATCAGCCAGTAAGTGACCCAGCACTAAAATCAGTGTCTCTGTCCCTACATTGTGGTACTGTACATTTTGGAAGAAAAAACCTGAAGACAGATTTTTTTTTTCAAAGTGACACTCTACCTGAATCTAAATGTGACTATTCCTTTCCCATGTAGATCCATGATTCCCGGTGTTCTGATTGCTGCCTACCTCTGTCACTTTGGTGGCCTGATTTCCTTTTCTACAACATGGCTCCTATAAAGGCATCGGAGGTACTATAGAAAGTCTGACCCAAGCCTTTCCATTGGCTTGGAATGGACCAGCACAGATAACGGTGCTGTGTCTAGGATGTTCTGCTGCAGACTTTCTACAGCACTCCCTGTGCCTCTATGGTTGCCATGCTGAAGAAGAGGAGAACAAGCCACCAAGCCGACTGAGAAAGACAGAACAGAGGGCCCGGGAAATGCACAGGGACATTTGGGTACTGATGTCTGTGATTGTAGCTGCAGCATTGTAGAACGTTTGCCTAAGTACAGGATGGTATTTTAGTAGTGTGATCGTGGCCTTTTATATAAACTCTCAGGCTTTCCATCTTGCAGCATTTGATAGTGGAGAAGCGCAGCATCGTGTAGGGAGCATCCGCACGTTCGAGACCTTATAATTGATTCTTCTCTCTGTGTAATGTGGTGAGAGAGGAGCAGCTGAGGCTAATGGTGAAATAAGGCTTACCTGTGGGCTGGAGAGCAGAACATCTCTTAATAATGAGCTGACACATCACTGACTGCTATTGGGCCTCGTCACGAAGACGCAGGGACTGGCATAAACTGTACAAAACGACCTTCCTCCTCAAAGTATCACAGTTTAATGGCCTCATTATAACCTCACTGCAAATGTTATAATGACTAAGGATTTAATCCCTGATGGTGCATATGGAGCCCCTATCATTGTTCATCTCCTATGGGCTTATGTAATTGCACCCCTCAATCCTGGACTGTCCTATCTTGCCACCTGGTCTCCTCTCTTATTTAGGATAGATGTTTTCTGATTTCCTTTAGAACTCTGTTTTGTGTACGCAGGCCCCATGGAGCCCTCTGTCTCCATGGTTCCAGACTACAAATACACACTCTGTAGTCTGATTGTGCATCTGTGCATTACTCTTTATCTGCGCCCCCCACCCCCTCACATGTACCAGGTTTAGCTCAGTGACTACATGATGCTGTCTAAATGGAGAATATCTATTACGTGGGTGAACCACGTGCCCTCTGTGATGTACTGTCTCTTTATTAGGGGGAAAATGTGGCATTTATTGTCTCCTATAGAAACTTCTCCATTAGGAATGTTTTTTTTTAGCTTATACAGGGTGGGCCGTTTATATGGATAGTCCTGGGTGGGCCATGTATATGGATACACCTAAATAAAATGGGAATAGTTGGTGATATCAACTTCCTGTTTGTGGCACATTAATATATGGGAAGGGGAAAACTTTTCAAGATGGGTGATGACCATGGCGGCCATTTTGAAGTCTGGCATTTTGGATACAACTTTATAAATCGCCCACCCAGGTGTATCCATATAAATGGCCCACCCTGTACTTTGGCTTTTTGGATGGTTTCACTTTACTCTGTTTTTCTTTTTCTTTTTTTGTAGCTTATAAAAAAAATGCCTGTAGACCCAAGAATGCATCAAAAGGATGAACGATATCCCACAAAAATATGCTTATTTCATGTTTAATTCCTGTATTGGCGTCTAAATTTCTGCAGGTGGAAAAAATGCCACAAAGCTGTTGCGATTGGACCACTCTTAAAAAGAACCTGTCAGCAGGATTGTGCACAGCAACCTACACACAGTGTCAGGTCGGCGCCGTTATACTGGTTAGAATGATACCTTGGTTGATGAGTTGTCCTTTAATCTTTATTTTCAGTTTGTAGCTAATGAGCCTCTCGTGCCCTAAGGCGTAGCTGGGGTATGTGGTGCTCTGATTAGATATTCATAATGCAGACTGCTGACAGGTCACTATGCACAATCTTGCTGACAGGTTCCCTTTAAGAAAATGGTGCTGTCAATCTCTGCACTGCTACCGGAGCGTTTCATCTTTGGACGGTCCCTGTGTGCTGAACATTGGGCCTGTGTGTACCTCTGCTTCTCTGTCCCCATCCCTCCCGCTACTGTGCAGCGTTTTGTCATCTGTAGTGCGAGATTTAGGTGTATCTGTTCCTTAATAGCAGCTTTGAAGCTCCAGATCTCAATGTTTTTTCAGATTTCTTTGCGGTGTCTGGTGTGATCCATACAATTAACGATTACACCACCCACACTTTTCTGAACCGCAGCACTCTTCTCTCCCCCCTCCTATGCTTTCTTCTTTCCCTGAATATGTAATCACAATGATGCGCAGCCGCTGGATTAATTTTCATGGTAGTGATGGTGGCGGTCAGGATCCCTGTATAGATATGCCCCCCATCATATACCATGCACTAGCTCCCTCTGCTGGCCACTTTTTAAATAACTCTTTGCTAATTTTCTTTGATACACAGTGTTCGTATGAGGAATTTGTAGTCTACTGAAGTTTTAGCAGGGATATTAATTTTGGAAATGTCATACTTATACTACAGTTGAGATTTTGTGGCTGTTCTTATAAATAGCTGAATTCTCAGACCTTGTGTGCAGTTCGACAAAACCAAGCAGTGAAGAATGGGGTCAAACTACACAGTCTCCACATGTGTGAAACTGTTAGAGACCTATCCGCATAGTCACCACTATACCACTAGGTACCACTGCTAAAATATTAGCTTCCAGTGGGTGAATAGCTGGGGCATAAACTGAAGAAGCCTAATGAAGCCCTCTCTGATCCCGAGGGCAGCTGCACCATTAAATATTGGAGAAAAATACTTCTGGGCCTTGTAGGATAGTGATGCTGATTTTAATTTTCTCCATGTTCAGCCATGTTCTCATGGTAGGTTGCCCATGTACTGACATGGCCGGCGTCTTTCCCTTGTACTGGGTATATGCAGAATGTCTGGTTTGCAAAGCAAAGGTTATACTTCAATACAATGGCTCCGATACATCATTGCCTTTGCGCCTGTTTTTGCCTAGTTTTCTGCCATTTTTGTTTGCACCTAATTAATTATTCTATCTTTGACTTTGTAATTCTTTTAATTAAGTATTTTATTTTTGGTTTTCCGCTGTGCTCGGTGAAGTTTAGCGATTCTAGATATTTTCACCTGATTCATTGGCACAACGTCATTCTAGTCATCGGTGTATGTCAAAACTTAAATGCAATTTTTCTGTCTTCTAACATTTGGCTCCAAAATTAGAAAAATAGTTCAAAACTGGAGAAGAAAGCCAATTTTTTACTTTGCACCAAATTTATGAATAGTGTGCGCCATGTTGATGAATGCAGTGCCAAAAAACGGCAACTAATAGCACAAAGCCAAAAAAGAAAGGGACTTTAAAAAAACAAAAAACAAACAACCCTACAAATGATAAATCTGGGCCAATATGCTGAAAAGCAATTAGGAAAATATTGAGTTAAAATTGAAACTTATAGTGCATTTTCTTAAATGCATGTAATTAGGGTTAAAAATATTTTTTGCAAATTGTTTCTTTATTCAAACTTTTGCCTTCTGTCCCCGCTGTGTTGCAATGTCTGTTCCTGGCTGTAGAATCCATCAATCCACTATGACGATCTGACGGGGAGATTGTAATTTCTGACTTTTTCTGAGCTTCTCTCAGCTTAATTATGGCCTCGGATCACAACAAGGTCAAATATGTAGAGACACAAAGAGCCGCTAGAAGCCAAACGATGACAAAGTTTTAATAAAACCCAATTGCCAAAATAATATTTGGTCCTAAATGCATGCATTTAAGAGAAAAAAATGTCCCCAGAGATGAGCAACCATCTTTAATTTCGTAAAAACACTTTTGTGGTGAAAATGTTGACTACACCACTTGATGATAACCATGAGGGATATGGTTACTAAAATGGTGTCACCGCTGAGGAGAGTGGGTTCTTCTGCGCTAATACATAACACTAATCTTTGATGAAAATTGGACATGCCTCCATGTTTTGGTATAGACCGCTTAGTTCTCATCATCCGTGAACAACCCTGCAACATGTTGGGAGTTGTAGTTTCACAACAACTTTTTACTCAGAATGACATTTAATATTTGTACTTTGTACGGTGCTGTTGTCCAGAGCACCTCTAGGTGGCATCCCTGAGCAGCCTGCAAGGCTTGATTCCCTGTGGGACTGATGCAGCTGGAGCAGGAAAGCTGGGTCGTCTGTGTCTTTTCTGTGGGTGTAAGTGCTGACGTGTGCAGTGAATCGTCGTGTGATGTAACCTGTTATCCTTCATTGTCATGGCCATTGTCCTCGCTGACATTTCCAACACTGATGTCCCATCTCTCCGCAGTTACAGTTACATTTCATCTACCACTGTGTACACTTTCTAATTACATCAAATGATAATGCTGACGTCTGACCTTCACATCCCTCTGTGTAAAGGAGCACACAGTTCCTGTGGAGATTTCCTTTATCTGACATATTCTGTTGGTAGAAGACATCTGTCCGCGTCCCCTCGTTATTCCATCAAGTTACTGTCAAAGCGCAAAGAATGGTGGCGGTAAAACTGTGGGCAGTGGGGTAGGAAGTTTTCTGAGCCATCGTGTTTTCAGAAATTGCATTGTTAGTGAGCTATTGTTTTCTTGTGTTTTTGAAACATTGGTATTTCAGGTATATATACAGTGTTCCAAATTATTATGGTAATGCAAATTTTCTCTGATTTTCCTAAATTGTCGATGCAAATGAGTCATCAGTATAATGTTCAAGTAATATTTCGTTAGAGGATAAATCACATTTTCTTGCACAAGCCTCCCAGTGATAACAGGATTAAAAAAAAAATCAAAATGCAACAAATGATTCTGCAAAACAGAGTTTCCCCACAGAGTGAAAATGGTACTTTGTTGAATTTGCCAAATTAAAAATTCACATTTACTGAAATCAAAAGCTTTTTCAATCAAAAACATTTTAACAGGCCAAGTTACATAACACAGGATCCTTATTTAATTTCACCTTCACAATTCTTGCATCCATTGACCTTGTGAGTTTTCGTATAGTTTCTGCTTGATTTTTTTCTGTAGGATGTCAGAATCGCCCCCAGGAGCTGCTTTTCTGATGTGATCTTTATAGCTCTTTGGCTTGAGGATACTCCAAAGGTTCTCAATAGGGCTGCAGTCGGGAGGATGGTGGCCACACCATGAGTTTCTATACTTTTATGGTCATAGCAGCCAATGACAGCATAAGAAGGGGCATTGTCAGCATGATGATTCTGCTACGGATGGCGCTGTTCTTCTTTTTGTATCATGTAAGTATACAGTCAGAAACCATATATACTTTGCTGTGGTCATATTCACACTTTCAGAGACCCTAAAGCACCTACAAGTTCTCTCCCCAGGATTCTGGCCCAAAACCTGACTCTGCCACATTCTTGCTGACGTCGCAGACTTGTTGGGACATGGTGGCCATCCACCAACCATCCACTACTCATCCATCTGGACCATCCAGGGTTGCCGACACTCATCAGTAAACACGACTGTTTTATAATTAGTCTTCATATGTGTTAGGGCCACTGCAACAGTTTTGTTGTGAACACTGTTTAGGAGTGGCCAAATAGTAGGTTTATGCACAACTGCAGCCTCTGGAGGATCCCACACCTTCAGGTTCATTGGACATCAGAGGCTCCAGCAGCTTCAGATACAAGTTTGCTGCTTTCTAATGGGATTTTAGCAGCTGCTCTCTAAAATTCGATTTTGTCTTGCAGATACCTGCCACGTTATGCCTTTATCTGCACAAACCCATTTGCACTCTGTATCAGCCACACATCTCTTCACAGTACAATGATCACACTTTAGTTTTTCTAATGTTTTCATACCTTGTCCAGCACATCGCACTATGAAATTCTTTTTTGTCGTCAGAGAGATAATTTTCTTTCTCATACTTTTTGAAACCTGTGGTTGCTTAATAAAGTGGAACATCCTTCTTAAATAGATTTCCTTTAATTGGGCCTCATCTCGCAAACTAATTATCACAGGTGTTTTAAGATTGATGTCAGTGATCCAAAAACCCCTGAGAGACATACCATCCGTGAGTTTATTGGAAAAATAAAAAAATTTCATCTTTATGACACTTCAATCCAATTTGCATAATAATTTGGAACACGGTGTGCTTTTGCCTTTGGTGAGTAGTAGTAGTAGAATTGGCTTTTGCAGTTGAGATTTCCATCTTGAGTAGGTTATCTATTCCAGCTAATGGGAGTTCAGGGGTTCAAGCCATATCCACACTTCGGGACATTTATAAAGGACAGGTTGGGGAGTTCAGTGGCTAACGAGCCCCCCAAGCACTGCTCAACATGGTGGCACAATACAGCATTGACTAAAAACTGGCAAACAGCCATTGGGGTGAGCTATGTGCCACCATAATCTGATGTCTAGTGATAGAAGTGGAAGTGCCAGCTCTCACACACAGAATCCAAGTAGCTGCTGCGTAGGAGTGTGATCTGTCACTCCATGATTGTTACATGCCCACAAGAGTCCAGGAAGTGTGAGAGGGAGTCAGTGTGACGAGACGCTAATTGTACGATTCCAGTGAGTCAGCTCCTGCACACACCGTAGTCACATTGCATCAATGTTTTATCGAAACAATTAAGGGGAATAATATAATAAAGTTCCACAACTTTCTGATAAACTTTGTTTCAACCCCTTGGTATTCTCTAGACCTCTGCTGTCTTCCAACAAATGAAGCTTTCCAGAGGTATAGAACTTGCACAGGCAAAGATCTGCCCATAAGAAGCAATGAACGATTTTCAGAACAAGTCAAGTGACTCCATTGACTTGATCAATCCATCCCCTAACAGTTGTCGACTTGCCCCATTTACAAGGTAGCAATGTGCTGCCAACAGCAGTGATTTTAGGGGCTAACTAGTGAGTATTTTGCTTGTTCGTTGTCCAATCGTTGGTATGTTTATGTGGGGCTATGACCGGAGGGAATAACTAATGGTTTGTTACAATTCTATCCAGTCTAGACAATCCTCATGGGAATCAAAGTGGACTCCACGCTGATACATTTTACCTGCACTGATGCATTGCAACAAACTCTCAACACAAGGAGGGAGATTTGCTGCACATATGATTACATAAAATGACAGGTTAAGTGGGGACAGCCCATATCAGTGCAGTAATAAGGGACATGAAATAGTTGGAGTTCAGTGGGGGAAATAAGTATTTCATCCCTTGCTGGTTTTGTAAGTTTGCCCACTGACAAAGACATGAACAGTCTATAATTTTAAGGGTAGGTTAATTTTAACATTGAAAGATAGAATATCAAACATAAAATCCAGAAAATCACATTGTATAAATTACATACATTTATTAGCATTTTGCAGTGTAATAAGTATGTCATCCCCTACCAATTATTAAGAGATCTGGCTTCTACAGACCAGTTAGACGCTCCTAATCAACTCATTACCTGCATTAAAGACAGCTGTCTTACATAGTCACCTTTATAAAAGACTCCTGTCCATAGACTCAATTAATCAGTCAGATTCTTACCTCTACAACATGGGCAAGACCAAAGAGCTTTCTAAGGATGTCAGGGATAAGATCATAGACCTGCACAAAGCTGGAATGAGCTACAAAACCATAAGTAAGACGCTGGGTGAGAAGGAGACACCTGTTGGAGCAATAGTAAGAAAATGGAAGAAATACAAAATGACTGTCAATAGCTCCATGCAAAATCTCACCTCGTGGGGTATCCTTGATCATGAGGAAGGGGAGAGATCAGCCTAAAACTACGACTACGAAGGGGGAACTTGTTAGGCTTCTTTCACACTTCAGTTGTTCCAGGGTAGGTGGAGAGGCTTGGGACATCGCCTGCACTAGAGCAGTGTGGCACCCTTGCATCACATGCATCTGCAGGTCAGGAGTTAAATTTTCCATGTGTCTGAGGACCGACTGAAAAATACAGTGTCTTGGTGACTGGTTTGCATCTGAATGCATCCTATCCAGAGGACTGCTGAGTTCAAGTATGCTTTTGTTAACCATATTGTACCCAGCAGATGTTTGCTCACCCAAAAGTTTGATGGCATTCTGGAAGGCTGCATTCAGATGCAAAAACTCAGGCGCATAGCTCCTTTCCTGACCTCTCTGGCGCTGCCGTCCTGACCCCAAAGGTGGTCTAGATGTTGCTGCAGTGTCAGAGGGGTGGGGTAAAGGGAACTCTAACTCATCACTTGTAGCTTCAAGTGACGAAGTCCGCCCTGCTGCTCCAGCGCTGGTGGATGGGGCCGAGGGATCAAACAAAAGGGAAGGTACAGATACAGAGGGGTCGGGTCTTTCAACGTGGTCCCCGGTGGCAGACTCCTGTGAGATCGCTCCAGAGGGGTGCAACTCTGATGCAGGCTCCCAAGTGCTGCAGACAGTGCTGTTAAAGAGGAAAAAAAAAATAGTATTTTGATATTACAATTGCCCTTGCTGCCAAAAAAAATTGAAGGTTACACATTTTAACAGTTTGAAAACATGTGGTGTTGAATATTTACCTTCTGCTCAGCAGCGTCGACCGGAGGAACGACAGGGCTCTGGCATATCTGTACCTGCTCCTGCGTCCTCTAGATCCACTCGGGGCCTGCATCTCCTTGTTAAACTCCCTCTTGAAGCGATCCCTGAGTGACCGCCACCGCACGATAACCCTGTTACCTGGAAAGATACAGCAAAAATTGGTTACTATACAACACATTAAATCATGCTAACGTAAGTTAATGAAGTGTGAATACTTACGCGCTAGATCCTGGGCCCCAGCGTCGAGTTCCTCCCAGTTCTCCAGAACAGCACCGCACACTTCCTCCCATAGCTGTCGGGTGATGAACTGGTCAGCATAGCGGCGGTCCGCCATGTTCCACAGCGGCTCCCGATTTTGGACCTCTTGGATGAGGGTATCAACATCTATCCCCTCCTCTTCCTCAGCCTGTTCGGGAGCACGCTGTGAAGCCTTAACAAAAAAAAAAAAATTAAAAAGGGAAAGATTATACTACATGAATTGTAAAATTTACTAAACACCAAACCATAAAGGAACTTACTCTTCGGTGACCGACGCGATTAGCATTCCGACGACTATGGGAGGTGCTTCGAGGAACTCTAGGGCGAGCCCCGGATTGTGAAGACTAATTAAAAAAATAAATAAATAAATAAATTATGTGCTTGGATGGAGGCATATGTATTGTGTGTGCTGTGCTGAATGTTTGTGTTGGGTGTAGTGTGTTGTATGTGAGGATCTGTCTCTGCAAAACTTACACTATGCGCTCCCGCTCCTTGCATTTCTCCACCCTGCCCGTCTCCTTCTGGAAGCCCCTCTGCTTCAGCTTCCTGTGAAAACAGAATAAATACATATAGGGTTCAAAAACATATGTTACCATAGTTGTACCAAAAAAAAAATTTATGAAGAAAAAAAATAAACACCTCAGGTGGCTGACGATGTGATGGAGGGGCTCCCAGAAGAAGACATTATGGTCCTTGTTTCAAACTTGGGGGGCCTGCCTGCGTCTGTCTTGGGTCCCTCTTGGTCCCTAGAATCTGCAAGTATAAAGAGAGTTCTAAGCTACTATACAAAAGGATAGATGCAGCTTTCGGGACTTTATACTTACATCTGTTTTCCAAACTTGGGGGGCCTACCTGCGTCTGTCTTGGGTCCCTTGCTTGGTACCTCTAAAATCTTCCAATTTAAAGACAGTTTTAATTAGAATGATTATGTATCGGTATGCCAACTTACATTTTGATTCCCCCCCTACAAAAAATTATTACCACACCCAAAAAAAAAAAGAGTGTTAACTTGATAAGTTTGATGCGCAAGCTGCCAGACCCTCCACCTCCTGTTTCCCCCACAAAAAACAAAAAACAAAATTCCTTGAAAGCAACACCAAAACTACTTCAAACTTGATATGCGCCATGCGCATGCTGGTAAACCTACTCCCTCCCCCCCCCCACCCCACCAGACAAAGTATCGACCTTTTAAAAAATTTCCCTCATTCAAAGTTAAAATACTAATACCCAAAAATGTCAATTATGATTACCCTACAGTTACTATTTTCTAAAACCAGATAACATTTTCTATACCAATGGTTTGCAATCTGCATTTGTATATAGAACCTTTATTGCATGTATACCCAGTTTTAAATTTATCTTGAAATCAGACTACGGACAGTTTTGTGGAATTTCTATTACTATTTTTTTTTTATTATTATTATTTTTTTGTTAAGTAGGAGCTACACTCTCTTTATTTTAAATACCAGTCCAGTATGTTAATGTATGAAAAATAACAAAAATGCAGGACACACACATCACACGGCATTTATACACACACACCTCACACACACGTCACAGCACAGCCGTTCAAAATACCAGCACAGTATGAAAAATAAAAATATGCAAGTCGGGCACACACACATCACACGGCATTTATACACACACACCACACACATGTCACAGCACAGCCATTCAAAATACCAGCACAGTATGAAAAATAAAAATATGCAGGGCAGACACACACACACACACACACACACACACACACACACACAACTCATGCTGGATGGCAGTACTCACATGGCAGTCTCTGGCAGGGTCTTGCTGGCTGCTGGCAGGGTCTGTCTTGCTGGCAGGGTCTGTCTTGCTGGCTGCTGGCAGGGTCTGTCTTGCTTGCTTCTGGCAGGGTCTGTCTTGCTGGCTGCTGGCAGAGTGTCTTGCTGGCAGGATCTGGCTGCTGGCAGAGTCTGTCTTGCTGGCTGCTGGCAGAGTCTGTCTTGCTGGCTGCTGGCAGGGTCTGTCTTGCTGGCTGCTGGCAGAGTCTGTCTTGCTGGCAGGGTCTGTCTTTCTGGCTGGTGGCAGAGTCTGTCTTGCTGGCTGCTGGCAGGGTCTGTCTTGCTGGCAGAGTCTGTCTTGCTGGCTGCTGGCAGGGTCTGTCTTGCTGGCAGGGTCTGTCTTGCTGGCTGCTGGCAGGGTCTGTCTGTCTTGCTGGTTGGCACTGCTTGATGGCACATTGAGGAATGAGGCCCACCTGTCCTGTTTATATAGTTTTGGGGTTATCTGGGCAAAGTATCTACTTTTTGGAGCATGCTCAATTGAAAAAAGCGGATTGGGGCGACGGATCCGCCAAATGACGGATCGCGATGGATCCGACTCCCATAGGCGCCCATTCTAGGAACTGGTGGACGCAATGGATCCGTCGCGAACCGCCATTTAGGCGCAGACAAAAAACGTTACAATGTCCGTCAATGTCTAGACGACGTCCGCCAAATTTCGACGGATCCGTCGCATGGCGGATGGAACGGACGACCATCCGCCACAATCCGTCGCTAATGCATGTCTATGGGAAAATAGCAGATTCGCCAAAAAAAAATGGCAGATCCGCTATTTGACGAAAATGGCAGTTTCAAACTGACGCCAAAAGACTGAAGTGTGAAAGAGGCCTTAATGATCTCAAGGCAGCTGGGACCACAGTCAACAAGAAAACCATTGGTAACACATTACGCCGTAAAAGTTTAAAATCCTGCAGTGCCCGCAAGGTCCCCCTGCTGAAGAAGGCACATGTGCAGCCCATCTGAAGTTTGCCAGTGAACACCTGGATGATTCTGTGAAGGATTGGGAGAAGGTGCTGTGGTCAGATGAGACAAATATTTAGGTTTTTGGCATTAACTCAACTTGCTGTGTTTGGAGGAAGAGAAATGCTGCCTATGACCCAAAGAACACCGTCCCCACTGTCAAGCACGGAGGTGGAAACATTGTGTTTTTGGGGGTGTTTCTCTGCTAAGGGCACAGGACTACTTCACCGCATCAATGGAAGAATGGATGGAGCCATGTACCGTAAAATCCTGAGTGACAACCTCCTTCCCTCCTCCATGACATTAACCCCTTCAAGACCTTACCCTTTTTTCGTTTTTGAGTTTGTTTTTCGCTCCACCAGTGACACCGTCACGTGATCGCGGGTCACCGGTTTGTTGGCATGACAACCAGAGGTCTCCTCTGGTTAACCTACCCTTAAAATTATAGACTGTTAATGTCTTTGTCAGTGGACAAACTTACAAAATCAGCAAGGGATCAAATACTGATTTCCACCATTGTAAATCAACAGAAAAGTCGTTAGCTGATGTATATTTAATCTCGTGCCGTTCCTCCCCATCCATGGGACCACTTGTATTATTTACAACTAGCAGACCCTGTTGTATTGGGGACACATTGCTCATCTCATGTTGGACCCTGGGGGAGCTCTATGACTAATGAGACACAGAAAGGGGAGGAAGTTTTCCCTCCAGTCTTGGCAATGGCAGACGATCCTCTACACAATACATCCCACAATAAACCCTGTGATTCTGCCGTTGCTGTACCGCTCTGGTTTTTTTGCTGTTTCTCTTTTATCCTTATTTAAGTATCATTTCTAAGCATCGCTGTGAGTCAGAGGTGACATTTCAGGAGAATAGACAATATTAACCACAGTTCTCTTCTGTGTGCGGAGTCTACTTATTAGCGGGAATTATTTTCTCTTCAGTTGCTTTTTTTTTTTTTTCTTGTAAAAGTCGTCTTTATACTCAAATGTCTTTGTTGCGCCAGTTCTCATATACAGACAATATGGAATTAGTCTGTGGAGAGCATCGCATTTACTGATCACCTAAAACCTGTTTTTTCTTCTAAATCTTGATTCCTTCTTCACGTTAGGGCCATACAACAGCACATGGATTAGGCACTCTATGTGCGGTCATATCATAACTTTCCATAATGGCCCCTTCTCCCCTGAAAGAAACCAACTTTCTAGAAAAAAAACTGGTCCGAATTTCTCGATGGTGTGATCCTGGCATGCAAAACACGATACCAGAACCCTACACAGCCACCATCGCTGCTAATGCGTAAGATCTCCTTTATTTTCAGGAGATATTGCTCTTGGCACTAAACCAGCTCTACTGCATTGTTTATTAAAGGGCACCTGTCACCACGTTTTTGGAAGATGGGATAAAAATAGCGTTAAATAGGGGCAGAGGTGGGCGTTACATTAGTGTGTGTGTTATGCGTTTATTACCCACCTAAGTTGCCGAAATAACTTTGCAAAGTCTCCGTTTTCGCCTGTCAATCAGGCTGGTCAGGTCACATGGGCGTTGTCTTCCCCCAGATTTGGCGTAGTTTTCCGTTGGTGGCGTAGTGGTGTGCGCATGCCCAAAGTCCGGAATCCTCTTCCAGGGGATTTAAAATAGCGCGGTGTTCGTTATTGCATTGGTGATCGGTGGGCGCGGCCATCTTCCTTTGGCCGCGCGTGCGCAGAAGCGGCGCTCTGCTGGCCGCGGCTTCAGGAAAATGGCCGCCGCGATATCCATCTGCGCACGCGCGGCATCCCGCGGCCATTTTCCTGAAGCCGCGGCCAGCAGAGCGCCGCTTCTGCGCACGCGCGGCCAAAGGAAGATGGCCGCGCCCACCGATCACCAATGCAATAACGAACACCGCGCTATTTTAAATCCCCTGGAAGAGGATTCCGGACTTTGGGCATGCGCACACCACTACGCCACCAACGGAAAACTACGCCAAATCTGGGGGAAGACAACGCCCATGTGACCTGACCAGCCTGATTGACAGGCGAAAACGGAGACTTTGCAAAGTTATTTCGGCAACTTAGGTGGGTAATAAACGCATAACACACACACTAATGTAACGCCCACCTCTGCCCCTATTTAACGCTATTTTTATCCCATCTTCCAAAAACGTGGTGACAGGTTCCCTTTAAGCAGTTCCCAAATCGTAACCTCTGTAATGATATCACCTTTCTTTAACCGCTCTGTAAAGTATTTGGCAATGCTGGCTAGGATTGTAGTATCCCGACATGTAGAGCAGGATCCCACAACCCTTCATGGCCCATCTCGCTGTGAAACTGCGAGATCTTCCTCTCTGCATTAACTCGGCACTGCCGCATATTTTACGGGTCCATTAGAGGGGTGTTAGGGACCCTTTTTGCTAATAGATGATATATCACCAGTCTGGCGATGCCCTCTTCTTTCTAAAAATAAAAAGGCCTCAGACTGGGGATAGGTTCTCATGAATGTGAACCTTTAATTTCTGTTGACTTTGCAGAATAAGCTGTCATATGTACATGAGGAAAACCACTATTTCTGGCCATTGCATGACTTGTATCCTGCATTTTATACCATTTTCTTCTATGAAGACTCTATTATAAAGAAATAGCAAAGTATACAAAATGAATATAAAGCGCTTAATGAGTATGGTGACATGACGGGGGAGCAAAGATCAGAGGTAACAACCAGAGGCGTTACCTGTGATAAGTAATGTCGGCATCGAGTGATGGCAAGCAGAACTAGCCGCTCTCCCTTTTACCGGTGTCTTTGATTTCTATTTGGTTATTGCAATCACTTGTAAATATTTGCATATTGTATATTCTTATTGTCTCACTTAGGAATAATATTGTTCTTTTCACTGTAGCATGTGTTCACAAGGATCATGGCAGGCGTTATACAGCAGTACTGAGCAGTGTAGCTATGAATCCAGCTCGGGTCTAGGTAATAATAAATATATATATATATATATATATATATATATATATATATATATATATATATATATAATATTTAGATTTTTCTAACGCTTGTTGAAACGACAGTGTATATTAAAAATATGCAGCAAAATCTGCTCTTTTTACATGGGTTTCTGTAAAGGACGTAACACATACTGCTGACGGCAACTGATCATATTCTTAATCACGTTTTTATAGGGTCTCTGTCAGCACAGAATGACTGTTCAAATCAAGCGCAGGCGCTTGGTGCATCATGGCGAGGCCAGACATTTAAATACACCTTCCTACCTGCTTATTTTATTTTGTTTAGCACTATTGGCCAATTAATAACAAATTTAATACACGGTGTGCACAATTATTAGGCAAGTGAGTATTTGTGTAATGAGGGGGTTGCAGCCTAATGATACAATGCACTTTATCAAGGTGCAGAATTATTGGGACCTTGTGCTGCTCAGGCAAAAATGGGCAAAATAGGAGATTTACCTGACTCTGAAAACTCAGAAATTGTTACAACTCTAAGGCTATGTGCACACGTATTCTTGGCCACTGCGGATTTTTCCGCAGCAGATTTGATAAATCTACAGGGCAAAAACGCTGCGTTTTTGCTGCAGATTTATCGCAGATTTACCGTGGTTTTTCTGCGGTTTTCACTGCGGTTTTACAACTGCGGTTTTCCATAGGGGCAGCTGTAAAACCGCTGCGGAATCCGCAGAAAGAAGTGACATGCTGCAGAATGATGCGTTTCCGCGCATTTTTTTCCGCAGCATGTGCACAGCGTTTTTAGTTTCCCATAGGTTTACATTGAACTGTAAACGCGTGGGAAACTGCTGCGGACCCGCAGCTGCGGAAACGCTGTGGATCCGCAGCAAAATCCGCATTGTGTGCACATACCCTTACAGAGGGATGCAGCACTCCTGAAATAGATAAAGATATTAGGGAGTAATCACAGATCCATTACACGTTTTGTTGCAAATGGTCAACAGGGTCACAAAAAAATGTTAAAAAATATGCACGTTAACTACCAAAGATCTGAGTATGAGAAAAATCAAACGTGAAGCGAAAAGGAAGCAATTATCCTTCAATCCTGTCATATTCTAGAACATCAGCCTCCATAGAGGCCCAGAGGTACAAGGTGTTCAGCGCTCAGAGACATGACCGCAGTGAGGAGGCTGAGCCCGTCCACGACTGAGCAAGACACAGAAGTGGAAACATCAAGACTGGGCCAAGAACTATCTCCCACAGGTTTTTCAAAGGTTTCATGGACTGATGAGATGAGATGACTCTGAATGGAACAGATGGATGGGCCATGGCTGAATCAGTACTGGGCACAGACCTCAACTACTACTCAGACACCAGCGAGATGGAGGTGGGCACTGCCATGGACTGAGATTAAACAAGAGCTAGTTGGACTTTGTTAGGTCAAAAATTGATTTAAATTAAACTCCCAAACCTCCTGCAGGTGATTAGATGACTTTTTCTTCCAGCAGTTTAGCAGAAAAATGTCTGCATCTTTAAAGAGAACCAGAATTATTCTGGAGGTCAAGGCTCCATCGCATCATCGAAGTCTCCACTGCTTGGTGATAGAAAAAGCCCTAAAGATGGAGAATAATGACCCAACCCCCCCGTCCTCACCGGACCTAAACCCTAGTGAGAACTTGTGGATGCTTCTTACACAGGAGATATCCGTGAAGGAGAACAGTCGCCTCTCCATGGATGGAGCTTATGACTGTTATTCAGAAGAAGAGCGGCCATATCACTATATTGCTCACTGAAATGTTTTCTTTTTTTATCTCAGATATGTATTTTGTACATTTTGAGCTGATTGTTTTTTATTCCCACTGGAACAGACAAAACTAAACAATTGAGATGGAAAATTTACATTTTTAAATTAATTGCATATTAATTGTGCACACAGAAACATTCTCCTAAGAAACACAAAATAGCATTTTTACTTTCTTAAATATTGAGGTTTATTACCCTTTCCGACTGACGACAGCACTGGAGATGTTCATTAATAAAATTAATCATCAAGAATACAAATTGCCTAACAATTGTGCATGCAGTTTAGTAGTGGACAGCCCCTTTAATTTTAATTACCTTAGACTCCAACATTCAATAGAGTTAAAAAAATAAATAATACAATAAAAAAGAAGCCACTGCATACTACAGAGGATACACAGCAAGTAATGAACAGTCCAAGGCAATGACATGTCTAAATATTTGCAAAATTATAAAGCTGTTTAACGCCTATGATGTTTTTGCATGTGGAGAAGATCATGAGAATATAAAATCTTCATCTCTGTTATATTAATATTTCGTGATGAATGGAAGATGACGTCTTCTACTTCCTGTCTGAAACCTGACACAGTCCTGGCAGGGATGAGTTGTAATGAGGTGTATCAAAGTGGATGTTTCAGTGGGTTGCTAGAACGATAAAAGCGAGTGTCATCTCTGTGGTATTACCGGCTAGATATTTATGTGTTGCCTCCTAAATAAAGCTGTTGTATGCAGTGGACGAGCTCTGTAGAGAGTACTGTGTACCCTAGTCATTAACAAAGAGGATTATGTCTAGACATTATATGAACAAAAGTATTTGGATGCAGGTCTTAATCATTATTTTATTTCCTTCAAACACAATGGCACAGGTGTATAAAATGTAGTCTTGTTGCATGCCGTCTGCCTTTTACTAAAATATGTGAGAAAGTGGATTGGGGTAAAGAGCTCACTCAGCGTGGTCCTGTAATATTACGTCATCCGTGTAATGAAGCATTTCTTAATTTCTAAAAAGTCCATCATCTATGAGTTGTATTATTGAAAAGTCAACAAGTCTGGGTTTGGTGAATGCCAGGAGGACGTCACCCATCCGACTACATTGTGCCCGCTGTACAGTTTGGTGGAGAAGGCCCTTTAACCCCTTAATCCCGTTTGACGTACTATCCCGTCAAGGTGACCTGGGACTTAATTCCGGGTGACGGGATAGTACGTCATACGCGATCGGCCGCGCTCACGGGGGGAGCGCGGCCGATCGCGGCCGGGTGTCAGCTGCCTATCGCAGCTGACATCCGGCACTATGTGCCAGGAGCGGTCACGGACCGCCCCCGGCACATTAACCCCCGGCACACCGCGATCAAACATGATCGCGATGTGCCGGCGGTGCAGGGAAGCATCGCGCAGGGAGGGGGCTCCCTGCGTGCTTCCCTGAGACCCCCGGAGCAACGCGATGTGATCGCGTTGCTGCGAGGGTCTCCTACCTCCTTCCTGGCTGCAGGTCCCGGATCCAAGATGGCCGCGGCATCCGGGTCCTGCAGGGAAGGAGGTGGCTTACCGAGTGTCTGCTCAGTGCAGACACTTGGTAAGCCTGCAGCCCTGCACAGCAGATCGCAGATCTGGCAGAGTGCTGTGCACACTGCCAGATCAATGATCTGTGATGTCCCCCCCTGGGACAAAGTAAAAAAGTAAAAAAAAACATTTTCCACATGTGTAAAAAAAAAAGAAAAAAATTCCTAAATAAATAATAATAAAAAAATATATATTATTCCCATAAATACATTTCTTTATCTAAATAAAAAAAAAAAAACAATAAAAGTACACATATTTAGTATCGCCGCGTCCGTAACGACCCAACCTATAAAACTGCCCCACTAGTTAACCCCTTCAGTAAACACCGTAAGAAAAAAAAAAAAAAAAACGAGGCAAAAAACAACGCTTTATTACCATACCGGCGAACAAAAAGTGGAATAACACGCGATCAAAAAGACTGATATAAATATCCATGGTACCGCTGAAAACGTCATCTTGTCCCGCAAAAAACAAGCCGCCATACAGCATCATCAGCAAAAAAATAAAAAAGTTATAGTCCTGAGAATAAAGCGATACCAAAATAATTATTTTTTCTATAAAATAGTTTTTTATCATATAAAAGCGCCAAAACATAAAAAAATGATATAAATGAGGTATCGCTGTAATCGTACTGACCCGTCGAATAAAACCGCTTTATCAATTTTACCAAACGCGGAACGGTATAAACGCCTCTCCCAAAAGAAATTCATGAATAGCAGGTTTTTGGTAATTCTGCCTCACAAAAATCGGAATAAAAAGCGATCAAAAGCGGTCACGTGTCCGAAAATGTTACCAATAAAAACGTCAACTCGTCCCGCAAAAAACAAGACCTCACATGACTCTGTGGAGCAAAATGTGGAAAAATTATAGGTCTCAAAATGTGGAGACGCAAAAACTTTTTTGCTATAAAAAGCGTCGCTGGTTTCACACTTGCGTTTGTCTGCAGCGTTTTTTGCACAAAAAAACGCATGCGTTTTTTCCCTATATTTAACATTGAAAACGCATGCGTTTTTTGTACGCGTTTGGTCGCGTTTTCAAACGCATGCGTTTTTTTTCTGCATGCGTTCATTTTCAGAAATACAACCTGCAGTATTTTCTTGCGTTTTTAAGCACATGCGTTTGCGTTAAAAACGCATGCGTTTTTATTGGAAAAAAAAAGAAAACACACTGAAAAGCCACCCACCACCATCAAGGTGATAAAGGGATCCAAACCCTAACCCTAACTCTACCCCTAACCGTTTAATGAACATTTTCTGACAGTCATAGTGCCACGTATTTAAGTGCCACGTATTTAAGTGCCACGTATTTCAGTACCACGTATTTCAGTGCCACGTATTTCAGTGCCACGTATCACGTATTTCAGTGCCACGTGTTTCAGTGCCACGTATTTAAGTGCCACGTATCACGTATTTCAGTGCCACGTATCACGTATTTCAGTGCCACGTATCACGTATTTCAGTGTCACATATTTTAGTACCACGTATTTCAGTGCCACGTATTTCAGTGCCACGTATTTCAGTGCCACGTATTTCAGTGCCACGTATCACGTATTTCAGTGCCACGTATTTAAGTGCCACGTATCACGTATTTAAGTGCCACGTATTTCAGTGCCACGTATTTCAGTGCCACGTATTTCAGTGCCACGTATCACGTATTTCAGTGCCACGTGTTTCAGTGCCACGTATTTAAGTGCCACGTGCCACGTATTTCAGTGCCACGTATTTCAGTGCCACGTATTTCAGTGCCACATATTTCAGTCACGTTTAGGGTTAGGGTTAGGGGTAGGGTTGGAGGTAAAGTTAGGGTTGGGGCTAAAGTTAGGGTTAGGGTTTGGATTACATTTACGGTTTGGATTAGGGTTGGGACTAGAATTATGGGTGTGTCAGGGCTAGGGGTGTGGTTAGGGTTACCGTTGGGATTAGGGTTAGGGGTGTGTTTGGGTTAGGGTTTCAGGTAGAATTGGGGAGTTTCCACTGTCCAGGCACATCAGGGGCTCTCCAAGCGCGACATGGCGTCCAATCTCAATTCCAGCCAATTCTGCGTTGAAAAAGTAAAACAGTGCTCCTTCCCTTCCGAGCTCTCCCGTGCGCCCAAAAAGGGGTTTACCCCAACATATGTGTTATCAGCGTACTCGGGACAAATTGAACAACAACTTCTGGGGTCCAAGTTCTCTTGTTATCCTTAGGAAAATAAAAATTTGGGGGGCTAAAAATCATTTTTGTGGGAAAAAAAAGATGTTTTATTTTCACGGCTCTGCGTTATAAACTGTAGTGAAACACTTGGGGGTTCAAAGTTCTCACAACACATCTAGATAAGTTCCTTGGGAGGTCTAGTTTCCAATATGGGGTCACTTGTGGGGGGTTTGTACTGTTTGGGTACATCAGGGGCTCTGCAAATGCAACGTGACGCCTGCAGACCAATCCATTTAAGGCTGCATTCCAAATGGCGCTCCTTCCCTTCCGAGCTCTGTCATGCACCCAAACAGTGGTTCCCCCCCACATATGGGGTATCAGCGTACTCAGGACAAATTGGACAACAACTTTTGGGGTCTAATTTATCCTGTTACCCTTGTGAAAATACAAAACTGGGGGCTAAAAAATCATTTTTGTGAAAAAAAAAAGGAATTTTTATTTTCACGGCTTTGCGCTATAAACTTTAGTGAAACACTTGGGGGTTCAAAGTTCTCAAAACACATCTAGATAAGTTCCTTGGGAGGTCTAGTTTCCAATATGGGGTCACTTGTGGGGGGTTTGTACTGTTTGGGTACATCAGGGGCTCTGCAAATGCAACGTGACGGCTGCTGACCAATCCATTTAAGTCTGCATTCCAAATGGCGCTCCTTCCCTTCCGAGCTCTGTCATGCGCCCAAACAGTGGTTCTCCCCCACATATGGGGTATCAGCGTACTCAGGACAAATTGAAAAACAAATTTTGGGGTCCAATTTATTCTGTTACCCTTGTAAAAATACAAAGCTGGGGGCTAAAAAATCATTTTTGAGAAAAAAAAAAAATTATTTTCACGGCTCTGCGTTATAATCTGTAGTGAAACACTTGGGGGTTCAAAGCTCTCAAAACACATCTAGATAAGTTCCTTAGGGAGTCTACTTTCCAAAATGGTGTCAATTGTGGGGGGTTTCAATGTTTAGGCACATCAGGGGCTCTCCAAACGCAACATGGCGTCCCATCTCAATTCCAGTCAATTTTGCATTGAAAAGTCAAATGGCGCTCCTTCCCTTCCAAGCTCTGCCATGCGCCCAAACAATGGTTTACACCCACATATGGGGTATCAGCGTACTCAGGACAAATTGCACAACATTTTTTGATGTCCAATTTCTTCTCTTACCCTTGGGAAAATAAAAAATTGGGGGCAAAAAGATCATTTTTGTGAAAAAATATGATTTTTTATTTTTACGGCTCTGCATTATAAACTTCTGTGAAGCACTTGGTGGGTCAAAGTGCTCACCACACATCTAGATAAGTTCCTTAGGGGGTCTACTTTCCAAAATGGTGTCACTTGTAGGGAGTTTCAATGTTTAGGCACATCAGGGGCTCTCCAAACGCAACATGGCGTCCCATCTCAATTCCAGTCAATTTTGCATTGAAAAGTCAAATGGCGCTCCTTCCCTTCCAAGCTCTGCCATGCGCCCAAACAATGGTTTACACCCACATATGGGGTATCAGCGTACTCAGGACAAATTGCACAACATTTTTTGTGGTCCAATTTCTTCTCTTACCCTTGAGAAAATAAAAAATTGGGGGCAAAAAGATCATTTTTGTGAAAAAATATGATTTTTTATTTTTACGGCTCTGCATTATAAACTTCTGTAAAGCACTTGGTGGATCAAAGTGCTCACCACACATCTAGATAAGTTCCTTAGGGGGTCTACTTTCCAAAATGGTGTCACTTGTAGGGAGTTTTAATGTTTAGGCACATCAGGGGCTCTCCAAACGCAACATGGCGTCCCATCTCAATTCCAGTCAATTTTGCATTGAAAAGTCAAATGGCGCTCCTTCCCTTCCAAGCTCTGCCATGCGCCCAAACAATGGTTTACACCCATATATGGGGTATCAGCGTACTCAGGACAAATTGCACAACATTTTTTGGGGTCCAATTTCTTCTCTTACCCTTGGGAAAATAAAAAATTGGGGGCGAAAAGATCATTTTTGTGAAAAAATATGATTTTTTATTTTTACGGCTCTGCATTATAAACTTCTGTGAAGCACTTGGTGGGTCAAAGTGCTCACCACACATCAAGATAAGTTCCTTAGGGGGTCTACTTTCCAAAATGGTGTCACTTGTAGGGGGTTTCAGTGTTTAGGCACATCAGGGGCTCTCCAAACGCAACATGGCGTCCCATCTCAATTCCAGTCAATTTTGCATTGAAAAGTCAAATGGCGCTCCTTTCCTTCCGAGCTCTGCCATACGCCTAAACAGTGGTTTACCCCCACATATGGGGTATCAGCGTACTCAGGACAAATTGCACAACATTTTTTGCGGTCCAATTTCTTCTCTTACCCTTGGGAAAATAAAAAATTGGGGGCGAAAAGATCATTTTTGTGAAAAAATATGATTTTTTATTTTTACGGCTCTGCATTATAAACTTCTGTGAAGCACTTGGTGGGTCAAAGTGCTCACCACACATCAAGATAAGTTCCTTAGGGGGTCTACTTTCCAAAATGGTGTCACTTGTAGGGGGTTTCAGTGTTTAGGCACATCAGGGGCTCTCCAAACGCAACATGGCGTCCCATCTCAATTCCAGTCAATTTTGCATTGAAAAGTCAAATGGCGCTCCTTTCCTTCCGAGCTCTGCCATACGCCCAAACAGTGGTTTACCCCCACATATGGGGTATCAGCGTACTCAGGACAAATTGTACAACAACTTTGGGGGTCCATTTTCTCCTGTTACCCTTGGTAAAATAAAACAAATTGGAGCTGAAATAAATTTTGTGTGAAAAAAAGTTAAATGTTCATTTTTATTTAAACATTCCAAAAATTCCTGTGAAACACCTGAAGGGTTAATAAACTTCTTGAATGTGGTTTTGAGCACATTGAGGGGTGCAGTTTTTAGAATGGTGTCACACTTGGGTATTTTCTATCATATAGACCCCTCAAAATGACTTCAAATAAGATGTGGTCCCTAAAAAAAAATGGTGTTGTAAAAATGAGAAATTGCTGGTCAACTTTTAACCCTTATAACTCCGTCACAAAAAAAAATTTTGGTTCCAAAATTGTACTGATGTAAAGTAGACATGTGGGAAATGTTACTTATTAAGTATTTTGCATGACATATGTCTGTGATTTAAGGGCATAAAAATTCAAAGTTGGAAAATTGCAAAATTTTCAAAATTTTCGCCAAATTTCCATTTTTTTCACAAATAAACGCAAGTTATATCGAATAAATTTTACGACTAACATGAAGTACAATATGTCACGAGAAAACAATGTCAGAATCGCCAAGATCCGTCAAAGCGTTCCAGAGTTATAGCCTCATAAAGGGACAGTGGTCAGAATTGTAAAAATTGGCCCGGTCATTAACGTGCAAACCACCCTCGGGGCTTAAGGGGTTAATGTCAGTGAAGGGAAATGTTAATGCTTCAGCTCAAGACATTTATGTGGGAACAGTTTGGGGAAAGCACTTTTATATTCTCCATGACTTTTGCCCCTTTGCGCAAAGCAAGATCCATAAAGGCATGATTGAGGGAGTTTTGTGTGGAAAGTACATTACCAACCACACAGAGCACAGACTTCAACCCCATGCACCCGTGGGATGAACTGTAACGTAGATTGTGTGTCCGGCTTCTCTCAATCATCAGGGTCTGACCTGACCTGTTCCACAGACCCTTCTATACTTCGTTTCCTCAGCTTCTTGTGATATAAAGGCTCTGGTGACATCAATTGCAGAGATTGATGTTTATATTGACAGATTTGGTATATGGATTTTTAAATGAGGATGAAGCCTAATAGTAATATTGGCGTTTGCAGTGATTGCATTATGTTATTATCGGAACTCTACAATCTTCACTTACACCTTACAGAAGTCCACCAATCTCATGCCAGGAACGGTATTTTGTTGTTAGTATGTGTAACACACACACAAAAATAAGTATGGTATTTGCTTCACTGCCGATTTTGCATGTTTTTCCATTTGCAAAGAATGGATATGTCTGTAATTTTTATCATGGGTCCACTTCACTTGTGAGTGACAGAATCTGTGAAAAAAAAATCACATTGTATGATTTTTAAATTAAAATAATAGCATTTTATTGCAATGATTGAGTGTTTGATCACCTACCAAACAGCAAGCATTATGGATCTTTTTTTTTTAAGACCCTGTACTCATTACCTGCATTAATTGCACCTGACTGAGTGCCTTATATAGGTAATGAATTCAATCAGTCATACTCCAAACTCTCCACCATGGCCAGGAGCAAAAAACTACTAATGATTTCTACCATGCTCCAGGGCGTGCGGTGCCTGGAAGAAATCCCTGCCTCCGCTATTAGAGTATCACTCCCCTCCCATGCACTTCGCACTTACCAGTGATGTGCAGTTGTGGTGCTTGAATCCCACGCCGGAATCCCGAGCATGCGCCCTGTACTTCCTCAACAATCTTCCTTCTCTCTATGGTCCAATTCTTGTGTGCTGGTGCACAAGAATGCTGAATTCACTGACCATAGAGAGAATGGAAAGGTACAGATTGTTGTTTGATAACCACTCCAACTCCAAGTTTTGAGGAATAAGAAGGATGAGTACAATTCCAAGAACACCGTCCCAACCGTGAAGCATGGTGGGGGAAACATAATAATTTGGGGATGCTGTTTTACATAGGGGACAGGACCACTGCACCGTATTGAAGGGAGGATGGATGGGGTCATGTATTGCGAGATTTTGGCCAACTACCTCCTTCCCTCTGTAACAGCTTTGAAGATGGGTCGTGGCTGGGTCTTCCAGCATGACAATGACCCGAAACACACAGCCAGGGCGACTAAGGAGTGCCTCCGTAAGAAGCATTTCAAGGTCCTGGAGTGTCCTAGCCAGTCTCCAGACCTGAACCCAATAGAAAATCTTTGGAGGAGCTGAAACTCGTTGCCCAGCGACAGCCCCGAAACCTGAAATATCTGGAGAATATCAGTATGGAGGAGTGGGCCAAAATCCCTGCTGCAGTGGGTGGAAACTTGGTCAAGAACCTCAGGATATGTCTGAGCTCTGTATTTACAAAGAAAGGTTTCTGTACAAATATTAAGTTCTGTTTTCTATTGTCAAATACCTATTTAATTTATTTCAATTAATTATGTAAAAATCCTACAATGTGATTTTCTGGAATTTTTTTTTTTTTAAGATTCTGTCTCACAGATGAAGTGTACCTACAATAAAAATTACAGAACTCTCCATTGTTTGTAGGTGGGAAAACTTGCAAAATCCTCTGTATCAAATACTTATTTTCCACACTGTGTGTGTATTTTCCCCACTACCACTACAATGTGTTTCTTGATAAAATATTCAGTAGTCCCTCTACAGGAGCTATAAGGCGAGTGCTCGGAGATGTCACTCTGTAATGACTACGTTTCCGTCTTTGATGATCACTACTTCCTGGATAACCAGTTTCCAAACAGCTGATCCCTTTCTCGTCCTTAGCTTGTAGCCAGCAGTGTGCTAGAGCCTTGAATGCCATGGGCACAATGCATCCCTGAGCATAGTCTTCCATTTGATCTATAAATGTACTAAGTATAGATAACCTGCAGTCCACTGGTCATGCCTGTATAAAGCCCCCCCCCAAAAAAAAAATACATCCATACATCTCTCCTGTCAAAAGAGGAATAGGTGCCATGGAGATTACAGCCAATTGCATGGGTGCCAGATCATATTTTTCTATTGAATGGAACACTAATGCAATACCAGGCACAACCCATGGACAGGAGTGGTGCTGTCTCCAAACCCTTTTCTGGTCACACACAACCACTTTAAATTGAGCCTGATTGTATCTGTGTTGTATGACTCCTAGTTATCTGAGCTAAGCCGCTGTAGGAAGTAATGAATGTTTCTTTTCCTATGCTCTGTAGTTGACATTAGTCATGCTTTTTGCTCATTGACCTGCTTTTAGAGTTCAGTTCCAATATCTGTCTGTGTCCACTCCAGGCCTTTTTGCAATCTTATGATTAAATGCTCCTGTGCAGCCTTTTGCTCTAATTGAAGGAAATTATCTGTGGTCTCGTACACTGTTTTTTTTTTTGTTTTTTTTTGTGAAACATATTCATCAAGCAGGGGCTGCTTCTTGCCCCACAGTAATAAACATATTCGGACTGGGCCACCACAAGACTACTGAACTCCCCCGTGCAGTGGTGTAATGTTCACGGTCACTGTGCAACAGGGCCCAGGCGGAGGGTGGCCAGGCGATGTCAGGGGTATTTTCATCAGGATGAGCACTTCCGACACATATCCAGTTGAAAAGTAGTGCAGAGCAGACAGCCACTTGCTCCCTTCTTTTTTTTTCTTCATTTACAGGCCTATTCAACATCCCGTCACAGACAGCACAATGACGTCAGTACTTTGGCCACCTGCACTAGGCTCGTCGTGGGAGCCAGGGACAGATGAGAAGAATTGTTTTTGCCCTTATCCAAATAGCTATATCGCTTACCAAATTGCTGCATCAGGATACCTGGAGCGCTCCCGATAATCAGCTGTTCGGCGCCGCAGCTGCAGTGTTGCGGCTGTGTGACAGTCATAACACATGCATGGATGGCCTGTTTGTTGGACTCTCCATACATGTGTTGTGACTGTCACACAGCCGCTACACATTCAGCTGCCCCACCGAACAGCTGATTATCGGGAGCGCTCCAGGTATCCGGGTTACCGAGACAGCTATTCGGTAAGCACTGTAGCTATTTGGATAAGGAGTTATCTGGAGCTATTCGCTCATCCCTAGTTATTAATACTAAATCGGGGGCCAGAATGGGGGGCATAATGACTAAATCAGGGGCCAAAATGGGGGACATTATTACTAAATCAAGGGCCAATATGGGGGGCATAATGACTAAATCAGGGGCCAAAATGGGGGACATTATTACTAAATCAGGGGCCAATATGGGGGACATTATTACTAAATCAGGGGCCAATATGGGGGACATTATTACTAAACCAGGGGCCAATATGGGGGACATTGCTAAACCAGGGGTCAATATGGGGGACATTATTACTAAATCAAGGGCCAATATGGGGACATTATTACTAAATCAGGGGCCCATATGGGGGACATTATTACTAAATCCGGGGCCAATATGGGGGACATTATTACTAAATCAGGGACCAAAATGGGGAACATTATTACTAAATCAAGGGCCAATATGGGGGGCATAATGACTAAATCAGGGGCCAAAATGGGGGACATTATTACTAAATCAGGGGCCAATATGGGGGACATTATTACTAAACCAGGGGCCAATATGGGGGACATTGCTAAACCAGGGGTCAATATGGGGGACATTATTACTAAATCAAGGGCCAATATGGGGACATTATTACTAAATCAGGGGCCCATATGGGGGACATTATTACTAAACCAGGGGCCAATATGGGGGACATTGCTAAACCAGGGGTCAATATGGGGGACATTATTACTAAATCAAGGGCCAATATGGGGACATTATTACTAAATCAGGGGCCCATATGGGGGACATTATTACTAAATCCGGGGCCAATATGGGGGACATTATTACTAAATCAGGGACCAAAATGGGGAACATTATTACTAAATCAGGGACCAAAATGGGGAACATTATTACTATATTGGGCTAGAACCCTATAAATGATAGTGAAAAATTTTAAATGGCTAAAAAAAATAAATAAATAAAATTCCTTTAAAAACTGAAAAATTTATTTCAATAAAATTTCCAATTAAAAACAAAAACACTGATTTCTCAGTAACGGAGCAATGGACCAGCCATATAAAGGTATTGCTGGACTTGTCTTTGAAAGAGCCACATGCATATATAGTTTTGGGGGTGAAATCTTGCTGACTCTCCCTTTTAAATACTTGAAAATGTGTCCCCTCCCGGTCCTGTGGCACTCTGTATTACACAGTGGCAGAGATGCACTTAATGCAAACCACCATAGTTGTACATCATGGTAATGGTATGGGCACAGTAGATGTGCTGGAGCCAATTGTGTCTTACAGGCGAGGCTCCTCTATAATTGTAATAATTCGTAACGTGTAGCTGCAGTGTGGGCCCCTAGAGTCACGTCTACTGGTGGGCCCTAAGCCCTCCAGCCGTGCACTGGTAATAGGGGCATATAGAGAGCAGTGCATTGGTCTGCAGCGTAATCCGCTTCGTTCATGTGAAGTGATGGGTGATTGATGACATAGAAGACGCCGCGATGATAAATGTTCCCTCCACCTTTTCCTCGAGCAGCAGATGTTCAATGTGAGCCTGCACCATTGTCACTAACCTGTAGAAAAGTGACCCTGGGGCTAAGAGAAGTCACTGCAGATCCCACTATCGGCTGCAGTGCTGTTATCTGCATAGGAGGCGAGTGAGACAGTGCTTTGTGGAGGGCAGGAACGTTGCTCGCGAATCCCCTCATTGCTGAGCATGCAGTTCCCGAAAGCCTATGATGTGAGCCCAGGATACAGGCGAGCACTCATGTGCATGGATGACACCCAGCATTTTCATTCTTGGTACCAAGCGCCCATCATCCGGTTTTAGGTCGTCTCCTGGCATCTATTGATTTCAGTGTAACTAGGCCAGAGGCAGATCTGCATTCCCAGTGCTGGGGACATTGAGTATACAATGATGAAGTCACGGAGATCATCCAATAGCCGTGCAGCTCTCAGCGAGGTTCAGCAGCTTCTGCAGATGAACTGAGCATCACACGCTGTCAGAATGGGAACAAATCCCTGACAGGCTCTAGTAATAAGTTGCTGGGTTTTGGAGTGAAGCATAAGGTGAGTGTGCTGGACGGGGTTTGCATTATTCCGACTCTGCTTTCTGCTTGAGAATGCATTGCCCCCTCCTATCCTATTCTCTCTGCACTGTCCTGTCCAACATAGTAATCTCATTGCCACGACCTCTGCTCTTCTCATACCTCTGCACCAAAATACCCTCAACCAACACCCAGTGTTATGCTGCACCCAGATCTGCCTCCTACTCCCTCCCAACACCCAACCACAAATTTACAAAGCCATCGCTTAGAGGCTGCATTTATCAGGAGGGGGTCAGGCTGCAGCCTCATATAACCCAGATTATACCATCCTCAGCCAACCCGGATTTCACTGCCCCATCAGCATCACTTAGCAAAATTTCCTCTTACACATGGCAGACACGCTTGGGCATGCCGTGCTTCACCACTGCCATGACATTCATATGGACCATTCCCAAAATATTTTTGATAACAGCATTTTACATTTATTGAATAACGTCTCATTCACTGTATTGTCCAGTTTAGTGAAACTCATCTGTTTACGCCAATAATACCCATCATTGCATTGATTCTTTTACTGCAAAAAAACTTTACCAGAGGATAAAACTAGTAACATCTCACAATATAGTTGTTACAAGCAAAGAAACCCGGCCAGTAGGGCGAAGTACTGGTAATATTTATAGAGCACCAAATCTCCTGCATAGATGTAGAGTTAAAGGGGGTGTCTACAACTTGTATATTAACCCATCTAGCTGTTTGTTTGACCCCAGCTGGATATATAGTGTATAAACCCAAGAAAGCATAGTCTGTGCAAGATTTTGTGTCCATTATTGTGTATTGCAGCTCGGCTCCGGTAGAAGTAAATAGGAGCTGAACTGCAGTATCTTTGAATGGCCACTACACAGTGAGGGGCGCTGTGCTTTTTACATCCGGCTGCAGTGGTAGTTGCACATAGCTAATCGGTGGGTGGTGCCGGGTGTCGGACCCCTACTAAGCTGATATTGATGACCTACCCTAAGAATAGGTCAGCAATATATATATTCTGGACAATCCCTTTAACATATAACACCCTGCAACCACTAAGGGTAGTTTAGAAATTGATTGTATAATGTTATATTTCCAGATTCAATGTGTAACCAGCATGAAGTGAACTCCCCCTATTTGTGGATGCAGGTAGGTAGGATTTTCTGTGTTAAGTCTGTCTGTACATGGGATTTGGAGCTTTGTATTGGAGAAACAGACCTATAACCACTACATAGATGCAGTCTAAAAAATCTGCGAAAGTTATTCGGACATATAAATGATGCCTTACACGGTGGACATGTTAGAGAATGTGTTATCCGAACATTATTTATTGTACAAATCAATTATTATACATATTTTCGGAAGAATTTTTGTTCTTCATGTCAGAATCTATATAAAAAAATACCCTGAAATCTTGCAGTTTTCACTCAGAGCCTTGGAATAGGCTGATACTTGGTGTTCTGTTCTGTATAGGTCACTTCTCCGCAGTCCTCTCATTATCAGCACAGACATGATCACCGTGGTACATATAGACAACACTCACTATAGGGGATGGTCACAGCATTGCTCTCCTGTACACTCTCCCATAGAAGATAAAAGGTCTCAGGGCCCACATCACTTCCATAAAAGTCAATGGGCATCTGCAGACCAATGACCGTGTGGCCCCTATAAAGCTGCACAGGCTGGATGGACGCCCCATAATCATGTACAGAAAATAGAATTAAAAAAATCTTCTGAAAATTAAACAAAAAAGGCATTTACTTTTACTTAAATGTGCGTATTTTTTACAAAAAAAATTATTTTCACCATTCGGTTTCATTAAGGCGGTTCTCCAATATTCAAACAACTCGTTCTTAAATACTATATTCCCAGCAAAAATAAAAACATCAGATACTCCCCTCCCTCAGTGCCACAGTTACAGAGATGTTGACACGGGGTTTCCCAAGGATCGCGTGACATTTTTATGCCATTTGAGCGCTGCAGCCGATCAGTGGTTGCCCCTGACAAGCTATAAAAGTGATAGTCTTCATTTTAGGTCAGGTGCAGGCAACAGTATGTGCTCCATCCGAAAAAAAAGGAAATACTGTCTGATTATGCCAATTGCACTCTGATCAGAGTGGGATCCGTTTTTGGATATTCGAGAATTTTTTTTTTTTTTAAAGTTTCTCCATCTTCTCCATTCAGTCTGTCTGTGAAAATTGAACCACTCTCAGATATCATCTGAGTAATGTTTTCACGGACCCATATACATGAATGGGTGGGTGCCATCCGATTCACTGGCCAACAGTGAAAATGTTTCTGAAATGAAAATAGCTGGTTTGTAATAATTTTAGCATCCTAAAAACGAATATGTTACTTAAAAATCATTATTAGCTCTTGTTGCTGAGATACAGGTCATTTAAGATTATTATGCAGGAAAATAGGGAAATTTTGAATTTTCAACAAATGTGTATTGGTAAACCTGATTACAGACCTGTTGAACCAATGTCAGCCATTTTATAAATTGTGTCTGCATAGTTTGTACTAATTGAAGTCTCTTTCTCTTGTTGCAGTAATTTTGTGGAGAGAATTTACACTTTGAAAATGCCTCGTAAATGTGCAAATATTGTTAACAATTTTTGTTACGTGTGTGGTTATGTGACATTTGCCAACCAAAGAAGACCAATTACTCCACTTGTGAAGACTGCTTACCATCATTACTTTGCTTATACGTGGCACTTAAATACGTGGCACTTATACGTGGCACTTAAATACGTGGCACTTATATACGTGGCATTTTGAGACCTATAATTTTTCCACATTTTGGTCCACAGAGTCATGTGAGGTCTTGTTTTTTGCGGGACGAGTTGACGTTTTTATTGGTAACATTTTCGGACACGTGACCATTTTTTATCACTTTTTATTCCGTTTTTTGTGAGGCAGAATAACCAAAAACCAGCTATTCATGAATTTCTTTATACCGTTCTGCGTTTGGTAAAATTGATAAAGCAGTTTTATTCGTCGGGTCAGTACGATTACAGCGATACCTCATTTATATCATTTTTTAATGTTTTGGCGCTTTTATACGATAAAAACTATTTTATAGAAAAAATAATTATTTTGGCATCGCTTTATTCTGAGGACTATAACTTTTTTATTTTTTTGCTGATGATGCTGTATGGCGGCTTGTTTTTTGCGGGACAAGATGACGTTTTCAGCGGTACCATGGTTATTTATATCCATCTTTTTGATCGCGTGTTATTCCACTTTTTGTTCGGCGGTATGGTAATAAAGCGTTGTTTTTTGCCTCGTTTTTTTTTTTTTTTTCTTACGGTGTTTACTGAAGGGGTTAACTAGTGGGACAGTTTTATAGGTTGGGTCGTTACGGACGCGGCGATACTAAATATGTGTACTGTACTGTGCAATTTATACTCTTGTAATGAATTCTTCTCGCTACCTACAGCACATACTTCCATGGCGTGTATCTAAAAAACGAGAGCTAATTAAACAATTCTGTGGGTATATTTGAGTTTCTCGACCCAAAATTAGTAATATTTGCCTATTTTCATCAAAGAAACATAAAAAAAGTTGTTTTTTGTTGGCCTGCAGAGGAAAATTGTGCATGCTGCAATGTTTTTTCTCGGACCGCTTAGGATAACATTGGTCTTACTGCTGTCCTATGTGTTGATGAATCACACTCGGACTGGATCTACGGTCGTCTACATGAACCCATAGAGATCAGAGGAGTCAGAACACCCAGAACCCTACCAGCATAAACTTCTCACATATCGCTGTATGTATCATGTGAAAAGTTTATTTGAAAGTGAAGTTGCTCCTGAAACTTTGAGACCCTCTCCCCTATCACCCTTCTAATCTGTTAGCACAATGCCCCCTTCCATTTATGACCGCCTGTATTCTGCCTCTTGACTAGCAGACACCAGGTTCTTCTGTACTAATGGGAAAGTTTCAGGAAATTCATGTAGTAACAGAATTGAAAAAAGCAATATAGATATTACATAAATATGAGTCATTCTCTAACATTTGGATGTGGGTTCACCAAAGATGGGAAAAGAGCAGAAGCCACTAATGCCGACACTGTAAGTAGATCTGGTTCTCCACATTATACTCGCTCCAATGCTCTGTGTATAGCAGAGCCTGCAGGTTTCTCCAGCATCATTTCTCTGCTCAACTCCACATGTGTGCTCTCCCCTAGCAAGATACCCTCTAGTGGTGAAATATAAAGTACCTGAGCATATCATCTAATCCAGATTATATCTGTACTAGATGGTGGCCCGATTCTAACGCATCGGGTATTCTAGAATATGTATGTATGTATATAGCAGCCACATAGTATATAGCACAGGCCACGTAGTATATAGGAGCCATGTACAGTAGTATATAGCAGACAAATACTACGTGGCCTGTGCTATATACTATGTGGCTGCTATATACATACATACATAAATATTGTAGAATACCCGCTGCATTAATACAGGCCACGCAGTATATAACAGTGGCCGCGCAGTATATAACACAGCCCACGTACTATATAACACAGCCCACGCTGTATATAGCAGCCACGCAGTATATAACACAGGCGACGTAGTATATAACACTGGCCATGTAATATATAGCACAGCCCACGCTGTATATAGCAGCCACGCAGTATATAACACAGGCGACGTAGTATATAACACTGGCCATGTAATATATAGCACAGCCCACGCAGTATATAGCAGCCACGCAGTATATAGCACAGCCCCCGCAGTATATAACACTGGCCACGTAATATATAACACAGCCCACGCACAGCTCACGCAGTACATAGCAGCCACGCAGTATATAGCACAGCCCACGCAGTACATAGCAGCCACGCAGTATATAGCACAGCCCACGCAGTATGTAACTGGCCACATAATATATAACACAGCTCACGCAGTATATAACAGCCAGGTTAGTATATAGCACAGAGATGTAGTATATAACAGAGCCCACGCAGTATGTAACACAGCCCACGTAGTATATAGCAATGTGGGCACTATATGCGTGGTTAAAAAAGACTTAAAATAAAAAATAAACATATACTCACCTTCCGAAGGCCCCTTGAAGTCCTGGCCCTGTGTGCTGTGCACCCGGCAGCTTCCGGTCCCAGGGTTGGTATGAGCACAGGACCTGTGATGACGTCGCGGTCACATGACCGTGACGTCATGGCAGGTCCTTCTCGCATAGCATCCTTGGCACCGGAACCTGCCGCTTGCACTGCCAAGGACAGCCGCGACGGAAGGTGAGAATAACCTTTTTTTTATTATTATTCTTATTTGTAACATTAGATCTTTTTACTATTGATGCTGCATACACAGCATCAATAGTAAAAATTTGGTCACACAGGGTTAATAGCTGCGTAACCGGAGTGTGTTACACCGCGCTCCGGTAACGCTGGCATTAACCCTGTGTGAGGGCTGACTGGATGACTGGAGGGGATTATGGAGCGGGCAATGACTGCGGGGAGGAAAGAGCGGCCATTTTGCCGCCGGACTGTGGCCGTCGCTGATTGGTCGTGGGCGTTTTGCCACGACCAGTCAGCGACTTGGATTCCATGACAGACAGAGGCCACGACCAATGAATATCCGTGACAGACAGAAGGACAGACAGACAGAAGTGACCCTTAGACAATTATATAGTAGATTTCTTGTCCTTCAAGGCCAAATCAGTGAAAGCAATGCCCTCAGCAAATAATCAGATGACTGCTTAGTGTAAACATCCTTATATAGATCATTTACTATCGGTAACATGGATACACAAAATCAATGAGAAGCCAAAAAATGGGCCTCCATTGGAAGACATTCCAAGGAGACCAATGAGATGCAATACAAACCCAATAAGTAAAATCACACATTTATTCAGAATAGATTAAAAACATAGTTCTAGTCAGCAGAAAAAGTAAAAAGCAACAATAGCTCTGAATGTAAAAGCACAGTGGTGTCAGGACAGAATAGTATCTATAAGCGCTTGTACAAATAAACTCGTGTGTTGCAAGAGGAAATTTACATGTGGGGGATAGTTTGTATATACGCAAATTATATGCATATATGTGTAATGAATATCATATGTACACGTACATTGTAGTAATCAAAATACAATTAATTGCTTCAAAATTATCCCACATTTCCCACATGTCTAAATACTGCATTTCACCCACTACAGGTCTTGGGCAACACTCGCTTGGCATAGGATTCAAGCACTCGGGCACGGTACCTCACACAAATCTGTCCATATGGTTGATTTAAACTCTGCATAAACCAGATAGGGTACAGTCCGTTTCATTACAGCCACGAAACATTATAGGACATCAGACAGTTCATGTAGCAGATAGGCTTCTCTGCTGTATATTATAATCCCCTTGTCCGGGGTTACCTCTCAAGAGTTCCACTCCTCACGCTGACTTCATGTCAGTCCCAGGTCCTCAACACAGACCGTCCAGGTCTACGGTCTCCAGGAGTTTCCAGGACGACTCCACTCCCAGGAGCCTCCAACACTGACCGTCCAGGTCTACGGTCTCTAGGTGTTTCCAGGACGACTCCACTCAAAGGAGCCTCCAACACTGACCGTCCAGGTCTACGGTCTCTAGGTGTTTCCAGGACGACTCCACTCCCAGGAGCCTCCAACACTGACCGTCCAGGACCTAGTACAGGAACAAACGGATCCATACACAGGAACCTCACAGGAACATGTGACCCACACCCTGGTCACATTATCTACCTGTAACCACTCCCATGGGTGGGAGTGTGGCTGTGTGGCTAGTTTGTCCTGCCCATCTCACCCAACTAGCCTAGTAAGTCTCCCTTGACTATTATAGAACACTACACGAATTCTTGAGGGACTACAGGTCCCAGAACAACCACGTTACATCAGACTTGCCACGCAGACTCCCTCTGCGACACATATCGGCCATTCACAACACTGCCAATCACTGTTTCATCACAACTATGCCTCCAAGTGCATCTTGAAGTGCACACACAGCGCCCCCTGGCTGTAACATTGGTCACAGCACCACAATACATAAATCAATAAAGTGCTTGTTCATAATTCCTCTAAATACCAGTGATACTAGTAATTGTTAAGTATTCTATTAATGAAAAAAATCACAAAGATTGGAAGAGAAAATAAAGATATATTGGACAACCTTACTTCACAGTATTACTGACCCACGTGTTCTGAGCCCCGACGTGCGTTTCACCCTGCTTCCTCAGGGGGTGATGTGAAGGACCCGTAAGAGGCTTGTGGTTTTTATAGAGTCCTTGGACCAATGCGGTAGTGCAGTGTGTATCCCGCAATGTCTTATGGCAAGGGGACATAATGCTAAAAAAAATCCAAGATTTGCAAGTTTAATATTTACTATAAAAATAGGAACCCAATCTTTTTTATGGAACTAAGTATACCTTCTTCTACACAAAGCTAAAACCTTTAGAAACCCTTTATCATAACTTTTCTTCCTTGTGCACATTTCCGCCTTGCTTCTCAGTACGATCCTCCTCTTACACTGGCCCTACTCCGATGGCTGCCCTTACACAGGGCTTTTCTCAGGTTAAGCTCATGACTTGCCCTTCTGATCCACGTCTCTCTCAAACGGTTGTTTACCGATAGGCCGAGTACACAACATGGAGGCGGCTGATGTGGTTACAGCAAAGGTAGGATGGAAATGCTGCTCAGCTCCCTGTGCGTAAGTGACTTCTTCCTCCAGAATGAATCCATGCTTCTGAATGCAAGGCGCAGAGCTGAGGGCCTGTCTATCCCCTATAATGTGGCACATCCCGCTTTTTCTTTCATTTTTTATGCCTTTGCGCTTCTAGGGCAACACTGCATGAAATTAATGGAGCCACAAGCTAAAAAGTCTCTTATCAGACTACACATGGTTTCATATTCTGCACACTGGTCCTAAACCGGCCATAGAGGTAAAGATTTCCCCTCAATTCCGAAAATTGTAATTAAACTATGAATGATTAGACCTTTCCATAAGGACCAATTTCTTCCCGTCAGAACTGATTGCATGTACTATGGATATAATAATTATCAATACTAAACGTAAATCTGTTCAGATTTGGAACAATATACGTCTATGGCTGTGGTTAGGCCCCGTGAGGTCAGAGATCATCAAAATTTCATTTTAATATGTGATTTTGATAAACCCTAAATGATTTCTATAGGCTGCTGACGGTTCAGTTTATAATATTCAGCCTGTTTAGTTGGTGAAAATAACTAAAAAAACAGAATTATCCGCCCACCCTATTGGGGTCAGGTAATCGAGCATCAAGGCTTATCGGAGAAATGCAGCATGCGGCTCTTCTAGGGGTTTATAGATGAAAGTGAATTGATCAGATGAAGGCTGACGCTGATCTTGGGACAGAATTGAAATGCAATTAAAATAGACCGATACTTAACCTGCATGTTTTGGGGGGTTTTTTGCTTGTTTTTTTGTGCAAATATTTTGTCAGTTACATGGGAAGCCTGTAGGATTTTGTAAATTTGGAAAACTGTATTGGGTGCTTCATTTTTTGTGGCAACATTATTTTTTCCCGTATTTGATTTTTTGTAAAACCTTGTCAGTTACTGCAAAAAATGTGTATTTTTTCAGGCATTGAATATTCTGTGTCTCATTTATAGTTTCATTTGTAAGGTTACCCACACCTCTGTGCTAAAAAGTATGTAAATATATATATATGTGTGTGTGTGTGTGGAAAGCGGAAATGGCATGTTATCTAATGTAGAAATAAAGTTATCAAAACTGCCCTGATCTGAAGATCCTGTCCCAGGTCTTGGCAGCTGCACTTCCAGGTCGGGTTCCACATGGAAGAGCTGTCTGTGAAAGGGGCTGTCTGACCGCTTCCTTAAATTAGCCACGCCACCATCCTGTGTCTATGCATCGCCTATTTTTATTACCGGGTCACAAAAATACAGTATGGAGCATAGCAAGGGTCCTCACTTTAAAGATAATCTGAGAGCAGTATGATGTAGGGGCAGAGACCGTGATTCCAGTGATGTATCACTTGCTGGTCTGTTTGGTGCAGTTTTGATAAAAAAAATCAGTTTTAGCTGCTGCAGATCTAGCAGAACTCTGCATGCTGAGCTCTAAATAACCCCGCCCCCCACCACTGATTGTCAGATGCAGATCTAGCAGAGGTCTGCATGCTGAGCTCTATATAACCCCGCCCCCCACCACTGATTGTCAGATGCAGATCTAGCAGAGCTCTGCATGCTGAGCTCTATATAACCCCACCCCCCCACCACTGATTGTCAGATGCAGATCTAGCAGAGCTCTGCATGCTGAGCTCTATATAACCCCGCCCCCCACCACTGATTGTCAGATGCAGATCTAGCAGAGCTCTGCATGCTGAGCTCTATATAACCCCACCCCCCCACCACTGATTGTCAGATGCAGATCTAGCAGAGCTCTGCATGCTGAGCTCTATATAACACCGCCCCCCACCACTGATTATCAGATGCTGATCTAGCAGATCTCTGAATGCTGACCTGTGTATAATAATAATAATTTTTATTGATATAGCGCCAACATATTCCGCAGCACTTTACAATTAAGCGGGGACATGTACCGACAATAAATTCAATACAAGTTAAGACAATTTAAACCGTGACATTAGGGGTGAGGTCCCTGCTCGCAAGCTTACAATCTACAAGGAAATGGGGGGGACACAATAGGTGAAAAGTGTTTGTTATTTCAGGTCTGGCAATTATAATAAATAGGGATTTTCATATAAAGCTGCATGATCCGGTCATCAGCCCGTGTGTTAAAGTGCAATAGTCAGTTATCAAGTGCAGTTATCATGTGCATGGAGGGTGTGGAGACAGATGAATAGTAGGGGGCAGATTCAGAATAATATTTGGAAGGAGGGAACAGGGCAAAGTTAAGGTACCTTCACATTTAGCGACGCTGCAGCGATAGCGACAACGATGCCGATCGCTGCAGCGTCGCTGTTTGATCACTGGAGAGCTGTCACACAGACCGCTCTCCAGCGACCAACGATGCCGAGGTCCCCGGGTAACCAGGGTAAACATCGGGTTACTAAGCGCAGGGCCGCGCTTAGTAACCCGATGTTTACCCTGGTTACCAGCGTAAAATGTAAAAAAAACAAACAGCACATACTTACATTCGCGTCCCCCGGCGTCTGCTTCCTGCACTGACTGAGCGCCGGCCCTAACAGCAGAGCGGTGACGTCACCGCTGTGCTGTACTTTCACTTTCACTTTACGGCGCTCAGTCAGTGTGGGAAGCGGACGGCGGGGGATGCGAAGGTGAGTATGTACTGTTTGTTTTTTTTACATTTTACACTGGTAACCAGGGTAAACATCGGGTTACTAAGCGCGGCCCTGCGCTTAGTAACCCGATGTTTACCCTGGTTACCAGTGTAAAACATCGCTGGTATCGTTGCTTTTGGTGTCAAACACGACGATACACGCCGGTCTGACGACCAAATAAAGTTCTGAACTTTGTTCAACGACCAGCGATATCACAGCAGGATCCTGATCGCTGCTGCGTGTCAAGGATCCTGATCGCTGCTGCGTGTCAAACTAAACGATATCGCTAGCCAGGACGCTGCAACGTCACGGATCGCTAGCGATATCGTTTAGTGTGAAGGTACCTTTAGTTTACTGAGTAGTTGATGTGGTAGGCTTGTTTGAAGAGATGGGTTTTTAGAGCGCGCTTGAATAGGTCGGGGCTAGGTATCAGTCTGATCGTCTGGGGAAGTGCATTCCAGAGAGCTGGCGCAGCACGAGAGAAGTCTTGGAGACGGAGGTTCGGATTACGGGGGATGTTAGTCTTAGGTCATTTGTAGAACGGAGGGCACGTGTAGGGCGATATACAGAGATGAGAGAGGAGATATAAGGCGGTGCAGAACTGTGGAGAGCTTTGTGGGTGAGAGAGATGAGTTTATACTGGACCCTGTAGCAAATAGATAGCCAGTGTAATGACTGGCACAAGATGGAGGCATCGGTGAAGCGGCTGAACAGAAATATGACCCTGGCTGCCGCATTCAAGATGGATTGGAGAGGAGAAAGTTTGGTAAGAGGGAGACCGATTAGAAGAGAATTGCAGTAGTCCAGACGAGAATGAATAAGAGCGACAGTAAGAGTCTTAGCAGTTTCAAAGGTGAGAAAAGGTCGGATTCTGGAGATGTGACAAGAGCGAGTGAGTGATCGGATATAGGGAGTAAAATAAATTTTGGTGTCTAATGTGATTCCAAGACAGCAGGCATGCTGCTTGGGAGTTATGGTGGAGCCCTCCAGGGTAATTTCGATGTTGGGTAGAGTGAGGTTAGTAGAAGGGAGAAACACAAGAAGTTCCGTTTTGGAGAGATTTAGTTTCAGATAGAGGGAGGACATGATGTTAGTGACAGCAGACAGACAATCCTTGGTATTTTGAATTAGGGTAGGGGTGATGTCGGGGGAAGAAGTGTATAATTGGGTGTCGTCAGCATAGAGATGATACTGGAACCCAAATCTGCTGATTGTTTGTCCAATAGGGGCAGTGTATGGAGAGAAGAGCAGGGGGCCTAGAACTGAGCCCTGCGGAACCCCGATAGTAAGGGGACGAGGTGAGGAAGAGGAGCCGGCAAAAGATACAGTGGAGGAGCGGTCAGAGAGGTAGGAGAAGAACCAGGAGAGGGCTGTGTCCTTGAGGCCTATAGAGCAGAGCATAGAGAGGAGGAGCTGATGATCCACAGTGTCGAATGGCGCGGAGAGATCTAGGATAATGCTATGTGCTCACGTTCAGGAATTTTCGCTTTTTTTTTTGCAGTGTTTCGCTAAAAAAACGCATACATTAAGCATCCTATTATGAGAATGCATTCTGCCATTTTTGTGCACATGCTGTTTTTTTTTCCACGGCGGAATCGTATTCCAGAAAAAAATGCAGCATGTTCATTCCTTGTGCGGAATCGCGGGGATTCCCCACTCATAGAAATGCATTGATCCGCTTACTTTCTGCATGTGGCTATGCCCACCATGCGAGAAGTAAGCGGATCATGTTCGGTTGATGCCCAGGGTGGAGGAGAGGAGACTCTCCTCCAGGCCCTGGGAACCAAATAATTGTTTAAAAAAAAAACAAAAAACCTAAAATAAAAAATCGTGATATTCTCACCTTCCGGCGTCCCTGGCAATCTTCCCGCTCCTTGCGATGCTACTGTTCCCAGTAATGCCTTGCGACAATGACCTGTGATGATGTAGCAGTCTCGCGAGACCACATTACATCATCACAGGTCATTCTCGCAATGCATTACTGGGAACAGGAGCATCGCAAGGAGCGGGAAGGCTGCGGGGGACGCCGGAAGGTGAGAATATCACGATTTTTATTATTTTTAACATTAGATCTTTTTACTATTGATGCTGAATAGGCAGCATCAATAGTAAAAAGTTGGTCACACTTGTCAAGCACTATGTTTGACAAGTGTGACCAACCTGTCAATCAATTTTCCAAGCGATGCTACAGATTGCTTGGAAAACGCTAGCATTCTGCAAGCTAATTACGCTTGTAAAACGCTAGTGTTTAGCAGGAATATGCATGCCAATTCTGCATGCGTTTTTCCCGAGGCAGGGAGTTCTGGAATTGCCGCGGAAATTCCGGACGTGTGCACATAGCCTAACGCCATCCCCACCACTGATTGTCCTATGCAGACCTAGCAGAGCTCTGAATGCTAAACTCTATATACCCCCACCCACCACTACTGATTGTCCGATGCTGATCTTGCAGAACTCTGAATGCTGACCTATGTATAACTCTGCCCCCCACAACTGATTGGCAAATTTCTGTGTACACTGTATATTGGCAGCTGCGAATTTGTGATAGGAGCAGGATTACATAAAGCAAGCTGACTAGGAGGCACATCTCTTGTCAGGAAAGAAGCTGCAGAAAAAAAGCATAAAAAAAGCTCAAAAAACGCCTAGCGTGAAATTAGCCTTAGGGTATGTGCACACGTCAGGATTTCTTGCAGAAATTTCCTGAAGAAAACCGGAAATTTTCTGCAAGAAATCCGCTTTTTTTTTTTTTTGCGTTTTTTTCCCGTTTTTTCGCGTTTTTTTTTTTTTTTTATCATTTTGCAAGCGAAATTAGCTTGCAGAATGCTAAAGTTTTCCAAGCGATCTCTAGCATTGCTTGGAAAACTGACTGACAGGTTGGTCACACTTGTCAAACATAGTGTTTGACAAGTGTGACCAACTTTTTACTATAGATGCTGCTTATGCAGCATCAATAGTAAAAAGATATCATGTTAAAAATAATAAAAAAATAAAAAAATGGTTATACTCACCCTCTGCAGACAGCCGATCTCCTCAGCGGCGTCCGTTCCTATAGATGGTGTGTGTGTGTTCAGGACCTTCGATCGCGGTCATGTGACCGTGACGTCATCGCAGGTCCTTCACACACACCATCTATAGGAACGGAAGCGGCAGCGTGCACCTGAGAGGCGGGAAGACTCCGGGGGCCATCGAAGGTGAGTATATCACTATTTTTTATTTTAATTCTTTTTTTTTCACCAATTATATGGTGCCCATTTCGTGGAGGAGAGTCTCGGTACCAACCGCACATGATCCGCTTACTTCCCGCATGGTGTGCACAGCCCCGTGCGGGAAGTAAGCAGATCAATGCATTCCTAGGTGTGCGGAATCCCCGCAATTCCGCAAATTTAATTAACATGTTGCTTTTTTTTCCGCTATGCGATTTTTTCGCGGAAAAAAATGCAACATTTGCACAAGAAATGCGGAATACACTTAAAATAATGGGAGGCATATGTAAGCGTTTTTTTCGCGTTTTTATAAAAAAAACGCGAAAAATACTGAACGTGTGCACATGGCCTTAGACAGAAACAAAATAAACAAATACCCTGCTGTAAGTAAATAAGTAAAAGCAATAGTGTATACAAATAACATAGGGTACTTGGTAAACATCATTTTTTATAAAAGTGTAAAAGCCAGCCCACCAAGACCAGGTTTACCCAAATAGGAATGGTCCTAACCTCTAGTATTAAAACCAAAAGTTTTAATACCAAAAATTACAACGCAAAATCCTGCTGACAGATTCATTCTAATTTGTTGTGAGAAGTCACATAAACTATTGCTGCAGAGATCTGTCTTAATTCATCTCTCGCCTTGACTACTGCAACCTCCTGCTCTGTGGCCTCCCCTCTAACACTCTCGCACCCCTCCAATCTATTCTAAACTCTGCTGCCCGACTAATCCACCTGTCCCCCCACTATTCCCCGGCCTCTCCCCTCTGTCAATCCCTTCACTGGCTCCCCATTACCCAGAGACTCCAGTACAAAACCCTAACCATGACGTACAAAGCCATCCACAACCTGTCTCCTCCATACATCTGTGACCTTGTCTCCCGGTACTTACCTGCACGCAACCGCCGATCCTCACAAGATCTCCTTCTCTACTCCCCTCTTATCTCCTCTTCCCACAATCGTATACAAGATTTCTCTCGCATATCACCCCTACTCTGGAACCCTCTACCACAACACATCAGACTCTCGCCTACCATCGAAACCTTCAAAAAGAGCCTGAAGAACCACCTCTTCCGACAAGCCTACAACCTGCAGTAACCACCGATCGACCAAACCGCTGCACGACCAGCTCTACCCTCACCTACTGTATCCTCACCCATCCCTTGTAGATTGTGAGCCCTCGCGGGCAGGGTCCTCTCTCCTACTGGACCAGTCGTGACTTGTATTGTTTAAGATTATTGTACTTGTTTTTATTATGCATACCCCTCCTTACATGTAAAGCGACATGGAATAAATGGCGCTATAACAATAAATAATAATAATAATAATTCTCCTTCTTGGGAGCCGCACGTGACTTTACTTTTCTTATGTGTCCTCTGTAGCTATAACTCCTTCAATTATTTGCACACAGATTATTTCCATTGGGATGAGCAGCGCTAACACAAACTGTCGGCCGGTGTTCCTTTTATATGGGCGGACGTGCACTAGATATGAAAGCTTTATATGCTCATCCAGCAGCTGCACCTCACACCCCAGGTGTTTCCAGAGAGCGCCATGCGCTTGGTGAAGCGGACCCTCATGCAATGTTTTACTAATTACTTAGTGTCGCTCTGCTGGATGTGCGTGACTTTAATAAGATGCACTTGCTTCATTTTGATCTGCACATTAGTCATTTAATTATCCAATGTTTTCTCTGCATAAATAAATCCAGAAACATAATAATAGAAATGGTGATTTCTTCCTCAGTAGAAATGATAGTTGTGGTCTGTGTGAGTTCAGGGTCTGTTGTCCGAGTGCAGAACTAATGTACGTAGTCGGTATCTGTCGACTTGTGGTGCAGGTATCTAGTGAAAGTTGGCGTGATAATACTGTGTCTGATATTACTGGGACTCCCCATGTCTCTTTATTAATTAGTCAAGGGTTGGATGTTGATTTTGTTATGCAGTTCTAAGGAAAAAAGTGAAATGTGATTGCAATAATCGCCTTAATTTTGGAGATGAGTTATCCTGGCCGTACTCTACTGAAATTAGACAGTCCCTGTTGTGGTTTTCACATCATCTCATTCATCATATTGAAAGATTATACATAACGCACAGATAGACACCTACCTTGTTCTTTGACTGTAATTATAGGCTATGTACACCGTTGCACACAATTTATTTGACGTTCATTTGTTTCATAACTAGAACTCTGTGGTCTTCATAAAAGAAATGTTGCTGCTGCAGAGAGACTGTAAATTGTATATCTAATTCAGTGGTTTTACAAAACTGATATAAATACATCAGAGTGTAATAATTATAGGGGATAATTCAGGAGACTCTTTGCATGGAACAAGACAACAGTACACAGTTTTATAAGTGGTAAAGTTTATATTATCACACGGTGATTCAAACAGGTGCAGAGAGAAACTCAAGTCCACAACACTTGGTGCAAATAATAAACGCAGCTTAGCAGTCAATAGGAAACTTCAGAGGTAGATGCAAACAAACAGAAAGTCTATGAAGCACAGTTATTCTTGAGGAAACTTGACACGAATAGATCCTTGACTTAGTCCAGACACAGATAGATATGCTATAAGGCAGTTCAAATCATATCTTAGCTCAACCAGGGAGGCCTGGTTAATAGTCTCAGGTTTTGCAGAGCAGCAAACAGCTTACATGTCCAGCAAATGCAGATGGAAGTAACACGAACAGCTGATGAAGGAGGATTACTGAACACTGGTGTATGCAGCAGGAACTCAGAGCAGAGTGGCAGGATAACCCCACAGGTTCACAGGAGCAGGTGCAGGTGCAAGGCCAGGGAGTAATCAGGAGCTGGATGCAAAGCAGAATAATCTAGCACAGACGGAAGGCTGGGGTGGAGTTTTATAACAGGAAGACAAGTGCACATGAGACCAAAGACGCCATGTTGGAAAAGGGCAGTAATGCATAAAAGGTAAAAAATGTCAGAGTCCTGACACAGAGCTCCCTTTCCTAATAGCTCTTTTTGCTCTCCCCCTCCCTTATCTCAGTGTTGGTGAGAGCAGCAGGGAGGGGGGTGTATAGAAAACTCCATGTTGTGACTTAGGTGCTTTTACATTGCGTCTTGTTCCTTGGTCCCGTTGGGACTTATGTCCAAACCCCCCTTGCAAAACTGCATTCGGGTGTATGCGCTGACTGGGCCTTAGACTATAATAGTTACTACAATTGAATGTTCTCCTCCAGTAGGCGTATATGCCCAAAAATGATGCATGACAGAGCATAGATTCACTTTCTTGGCACCATTATAGTCTCTGGTCCTGTCGGTGCATACCACCTAATTCTGTTTTGCAGGGCGGGGGTTCAGACATAAGCTTTGATGGCACCAAGGAACGTCTGACAAGATGCAATGTGAAAGCACCCTAAGGGAGAAAGCATGTAGGGGCTCAGAGAGGGGAAAGAAAATAGTTTGTAGATAAGCAGGAAAGCACATGAAAAAGAAATAAGTGCAGGATGGAAGCTGTGCTAATACCTAAGATAATGAAGACAGCAGCAGTTCAGACACATATACCTCACATCCAGCCTAAATTACTGGGACATTCATCCCCACAATAAAGAAAATCTGAACCTTGAATCAGGCTCCAAATTGGATATGAAGGGATTTGAAATGGAATGAAGATGGCAGACTAAAGTAGATTAAAATATTATCACTTTAAGGTAACCGCTAATCTGTGTAAATATTATTAAATCATTTTCCATGTCAAAAGTGTCCATAGTCTTTAAAGCTAGAGTCCAGAGTCCTGACTGTCATTATGAGCGTCAAGTATACAAGAAGGGGAGGATCTACAAATGATAAAGTTCAGTACCTGCTCTGCCTCCATTCCGCATCATTCCCATAGACTGTGCTGGACATACATTAGTTGAATGCTAGCCAACAATGCAATGTGTATGATGTATATCCTCTCACCCTACTGTAGATGTCAGGGAAGAGAAGAGTTGGGCATGTTGGATTTCAACATGTCTGATCCTTTTTTTTTTCTTGTCTTAACGATGGTAAAGGTACCTTCACACTAAGTGACTTTACAACGATAGCGATCCGTGACGTTGCAGCGTCCTGGATAGCGATAGCGTTGTGTTGTGTTTGACACGCAGCAGCGATCAGGATCCCGCTGTGAGATCGCTGGTCGTTGCTGAAAGTCCAGAACTTTATTTTGTCGCTGGATCTCCCGCTGACATCGCTGGATCGGTGTGTGTGACACCGATCCAGCGATGTCTTCACTGGTAACCAGGGTAAACATCGGGTTACTAAGCGCAGGGCCACGCTTAGTAACCCGATGTTTACCCTGGTTACCATTGTAAAAGTAAAAAAAAACCACATACTCACATTCCGGTGCCCGGCGTCCGCTTCCCTGCACTCCTCCTGCATCCTGTGTAAGTACCGGCCGTAAAGCAGAGCGGTGACGTCACCGCTCTGCTCTGTGGGAGATGCCGGAGATGATCGGCGCTGACACAGGATGCAGGAGGAGTGCAGGGAAGCGGACGCCGGGCACCGGAATGTGAGTATGTATTTTTTTTTTTTTTTTTACAATGGTAACCAGGGTAAACATCGGGTTACTAAGCGCGGCCCTGCGCTCAGTAACCCGATGTTTACCCTGGTTACCAGGGGACTTCGGCATCGTTGGTCGCTGGAGAGCCGTCTGTGTGACAGCTCTCCAGCAACCACACAACGACTAAACAGCGACGCTGCAGCGATCGGCATCGTTGTCTGTATCGCTGCAGCGTCGCTTAGTGTGAAGGTACCTTAAGTCATGCCAAAAATGCCTAGCAGTGGCTTATCCATCTCTCCCTTTTAAGAAAACACAAAGGAGGAAAAGCTGTAGATCAAATGAGCATTTTGCCAAAAGCTATCTAGAGTTTATAAAGAATTTAGACTTTTACTTTTGTATAATGTGGTATCTATAGTGGTTGTGTAGTTTGAGAACCATGTTGATACGTGACACAATAACTTCTAAACCTACACAAATATTGGTAACGAGCGTTCTTCGGAACATTCATTTCCTGGTATTTGTGCAGTGTAAATAAGATGCCGATCACCTGGCAAAGAAACACTCATTTGTTTGGTGAAATAATCTTATTGCTGGAATAAAAAAAAAAAATCATAATTCTTGACAGCACAACGTCCTGTGTAAACTGCATGTGCTGCCGAGAACAAAGACCACTTATGCACACAACACAATCTGTTGCTATTTGTTTGGTGCACATTGTAACTGCAGTCTGTCTAAACAGACTGTTAATTGACTGCTCATCTGCAAACATGTGGTTGATTGTATTGTAATCCTACCCTTAGGGTACCGTCACACATTGAAATTTCCATCGCTACGACGTTACGATTCGTGACGTTCTAGCGATATCGTTACGATATCGCTGTGTCTGACACGCTACTGCGATCAGACACCCTGCTGAGAATCGTACGTCGTAGCAGATCGTTTGGAACTTTCTTTCGTCGCTTGATCACCCGCTGACATCGCTGGATCGTTGTGTTTGACAGCGATCCAGCGATGTCTTCGCTTGTAACCAGGGTAAACATCGGGTAACTAAGCGCAGGGCCGCGCTTAGTAACCCGATGTTTACCCTGGTTACAAGCGTAAACGTAAAAAAACAAACCGTACATACTCACCCGTCGGTGTCCTTCAGGTCCCTTGCCGTCTGCTTCCTGCTCTGAGTGCCGGCCGGAAAGTGAGAGCAGAGCGCAGCGGTGCTGCGCTCTGCTCTCACTGTACGGCTGCACTCAGAGCAGGAAGCAGACGGCAAGGGACCTGAAGGACACCGACGGGTGAGTATGTACTGTTTGTTTTTTTACGTTTACGCTGGTAACCAGGGTAAACATCGGGTTACTAAGCGCGGCCCTGCGCTTAGTTACCCGATGTTTACCCTGGTTACCCGGGGACTTCGGCATCGCTCCAGCGCCGTGATTGCAACGTGTGACCGCAGTCTACGACGCTGGAGCGATGATCATACGACGCTGCGACGTCACGAATCGTGCCGTCGCAGCGATGAAAATTTCAATGTGTGACGGTACCCTTAGGTATTAAGATTCGACATGATGAGGATGTCAGGAAGAAATATACAGTGTCTTGCGAAGGTATTCAACCCTCTTGGCTTTTTCCCTATTTTGTTACATTACAACCTTTGTTTAAATATTTTTGTAATCGGATTTGTGTGTGATCCATCAGTGCTAAATAGTCTGTTAGTGAAGTGAGAAAAATATAGGCATAAATTACATTTATGGGATCAAATAACTAGAAATTGATATGTTAATATGTATTCACCCCTTTTGCTATGAAGCCCCTAAAAATTTCCGGTGCAAGCAATTCCCTTCATAAGTTCCATGCTTAGTGACAGGACGTCTACCTGTGTGTATCTAAGTGTCACATGTATGTCAGTATATACACTTTACCTTTTCTGAAAGGCCACAGAGGCTGCAACACCATTAACAAGAGGCACCACTGACGAAACACCACCATGAAGACCAAGGAGATCTCCGAACACCATGGAGATCTCCAAACAAGTCGGGAACAAAATTGTTGAGAAGCTCAAATCAGGCCTGGGTTATAAAAAAAAAAAAAAATAGAAAATCTCCCAATCTCTGTTGATCCCCTGGAGTACCATCAAATCCGTTATCATCAAATGGAAAGAACATGGTTCCGAAACAAACCTGCCAAGAAAGGGCGCCCACCATGATTTGAGACTTTGACGGAGGTTCACCTTCCAACAGGACATTGACCGAAAGCATACTGCTAAAGCAACACTCAAGTGGTTTAAGGAGGAACGTATAAATGTTTTGGTCACAGCCCAGACCTTAATACAATGGAGAATCTGTCGTAAGACTTGAAGATTGCTGTTCACCAGAGGAAACCATCTAACTTGAAGGAGCTGGAGCAGTTTTTCCTTGAGGAATGGGCAAAAATCCCAGTGGCAAGATGTGGAAAGCTTATAGAGACTAATCCAAAGCGATTTGCTGCTCTAATTGTCACAAAAGGAGGATCTACAAAGTACTGACTTTAGGGGATGCATAATTATGCACACTGAAGATTTTTTTTTTTTTTTTGTGCTATTTGTTGTTTGCTTGACAATTATTATTATTTATTTATATAGCCCCATTAATTCCATGGTGCTGTACATGAGAAGGGGTTACATCAAAATACAAATATCACTTACAGTAAACAAAACTAAAAATGACAGACTGATACAGAGGGGCGAGGACTTGCGGACTTACATTCTACAGGATGGTGGGGATGGAGACAATAGGTCGGGGGTTGCAGTAGCTCCGATGGTGTTGAGGTGGCCATGTGGTCATTACAGGCTGTAAGCTTTCTTGAAGAGATGGGTTTTCAGGTTTCTTGGCAAGGATCCAAATGTGGTGGATAACCGGATGTGTGGGGCACAGAATTCCAGAGGATGGGGGATATTCGGGAGAAGTCTTGGAGGCGATTGGGTGAGGAGCGAATAAGTGTGGAGGAGAGAAGGAGGTCTTGGGAGGACCGGAGATTACGTGAGGGCAGATATTGAGAGACTAGTTAGGAAACATATGGAGGAGAAAGGTTATGGATGGCTTTGTAGGTCAGTGTTAGTAGTTTAAACTGGGTACGCTGGAAAATTGAGAGCCAGTGAAAGGATTTGCAAAGAGGGGAAGCAGGAGTGTAGCGAGGAGAGATGAATTAGTCGGGCAGCAGAGTTAAGGATGGACTGGAGGGGTGTCAGAGTGTTAGGAGGTAGGCGACACAGGAGAATAGTTGGAGTAGTCGAGGCGGGAGATTATTAGGGCATGCACGAGCACTTTGGTAGAGTGTGGGTTGAGGAAAGGACGGATTCAGGAAATATTTTTGAGCTGGAGGTGACAGGAGGTGGCGAGAGCTTGGATGTGCGGTTTGATGGACAGGGCAGAGTCAAGGGTTACTCCGAGACAGCAGATTTTCGGTACCGGGGAAAGTGTGATTTAATTTATTTTGATAGATAGATCAGGTAGGGAAGATATGCGAGATGGAGGAACGATAATTAGTTCAGATTTGTCCACATTGAGGTTGATGAAGCAACAAGAGGCAATAAAACGAAAAACACAGTTCACAGTTGTCTGCATGTTCTTTACATGAACTGATCCAAACGCTCAAAAGAGAACAGTGAAATTCCAGGTTGTGATGTAGCAAAACACGAAAAATGCTAAGGGGGTGAATACTTTCGCAAGTCACTATATTTCATCAGCCCTGATATCATATCTGAAAGGAAACTCACTTTGGTCAGTTGTAGGTAATGTTCCCATTTATTTTTTAAAGGGGTTCCCCTCTTATAATAGGCAGATAAAAAAAAAAGTTTTGCTGCTGGGATCGCTTGACAAGCTGAGAGAAAACTCAGCCTTTTCCCCTGCAGAAGCTCCACATGGAAAATGAAACATTACACTCTGTTCTTTCAAATCAGTAGGATCACAACGGATCCGTCGCACGACGGATGCGATGTGTGCCCATCCGTCGCTAATACAAGTCTATGGGCAAAAAACGCATCCTGCAAGCACATTTGCAGGATCCGTTTTTTGCCCATACCGACGGATTGCGACGGAGGAAAAAAGACGGAAGTGTGAAAGTAGCCTGAGCCATAGTATTCGTATACATACAGTGGCATGTAAAAGTTTGGGCACCCCTGGTCAAAATTACTGTTATTGTGAACGGTTAAGCAAGTTAAAGAAGAAATGATCTCTAAAAGGCCTAAAGTTAAAGATGACACATTTCCTTCGTATTTTAGGATATATATTATATATTTATATATATATATATATATATATATATATATATATATATATATATATATATATATATTAAACAAAAAGGGGAAACAGCACAAAAGATGTAAAAAAGAGGACTTTAATGCCCTGTGGCGTGGCACTGTTTCAGATAAAACAAATCCTTTCTCAAGGCTTGAGAAAGGACTTGTTTTATCCGAAACGTTACCATGCCACAGGGCATTAAAGTCCTTTTTTTTTTTTTTTAACATCTATTTGTGCTGATTCCCTTTTTGTTTACTGTCTGGAAGGCCATTGGAATGCTGGTCTGGGAAGCGTGCATGCATTAAGGTATTTGTTCTGGTGCTGTTTCTCTCTCTCTCTCTCTCTCTCTCTCTCTCTCTCTCTCTCTCTCTCTCTCTCTATATGTGTGTGTGTGTGTGTGTGTGTGTGTGTATATATATATATATATATATATATATATATATATATATATATATATATATATATACACTCACCGGCCACTTTATTAGGTACACCATGCTAGTAACGGGTTGGACCCCCTTTTGCCTTCAGAACTGCCTCAATTCTTCGTGGCATAGATTCAACAAGGTGCTGGAAGCATTCCTCAGAGTTTTTGGTCCATATTGACATGATGGCATCACACAGTTGCCGCAGATTTGTCGGCTGCACATCCCAAAGATGCTCCATACAAGGCAGGATGGATCCATGCTTTCATGTTGTTTACGCCAAATTCTGACCCTACCATCCAAATGTCGCAGCAGAAATCGAGACTCATCAGACCAAGCAACGTTTTTCCAATCTTCTACTGTCCAATTTCGATGAGCTTGTACAAATTGTAGCCTCAGTTTCCTGTTCTTAGCTGAAAGGAGTGGTACCCGGTGTGGTCTTCTGCTGCTGTAGCCCATCTGCCTCAAAGTTCGACGCACTGTGCGTTCAGAGATGCTCTTAGGCCTACCTTGGTTGTAACGGGTGGCGATTTGAGTCACTGTTGCCTTTCTATCAGCTCGAACCAGTCTGCCCATTCTCCTCTGACCTCTGGCATCAACAAGGCATTTCCGCCCACAGAACTGCCGCTCACTGGATTTTTTTTCTTTTTCGGACCATTCTCTGTAAACCCTAGAGATGGTTGTGCGTGAAAATCCCAGTAGATCAGCAGTTTCTGAAATACTCAGACCAGCCCTTCTGGCACCAACAACCATGCCACGTTCAAAGGCACTCAAATCACCTTTCTTCCCCATACTGATGCTCGGTTTGAACTGCAGGAGATTGTCTTGACCATGTCTACATGCCTAAATGCACTGAGTTGCCGCCATGTGATTGGCTGATTAGAAATTAAGTGTTAACAAGAAGTTGGACAGGTGTACCTAATAAAGTGGCCGGTGAGTGTATATATATATATATATATATATATTCTACTATATAATTGTCTAGGGGTCACGTCCGTCTGTCTGTCATGGATATTCATTGGGCGCGGCCTCTGTCTGTCATGGAATCCAGGTCGCTGATTGGTCTCGCCAGCTGCCTGTCATGGCTGCCGCGACCAATCCGCGACGGCCACAGTCTGATTAGTCCCTCCCTACTCCCCTGCAGTCGGTGCCTGACGCCCGCTCCATAATCCCCGCAGTCAGTGCCTGCTCCATACTCCCCCCCCCCCCCAGTCACTGCTCACACAGGGTTAATGCCAGCGGTAACGGACCGCGTTATGCCACGGGTAACTCACTCCGTTACTGCCGCTATTAACCCTGTGTGACCAAGTTTTTACTATTGATGCTGCCTATGCAGCATCAATAGTAAAAAGATCTAATGTTAAAAATAATACAAAAAATAAAAAATCATTATATACTCACCTTCCGCCGCCTTTCCCTTGGAGGCACCCTTGGACCTTTGTGTGCTCATATAACTTTCGACCAAAGTTTCAGACCTTAATTAGCCTGTTGGTGTTATGGCTTGTTCACTGTCATCGTTAGGAAAGGCCAGGTGCAAATTTCTCAGCTTTATAAAAACCAAGCCTCTTCCAACCTTGTGCCAAAAGACAGCAGTCATGGGTTCTTCTAAGCAGCTGCCTAGCACTCTGAAAATGAATATTGTCGAAGCCCATAAAGCAGGAGATGGCTATAAGAAGATAGGGCAACTTTAAGGCCATGTGCACACGTTCAGTTTTTTTCGCGTTTTTTCGCTATAAAAACGTGATAAAAACGCGAAAAAAAACGCTAACATATGCCTCCTATTATTTACAGTGTATTCCGCATTTTTTGTGCAAATGTTGCATTTTTTTCCGCGAAAAAATCGCATTGCAGAAAAAAAAGCAACATGTTCATTAAAAATGCGGAATTGCGGATTCCGCACACCTAGGAGTGCATTGATCTGCTTACTTCCCGCACGGGGCTGTGCACACCATGCGGGAAGTAAGCAGATTATATGCGGTTGGTACCCAGGGTGGAGGAGAGGAGACTCTCCTCCACGGACTGGGCACCATATAATTGGTCAAAAAAAAAGAATTAAAATAAAAAATAGTCATATACTCACCTTCGATGGCCCCCGAAGTGTTCCCGCCTCTCACCACTGCATGCTGCCGCTTCGGTTCCTATAGATGGTGTGGTTCAGGACCTGCGATGACGTCGCTGTCTTGTGATTGGTCGCGAGACCGGTCATGTGACCGCTCACGTGACCGTGACGTCATCGAAGGTACTGAACCACACCATCTAGGAACGGACGCCGCTGAGGATATCGGCTGTCTGCAGAGGGTGAGTATAACCATTTTTTATTTTTTTTATTATTTTTAAACATTCTATCTTTTACTATAGATGCTGCATAAGCAGCATCTATAGTAAAAAGTTGGTCACACTTGTCAAACACTATGTTTGACAAGTGTGACCAACCTGTCAGTCAGTTTTCCAAGCGATGCTACAGATCGCTTGGAAAACTTTAGCATTCTGCAAGCTAATTACGCTTGCAAAATGCTAAAAAAGACGCGAAAAAAACGGGAAAAAAAACGCAAAAAAAAAAATGCAGAAATTTCCTGAAGAAAACCGGAAATTTTCTGCAAGAAATCCGCAAGAAATCCTGACGTCTGCACATACCCTAAAACCCTTTGCTATCCTCAGTCCAAAATGTAATTAAGAAAGGCAGTTACTAGGAACAGTGGATGTCAAGATAAGGTCTGGAAGACCAAGTAAAATTTTATTTACAGCTGCTTGTTGGAATGCTAGAGAGGCAAATCAGAGTCCCTGCTTGACTGCAAAAGACCTTCAGAATGATTTAGCAGACTCTGGAGTTGTGGTACAAATATAGCCTTCATGGAAGAGTCATCAGAAGAAAACCTCTCTTGCTTCCTAACCATCGATGTGAATACTTTTCTGCCCAATGATGACAAAAGTATTCTAGGAGTGATACTTTTATTGGCTAACCACAATACAATTTGTTATTGTACATCGCTTCCTAACCATAAAATTCAGTGTCCGAACTATGTGAAAGAACATCTAAACAAGCCTGATGCATTTTAAAAGCAAGTCCTGTGGACCGAAGGGCTTAAAATAGAACTTTTTGGCCACAATGAACAGGGGAAAGTGTGGAGAAATAAGGGCACAGAGTTTCAAGAAAAGAACATCTCGCTAACCATTAAACATGGGTGGGGATCAATCATGGTTTGGGGTTGTGCTACAGCCAATGACACGGGGAACATTTCACGAGTACAGAGAAGAATGGATTCAATTAAATTTCAATAAATTCTTGATGCAAACATAAAACCATCTGTGAAAAAAGCTGAAGGTGAAAAGAGGATGGTTTCTACAAATGGATAATGATCCTAAACACACGTCAAAATCCACAATAGGCGACCTCAAAAGGTGCAAGCTAAAAGTTTTACAATGGCCCTCACAGTCCCCTGATCTGAGCATAATTGAAAATCTGTGGCTAGACCTCAAAATAGCAGAGGATGGAAGACACCCCAGGAATCTCACAGAACTGGAGGAATTCTCAAAGGAAAAATGCATGAAAAATGCTCAAACAAGAATTGAAAGACTCTTGGCTGCCTACAAAAAATGTTTACAAGCCGTAATACAGGGTACCCAAGCTTTTGCGTTGGTCGATTTTCTTTTTTGTAATTTTTCAAATGTAAAAGATGAGATTAGAGATCACTTCATCTTCAACTTGCTTAACTGTTCACAATAACAGTAATTTTGACCCAGGGTGCCCAAACGTTTACATGCCACAGTAGGCCATATATCGTATACATTATTGTCATAGGGGTTGTTTAGTGTCTGTGGCTCAATACTTATCAATATCAAACAGGAAGCTATGTAGCTTGGGGGATTCAGGGTGCCAGCGGTGGGATTATTTTGTCGAGCCTGTCCCTTATTAATGCTCTGCTGATTGCCACAAAAACAAGCCTTGTTCTGCTAACACGGAGTAATGTGACTCTTTTCAATCTGCTAATGTCATCAGAGTTCACCTCCTGTATACATGTACTGGACAGACAAAGCAACCATTCGCTCCCCACCCTTCTGTTTCTGCCACTAACAAGGGCACTATGACACATGGACCATCCTGATTATTTGGTAATGTCCATTGTGTTAAATAATGTGCTGACCAAAAAGCGATTGTGTCACTTATAAGGTTGTGTTGCCCTCAACCACCTCTAATTTACCCTCCGCCTCTTGAAGGAAAAAAAGTGATCTACTTCAAGTATGTTTGTTTTATTTTTTTCTCTTCAAGGGCTGTCGTCTTGTATGTCTATACCAATGCTCTTGCTGTTCCTCTGACTCCAGTACATGATCATATATTAGATCTGTATTGTATATTACCATCTATGGTGCTTTTAGTAGCTTTTTTTTTTTTACAAAATTTCAAATAAAAATTTTAAAAACATTGTGGCAAGTGACATTACATGGCAGATTGTGTACACGGGCACCATATAGTGGCATATGGAGAGCAACCATTCTAGAATGCTTAAAAATAGGGGCTGCAAGGGATGGTCTGCCCATTTGACAAATTCCAGATGAGCCATCCTGGCAGTGGGTTACAACGGCATGCAGCACTTGTAACGGTATCTGCGTCATTCTGTGCCAGACAGGATCCATCTTCCCTACAGCTTTCATACCAGGAAGCAGCAGAATATGTGTGTACTGGTAAGAGGTTTAATGTACTGCAGGATGTGGTTGAGTCTAAAGGGGCTGAAAGGACAGATGCATGGCAAGATGGGGCTGTATACAGGGTGCAAAGAGGAGTGATATACTGCTGAATGGAGCTGTATATGAGGTGCAGAGAGGAGTGATGTACTGTAGGATGGGGCTGTATATGAGGTGCAGAGAGGAGTGATGTACTGTAGGATAGGGCTGTATACGGGGTGCAGAGAGGAGTTATATACTGCTGAATGAAGCTGTATATGGAGTACAGAGAAGAGTGATGTACTGTAGGATGGGTCTGTAGACGGGGTGCAGAGAAGAGTGATGTACTTTAGGATGGGGCTGTAAATAGGGGCCCGAAAAGTCTGATATACTGCAGATTGTTGAATTTTGACAGTGAGCATTATGCTAACTGTCAAGATGTTCCTTAATTGCCAGACTGAGCAGGGCATTCACTTGCAAGCTGGATTCTTGTTTGCTTCTCTCAAAAGAACATCATGTACTTGCAACTTACAGGTGGACTTCTCACTTGTGTGTAGTTATTCTATGTCATCTTCACATTGTATACTCCAATAATTCTAGCATTACACATTGGATAACAGTTAATATTTTTTGTTTTTTTTACATCTACACGGTATATCGAAGGCATACAAGTTTTTTCTAATTTATCAGTTGGTTGACACTCAAAGAAAAATGGCACAAAACAATATTTGTCAATGTTAAAAAATAAATACGAAAACAAAATAGTCTTTGTTTCTCAAATATTCTCTTAAAGTGAACGTGTCATTAGAAAATATGTTTAAATCAGGTTTTATGTTAAATATATTTTATTTTTTTTATTTTCATTAATAAATATGTAAATATATATATACTGTATATATAGTCATATGCCATACGGTACTAAATACTGTAAATATAGTCATACGCCATCATGGAGAACTAACCCCAGACCTTTTGTGGATGTTGACTTGTACAAGTTCTTGTGTCTCTTTGTAATCCAATACAGACGTGATGATGTTGAGATCAGGGCTCTGTAGAGCCAAAGTTAAAGACTCCCTGTTTATTGCAGCCAATCAGTGAATATTGGAGGCTGTAACCAGGAGAAGGGGCACCAATGTTTTAACACTAATTATTCAGGAGGAGGAGGTGAGCTGTGACATCACCTATTATAAATAGTGGATCCTGTGTTATCTACTGTATATAGAGGTGTTATCAGTCATTGCACAGGAGGAGGAGGAGGTGAGCTGTGACATCACCTATTGTGAATGGTAGATCCTGTGTTATCTACTGTATATAGAGGTGTTATCAGTCATTGCACAGGAGGAGGTGAGCTGTGACATCACCTATTGTGAATGGTGGATCCTGTGTTATCCACTGTATATAGAGGTGTTATCAGTCATTGTACAGGAGGAGGAGGTGAGCTGTGACATCACCTATTGTGAATGGTGGATCCTGTGTTATTTACTGTATATAGAGGTGTTATCAGTCATTGCACAGGAGGAGGAGGTGAGCTGTGACATCACCTATTGTGAATGGTGGATCCTGTGTTATACACTGTATATAGAGGTGTTATCAGTCATTGTACAGGAGGAGGAGGAGGTGAGCTGTGACATCACCTATTGTGAATGGTGGATCCTGTGTTATCTACTGTATATAGAGGTGTTGTCAGTCATTGCACAGGAGGAGGAGGAGGTGAGCTGTGATATCACCTATTGTGAATGGTGGATCCTGTGTTATCCACTGTATATAGAGGTGTTATCAGTCATTGTACAGGAGGAGGTGAGCTGTGACATCACCTATTGTGAATGGTGGATCCTGTGTTATCTACTGTATATAGAGGTGTTGTCAGTCATTGCACAGGAGGAGGAGGAGGAGGTGAGCTGTGACATCACCTATTGTGAATGGTGGATCCTGTGTTATCTACTGTATATAGAGGTGTTATCAGTCATTGTACAGGAGGAGGAGGTGAGCTGTGACCTCACCTATTGTGAATGGTGGATCCTGTGTTATCTACTGTATATAGAGGAGTTATCGGTCATTGTACAGGAGGAAGAGGTGAGTTGTGACATCACCTATTGTCAATGGTGGATCCAGTGTATAGAAGTGTTCTCTTTTATTGCAGTTAAGTCTGTGATGATAATGAGTCTGATGAAAAGTCTTCCTTTCAGATCGGGAAGTGTGAGTCTAGTATAAAAAAATCTAGTAGCTATTTTGAAAATTGCAATATTTCTTATTTTCTTTAATTTAAATATAGTGATATCAAATGTTTTCAAAAAATACATTTAACATAATGGGGAATAGGTAGGTGCTGGATAAATGGAGCATAGGTGAGAGCAGTAATATAGGGGGATTAGATTTGGGGTTATAGATAGTTATTACAGCGATATAATTAGTTTTATCTTCTTACTATAACGTTAAGTAAACGCCATCTTTTGGTTAAAGGAAGTTTTCTGTGAAGAGGGGGAATGAGTAGTGAAGCGCCTTGCAGACGTACTTCTATGGTACTTAGAGGGAATCTGACAGCAGGATTCTCTTCTATTAACTAATTACACTACTGCTTTTGTCATTTAACACTAATTTGTGGTAACCCCAGTGTTTAGCCAAAGATCTCAATATAGTCGTATGATCAGCGTTATAATATTTTACAATTAGCTGGAGTAGTTCAAGAGGTGGCCCTTAGTGCGGAGCAGTCCAGCCCAACAGCCGATATCACGCCCATGCCCGATTGCCGTCTCTACGGTGCGCCCTCCCTCCATCTGCCTCCTCCCTGATACCATCAGAGTGATGTTACAGCCATGACTTAAAGCACGCACCGTGAGCTCCTTTCAGTGTTCCACTGCCTTGGCGTCACACTGTGCATGCTCCAGAAGTGTGAGAAACTGAGCACTTCCCTGTGTGAGCTCTCAGCAGATATGTCGTGCTACTGTGTAATAGTGCCGAGCTGACAATTTGCCTGATATCACGGGCGTGAATAATGAATGAAATCTATGCATCCTGCTTGAGCAACTTCTCCCATCATCCAGGATCAATTTGTTGATGATGATTTTTCCCACATGATGGAGACCAAAATTGTATTTAATTAAATTAAAAACAAATATTGAGGTTCCAAAACGTAATCACTGGTCAAAAAGTGGTGATGGGTTGGACAATACTATCTCTCAATACGTTTTTTTCGGAACCTCAATATTTGTTTTTATTTTAACCCCTTTTACTGACCTGAGTTATAAGAGAATATCCTCCCCATACAGGTGACAGTCCAGCAGCTGTCGGCTGCACACTATAGCGGACAACTTGCTGCATCAGCCGCGATCAGTATTGGCACCGTCCATATCTGTTTAACCCCTTAGATGCTGCTCTCAAAAGTGACTACTTCATATAAATGGTTATCAGCATGGGGCTTAGGCCATGTGCACACGTTCAGGATTTTTCGTGTTTTTTTCGCTATAAAAACGTGATAAAAACGCGAAAAAAACGCTAACCTATGCCTCCTATTATTTACAGTGTATTCTACATTTTTTGTGCAAATGTTGCAATTTTTTCCGCGAAAAAATCGCATCGCGGAAAAAAAACAACATGTTCATTAAAAATGCGGAATTGCAGGGATTCCGCACACCTAGGAGTGCATTGATCTGCTTACTTCCCGCACGGGGCTGTGCACACCATGCGGGAAGTAAGCAGATTATGTGCGGTTGGTACCCAGGGTGGAGGAGAGGAGACTCTCCTCCACGCACTGGGCACCATATAATTGGTCAAAAAAAAGGAATTAAAATAAAAAATAGTCATATACTCACCTTCGATGTCCCTGGAGTGTTCCCGCCTCTCACCGCTGCATGCTGCCGCTTCTGTTCCTATAGATGGTGTGGTTCAGGACCTGCGGTGACATCACTGTCTTGTGATTGGTCGCGTGACCGCTCATGTGACCGCTCGTGACCAATCACAAGCCGTATGTAGGATAGCTGCGGAGACACCATCACGTGTTTCTCAACGCAAGCAGTGAATAGCCAGATTTTTCCCCGGGAAGGAACAACCACGGGAATGGCAGCATCCAGTAAAGGAAAACATCCAATACAGGAAAACCACCTATGCCAAGCATGGTATCCATCCACAGACAGCTGTTTCGGGGTGTTTGCCCCTCATCAGTGTGGAGTAGGAATCTGGCTATTAGGAGCAGTGCCTAGTAAAAGGCTGTGAAGGAACAGATGATTGGCCTCGGGGAGACCAAAACATCCAACACCGCGGAGACACCATCACGTGTTTCTCAACGCAGTGATCCAGAACACTGCCCCCATCCCTTATGGGAAATATGCAAATGCATGTAGGATAGCTGCGGAGACACCATCACGTGTTTCTCAACGCAAGCAGTGAATAGCCAGACCTTTCCCCGGGAAGGAACAACCACGGGAAGGGCAGCATCCAGTAAAGGAAAACATCCAATACAGGAAAACCACCTATGCCAAGCATGGTATCCATCCACAGACAGCTGTTTCGGGGTGTTTGCCCCTCATCAGTGTGGAGTAGGAATCTGGCTATTAGGAGCAGTGCCTAGTAAAAGGCTGTGAAGGAACAGATGATTGGCCTCGGGGAGACCAAAACATCCAACACCGCGGAGACACCATCACGTGTTTCTCAACGCAGTGATCCAGAACACTGCCCCCATCCCTTATGGGAAATATGCAAATGCATGTAGGATAGCTGCGGAGACACCATCACGTTTTTCTCAACGCAAGCAGTGAATAGCCAGACCTTTCCCCGGGAAAGCCAGATTCCTACTCCACACTGATGAGGGGCAAACCTTCCCGGGGAAAGGTCTGGCTATTCACTGCTTGCGTTGAGAAACACGTGATGGTGTCTCCGCAGCTATCCTACATGCATTTGCATATTTCCCATAAGGGATGGGGGCAGTGTTCTGGATCACTGCGTTGAGAAACACGTGATGGTGTCTCCGCGGTGTTGGATGTTTTGGTCTCCCCGAGGCCAATCATCTGTTCCTTCACAGCCTTTTACTAGGCACTGCTCCTAATAGCCAGATTCCTACTCCACACTGATGAGGGGCAAACACCCCGAAACAGCTGTCTGTGGATGGATACCATGCTTGGCATAGGTGGTTTTCCTGTATTGGATGTTTTCCTTTACTGGATGCTGCCCTTCCCGTGATTGTTCCTTCCCGGGGAAAGGTCTGGCTATTCACTGCTTGCGTTGAGAAACACGTGATGTTGTCTCCGCAGCTATCCTACATGCATTTGCATATTTCCCATAAGGGATGGGGGCAGTGTTCTGGATCACTGCGTTGAGAAACACGTGATGGTGTCTCCGCGGTGTTGGATGTTTTGGTCTCCCCAAGGCCAATCATCTGTTCCTTCACAGCCTTTTACTAGGCACTGCTCCTAATAGCCAGATTCCTACTCCACACTGATGAGGGGCAAACACCCCGAAACAGCTGTCTGTGGATGGATACCATGCTTGGCATAGGTGGTTTTCCTGTATTGGATGTTTTCCTTTACTGGATGCTGCCCTTCTCGTGGTTGTTCCTTCCCGGGGAAAGGTCTGGCTATTCACTGCTTGCGTTGAGAAACACGTGATGGTGTCTCCGCAGCTATCCTACATGCATTTGCATATTTCCCATAAGGGATGGGGGCAGTGTTCTGGATCACTGCGTTGAGAAACACGTGATGGTGTCTCCGCGGTGTTGGATGTTTTGGTCTCCCCGAGGCCAATCATCTGTTCCTTCACAATCACAAGCCGTGACGTCACCGAAGGCCCTGAACCACACCGGCATCTATAGGAATGGAGGCTGCAGAGGGTGAGTATAACCATTTTTTTATTTTTTTTATTATTTTTAAACATTCTATCTTTTACTATAGATGCTGCATAAGCAGGATCTATAGTAAAAAGTTGGTTACACTTGTCAAACACTATGTTTGACAAGTGTGACCAACCTGTCAGTCAGTTTTCCAAGCGATGCTACAGATCGCTTGGAAAACTTTAGCATTCTGCAAGCTAATTACGCTTGCAAAATGCTAAAAAAACGCAAAAAAAAAAATGCGGATTTCTTGCAGAAAATTTCCGGTTTTCTTCAGGAAATTTCTGCAAGAAATCCGGACGTGTGCACATACCCTTACTCTTTATCCCCATCAGCACTCAGAGATCATGATTGTGTGGTCCTGATGTTTGCCATGACAAGTCACGGCCAAATAACGGTCTTATAGTCTGCCGTATATAGCGGCCTGTTCAGAAGTTAGCGACATGTACAGTCATGGCCAAAAGTATTCACACCCCTGCAATTCTGTCAGATAATACTCAGTTTCTTCCTGAAAATGATTGCAAACACAAATTCTTTGGTATTATTATCTTCATTTAATTTGTCTTAAATGAAAAAAACACAATATAATTCCACACCAAACATAAAAAAGGGGTGGACAAAAGTATTGGCACTGTTTGAAAAATCATGTGATGCTTCTCTAATTTGTGTAATTAACAGCACCTGTAACTTACCTGTGGCACCTAACAGGTGTTGGCAATAACTAAATCACACTTGCAGCCAGTTGACATGGATTAAAGTTGACTCAACCTCTGTCCTGTGTCCTTGTGTGTACCACATTGAGCATGGAGAAAAGAAAGAAGACCAAAGAACTGTCGGAGGACTTGAGAAACCAAATTGTGAGGAAGCATGAGCAATGTCAAGGCTACATGTCCATCTCCAAAGACCTGAATGTTCCTGTGTCTTCCGTGCGCAGTGTCATCAAGAAGTTTAAAGCCCATGGCACTGTGGCTAACCTCCCTAGATGTGGACGGAAAAGAAAAATTGACAAGAGATTTCAACACAAGATTGTGCGGATGTTGGATAAAGAACCTCGGCTAACATCCAAACAAGTTCAAGCTGCCCTGCAGTCCGAGGGTACAACAGTGTCAACCCTTACTATCCGTCGGCGTCTGAATGAAAAGGGACTGCATGGTAGGAGACCCAGGAAGACCCCACTTCTTACCCCGAGACATAAAAAAGCCAGGCTGGAGTTTGCCACAATTTACCTGAAAAAGCCTAAAACTTTTGGAAGAATGTTCTCTGGTCAGATGAGACAAAAGTAGAGCTTTTTGGGCAAAGGCATCAACATAGAGTTTACAGGGGAAAAAAAGAGGCATTCAAAGAAAAGAACACGGTCCCTACAGTCAAACATGGCGGAGGTTCCCTGATGTTTTGGGGTGGCTTTGCTGCCTCTGGCACTGGACTGCTTGACCGTGTGCTTGGCATTATGAAGTCTGAAGACTACCAACAAATTTTGCAGCATAATGTAGGGCCCAGTGTGAGAAAGCTGGGTCTCCCTCAGAGGTGATGGGTCTTCCAGCAGGACAAGGACCCAAAACACATTTCAAAAAGCACTAGAAAATGGTTTGAGAGAAAGTACTGGAGACTTCTAAGGTGGCCAGCAATGAGTCCAGACCTGAATCCCATAGAACACCTGTGGAGAGATCTAAAAATGGCAGTATGGAGAAGGCACCCTTCAAATATCAGGGACCTGGAGCAGTTTGCCAAAGAGGAATGGTCTAAAATTCCAGCAGAGCATTGTAAGAAACTCATTGATGGTTACCGGAAGCGGTTGGTTGCAGTTATTTTGGCTAAAGGTTGTGCAACCAAGTATTAGGCTGAGGGTGCCAATACTTTTGTCTGGCCCATTTTTGAAGTTTTGTGTGAAATGATCAATGTCTTGCTTTTTGCTTCATTCTCTTTTGTGTTTTTTTCATTTAAGACAAATTAAATGATGATAATAATAACAAAGAATTCGTGTTTGCAATCATTTTCAGGAAGAAACTGAGTATTATCTGACAGAATTGCAGGGGTGTGAATACTTTTGGCCATGACTGTAGGTGGTAAAAATAAATTTCTTCATTCCTATCATGCCACTTTGTTTTAGTTCCTGAAAATCACCTGAAGGGTAAATAAACTACCTGACAGCAGTTTTCATTATGTCAGGGGGTGCTGTTTTTAAAATGGTATCACTTTTGGAGGTTTTCCAATATATAGGACCCCCAAAGTCACTTCAAACCTAGATGGGTCCCTAAAAAAATAAATTTTGTAAATTTTCTTGAAAAAATGAAAAATTACTGCTACATTTCTAAACCTACCAAAATGCTAACCAAATAAAATAACGTTTTACAAATGGTTCTGATGTAAAGCAGACATGAGGGATATGTCATTTATTAATGTTTTTCTGTGGTATGACTATCTGGATTAAATGGATAATCAAAGTTTGAAAATGGCAAATATTTTTACATTTTTGTTACATTTTTTTTATATGTCTCTTAGTATGAATTCTATCTATTCTTAATAATGGAGCGCTCTTTCGTTTAATTGTTTACTGTCCGTTGCCTTGGTTACTGACCACCACTGTAGTCTATTGGAGGCTGGTTTCCTAGGCAAGGCCTGTAGTCGGCTTAAGTGTCCCTGCATATCTCCGACGCGGAATATCCAATGATGCATCGGAGAAGAGTACACCATTCAGGCCATTGGCTCAAGTGTGCCACCTACACGACCGGTTAATCAGGGCCCACTGCCCTCCATCACCAGGAGGCAGGGGAGCGGTGTGCTCCTGAAAATAAGATCCTCAGACAACTTTTATTCTCCTAGTTCATTAACTTTACCACGGCTTGGGGAATTAATATGTTGGCTGTCCTGTTTTGTCTATTTCCAACCTGGTCTCCTGCCTATATACACTATACTTATTGGTGCCATGGTGGAACCTTCCATCCCAGGAACCTGACATTATATGTGACCACAAACTAAGGTGCAGTTTCCACAAATCTGATGATTCCTGCAGAAAGAGCGTTTATAATGAAGATGCATAGAAAAGCGCCATCTTCCTGGCACCTGCTCTGCCCTAATTATCTGCACTTCCCTGGTGCTAGAAATGAGTCAGCTTTGCCTGAGGCGCAGCACTGTACACCCGGCTGCTGAGACTGTGAATAGCTGTGGGGACACATTGCTTCTATGTTTCAGCCTAGTGTCACCTGTATAGATGCTGGCACAAAATGCTCAGCACTGCCTACAATACAGATATTGACCACATAATGCCCCTGGTTCTTCTGTGCCAGGATGCTTACTAGGAGTGACAGCAGAGCCGTGTCACCTGACTGCGATTGGACAGACTTGATTGGTTGTGATCGGTCATCTGACACTGGGAACAGATGGTCAGAAGCCCCACGTTCACAGCTCTTGTGTCCTAAATGTATCTTCTTTTCTTTGCACATATTAGAGGCCAGGTAGCCATGCAGTAAGATTCAATCATTAGCTTTAATGGACACTGCTTTGCGGTTTTCATACTTATGTAGCAGGGCTGAGATTATCTTCACAAGACCACCATGTAAGTCACTCGCTGATGGGGGCAACAGAGTGTGAGGGTTTAGAAATGTCCTTGTGTTAGAACTGGTCTATATAATATATCTAATAATGAAGATCTGTGGCTGATTTTATATTCTCCCACACACTGTGCATTATTTATTGGTATATAATCTGCGTAACTTTCATGTTCATCTGGTTTCTGGTTGTAGATTGCAAATAATGTAACTAATGAGCATGAGTCTGCATAAATAAGTGAACTTTTTACACTGAAAAGAAAACTATTTTTCTTTCCATATGTGTTGAAACATAGTAGTCACCCAGTTGAGACCCCCATCAGTCCCTAAAGCAAAGCAGTCACAGATGTAGCGTATATACAGCAATCTCAGTGTATCCTATGTCATGTATACAGCAGTCTCAATGTATCCTATATCATGCATCCATGCCATGTATACAGCAGTCTGTGTATCCTATGTCATGTATACAGCAGCTTGTGTCTCCTACGTGATTTTTACAGCAGTCTCAGTGTCTCCGATGTGATTTGTACAGCAGTCTGTGTCTCCTATGTGATTTGTACAGCAGTTTCAGTGTCTCCTATGTGATTTGTACAGCAGTCTCAGTGTCTCCTATGTGATTTGTACAGCAGTCTCAGTGTCTTCTATGTGATTTGTACAGCAGTCTGTGTCTCCTATGTGATATGTACAGCAGTTTCAGTGTCTCCTATGTGATTTGTACAGCAGATTGTATCTCCTATGTGATTTGTACAGCAGTCTGTGTCTCCTATGTGATATGTACAGCAGTTTCAGTGTCTCCTATGTGATATGTACAGCAGATTGTATCTCCTATGTGATTTGTACAGCAGTCTGTGTCTCCTATGTGATATGTACAGCAGTCTCCGTGTCTCCTTTGTGATTTGTATAGCAGATTCAGTGTCTTCTATGTGATTTGTACAGCAGTCTGTGTCTCCTATGTGATTTGTACAGCAGTTTGTGTCTCCTATGTGATATGTACAGCAGATTGTGTCTCCTATGTGATTTGTACAGCAGATTGTGTCTCCTATGTGATTTGTACAGCAGTCTCAGTGTCTCCTATGTGATTTGTACAGCAGTTTGTGTCTCCTATGTGATATGTACAGCAGTTTGTGTCTCCGATGTGATTTGAACAGCAGTTTGTGTCTCCTATGTGATTTGTACAGCAGTTTCAGTGTCTCCTATGTGATATGTACAGCAGTCTGTGTCTCCTATGTGATTTGTACAGCAGTTTGTGTCTCCTATGTGATATGTACAGCAGATTGTGTCTCCTATGTGATTTGTACAGCAGATTGTGTCTCCTATGTGATTTGTACAGCAGTCTCAGTGTCTCCTATGTGATTTGTACAGCAGTTTGTGTCTCCTATGTGATATGTACAGCAGTTTGTGTCTCCGATGTGATTTGAACAGCAGTTTGTGTCTCCTATGTGATTTGTACAGCAGTTTCAGTGTCTCCTATGTGATTTGTACAGCAGTTTCAGTGTCTCCTATGTGATTTGTACAGCAGTTTCAGTGTCTCCTATGTGATATGTACAGCAGATTCAGTGTCTCCTATGTGATTTGTACAGCAGTTTCAGTGAATCCTATGTGATTTATACAGCAAAGTCTGTGTATCCCATTTGATTTGACAGGTCACACTGTCATCCCCGCCTCCTCTTACAAACAAAAACAGGGACGGTAGTGTCAATTGGCATATCCTAGGAATACACTGGAGACTCTGTACACGGGAGGTTATACCTATTAGAGCTAATCATTGCTTGGACTTGCCTACTACATTGCTGCCCTATTACCGTATACATGGAGCACAATAATCAGCTGTTATGGAGCACACACTGAGCCAATAGGGTGAAGTTAGGTGGGTCGGGGTTTGGGATGTGCCGGTAGAGATTTGATAGATGATGTCCTGTGCACATGAGAGCATGTACGGGATTGGTATCAGATTGGAGCTCATGTGGGGCATATAATGATAGATTCAATTTGTATCCATTCAGTTGAGAAGTGATGAAACTACACAGCTAAAATATTACTAAAGAGTTACTATTATATCTACAATAATTTGCTACTTTGAGGCCACTGTACTTTTAGTAATGCTTTTGACAATTTGGTTTGGGATTGGTGCCATTCTCTATTATGGAGGGGAAACCTCTTTCCCTGTCCCTCTTCCATGATGTAAACAGGAGGTATATTTGTAGATTTAAAGGGGCTCTCTGGAAAGTTGTTTGTTTTTCTTTGTAACGCTCAGCTTAGGGAAAGCATGATGTGAATGGCACCGACATATTCTGCAGTGCGTGTGTCCCTTAATCTATCTCCTTATACATGTACCATACCATGCGAAGAAAATGGTCTTCCCAGATTTTCTACAAATGTCTATACAATACAAGAAGACTCTTAGATCTGTGCACATTGATTCTGTTCACACTCATCACTACCATGTCTGATGGTAACATGATGTGTGACATCTCGCCATATAATGGCGCGATTGCTTCATCCCCCTCCCTGCACAGACAGCACGAAACAAAAATCCCTTTATATTGGGGACAATTTATTTGGATTTAATTTTGGAGAAATTGTTGGGATTTATCCATCCATTTGTTAATTTTGTTGTCATTAAATATATTCAGAAAGAAAAATGAAATCCCTTTTATACTTTTTATATTATCCGTTCTGAAAAAGCCCCTGCAGAACAGGAAAGACAAAAAAAGCAGCAGCTCCTTTTAGTCTGTGGCTAAATAATCAAACGTTCTAGGAGAGAAGTGCGCTAACTATAGGGAGCGGGATGTTATTTTCGAGATCACTCGCTGAACATGTGTCCCGATCCTAGTAATTACTGCACAGGCGAATGGTCCAGGGGGGAGAGCACCATAGAGGAGGCTGTAAGGAGGGGATAACTCGCCCTACTGTATCTTTACATTGTGCCCTTGGATCCCTAAGGAACTTCTCCCCATCTTGTCCCTTCTTTAAAGACCCCCCCTCTATTCTTCCCCCTCCCACTCAGAATCAGTGTGTCTGGTAGGAATGCCAGTTCTCCCTGTACTTCCCACATCTTGCTCTATTCTGCACATGCTCAGGCGAGACTGTCAGCTGCAGAGCTGTGTTCTCCAGCGCTGGTGGGAGAGAGAGGAGAGGAAGAGTGAGAGAGGACAAGAGGGGACATATACCACATTACCAATCAGGCCCATCAGTCGCCTCATCTTCTCCAATATGTCCTGGATCACAGACAGCACTGAGTGGGCAGGCTGCAATGTGCCCCAGGAATTAGACATTCTGCACTAATGAAAGGGTTCCGGCTTGTCTGGTAAGCGGAGACACCGGTCCTTCTCCACACCTTCTAGCACCCTATCACTCCCCCCTATCCCGGCATAGCGTTCCCCTTTTTTGGCTTTGGATATGGTCTCAGGGAAGTTGGCTTCTGGTTCCTCGTTTTCTGCAGTACTTGCTGCCAGACTGCAGCTGTCAGGAGCATCTCCATGGACTGAAGAGACGCACTGTGCCCAGCTCCTGGGAGGACCGCAGGATGGCTTGCAGGTTTTCCATGCTCCATCGCTATCCACTGCTAGTACTGTTCTAGACTAGCCCTAGTTGCCCTACACTGATGAGCTCCAGCCTGCGTGTGACCTAGAAGCCCTAGTCTGTAGCTAAGCAAAGTCTGTTAAACTATTCGATGGGATTTCTAGATCCTAGATCTTGTAAACTCCTCTGTATGATACAGTGCGTTGTGTAACTACATGTGCCAGTTGTCAGTGTCGTGTAGCATTATACCTGGTTATTTTAGTAAGGTTGGGACCTCACGGTGCACTTTTTTTGTCCAAAACTGTGATCGGAAGCAAAAAAAATGCAGAATTCTAATCCTATATATCTCCACTAAGCAATATTTATGCAAAAACTGCACCGAGACTGCCCACCGTGTGCCCCTCTATCGCACCGCAGGTACAGGCGCACACCACCACTACCCACCTCTCCTACCTAACTCCTCTAAAGTAAGAAAAAACCCTTGATATTTTTTTTGTCATCCCTTCCCGCCTCTCCAGAGTAGTCGGCTGTAGTTTCCCGTGCTATTCAAGTAAATGCAATGATTTATTAACCCATTATTTTGCCATGCTGCTGCCTAACCAGTTAAAAGTCCATCTGCTTCTGCTGTGCACCATTTATCCTGGTCTGGACTGTTCACGTGTCTGCCTTGTCGCTTACAATGTCTGTTATCACCGCTTAATAAAACACAGCACTCCATTAATACAAAAATGGACTTGGGGCCATAAGGTGACTCTGTCCTCAGCTAAGTATGTCACTCCGGATGGCCAGCAGCCCCGCCAGTGTGTACTCTGACCTTGAGGTAAGTATGAAGCCTGCTAGCTCCTGGATTCCTGTGAGTATTGTACTGTCAGGAGGGGTTTATAGGATGTAGACCCCCTGTGCATTGTGCTTATAGCACCATGATGCCATGTAAAATGTATGGCAAGAAGTGAGAGAGCTGGGAGATGGTCGGATGCCATCTGTAGACGTAATCCTCTTAACATTTATCCTGCTTCCTTTCCTCCCCTCCCTCAGACCTCCAGGATTAATATCTTCTCTCTGTCCCCTATTTTCCTGTTTTTTTTCAGTGTTAACTCTGACTTGCCATTGCTACTGAAGTGACCGTACCCCCAGAACATCAGGTTACATTATTTTCCCTCCCCGTTATGGCTTTTAACTCAAATTATTTAATTCCTTAGCCCAGAGCAACTTTTACCCAATGGACAATTTATATATGTTCCCTTTTTTATAATGTAGTGTTGACTTCTTTCAACAAATTAGTGCAGGGATTAAAGCATTAGTTTGTGTTGGAGATTATGCACATAGTATCCCCCGGGCAATTAACAAGCCAGTATTTAACAGTAGCCGCGATTGGCACATGAGGTGACTAGTCTTGGTCGGCCCTCGTTACGTCATCTCTCCCCATCCGGCGATCCTCTCCGAGCACAATCTGAGCCTGCAGATGTTCTCAGGCTGGTACATTGCAGCAAAGTCACATCATAGCTCCCAGAATATACAGCATTTAGATCTGCCTTGTGTGCATCCATGGCCACAGATGTGGCAGACTTAAATTCTTCTGTTAAGTAGTCAGCGTTGTGAATCGGAGCTTATTTTATAAATTTAAGTACTGGCAACATGAAGGGAAGGGGGTCCCGAGAGCAACACCCCCTCTGATGTGATATTGATAATAGGCCATCAGCATTCAGATCCTAGAAAACCCCTTTAAGATAATGCAGCACATTACTCTGTCACCGTGACAAGCACGACTCTGCTTCATCAGGATTGTGTTTTGTAGTTTTGCTTTTCCTGAAGCTTTTCTATTTTCATACACCCGATATATATGGTCTCTATTAATGTAGCATTTTATTACTGAATCTGGAGCCTGGTTTGCATCTAGGTTTTACTGAAGAGTAATAATAGTCAGTTGTCTGTTTTGCTGTTTTTTGTTGACTTTTATTGTTTTATTTTTCTTATACAGTAAGTGTCGAGTATCTCTGTAATTCAGCTTGCTGAGGTCAGAGTCATAGCAAAGAGTTATATACGCAATCTTTTAGTTTTATTTATTCTCATTCAGAAAGTTTTCATTGTTGTATAAACCAAGATACAGTGCATTGTGAAAGTATTCGGCTCCCTGGAACTTTTCAACCTTTTCCCACATATCATGCTTCAAACATAAAGATACCAAATGTAAATTTTTGGTCAAGAATCAACAATACGTGGAACACAATTGTGAAGTTGAACAGACTTTTTTGGTTATTTTTAATTTTTGTGGAAAATCCAAAACTGAAAAGTGGGGCGTGCAATATTATTCGGGCCTCTTTCAGGAGGTTTACTATATTGTGCTGTGCATTATACTGTATACACAGTTTATCAGAGAACGTGGTTTCCGTGTCTCATTGCTCCAGGTGATTTATTTAGCAGTTTATTTATCGGAAGGTAGCAGTTGTGGTGAGGAGTCTGCAGCCCATGTGTGGTCCAGCTGGGGAGGTGGTAATGCTGGAATGCAGATTCTGGATGAAAATCCGCCATCGGGAGATGCTTTGTAAGCGTCTGGTGTAATATAGGACAGGCCTTGTACGGGACAGATGGTCAGTGTTTCACATTCTACTATAAACCTGCTATGATCTCGGATAGCAGCAGAGGAGTTACAGGTGATCTCTTTTCCCCCATCACGACATTGTGACAATGGCTGCCGTGTGTTTGCCAATGTGCCCTTTTCACATGTAAGGGCTTGAATGTAACGCACAAGCATGACATGATGAAAAGTGGCAAAACAAGTACTGGAGGTGCAAAATGTGTATTGTTAGTAACCAGTGAGAACAGCCAGGCTCTATGTGATCTTTATAAAGAATTACATTGTCCTGCACCCTGAGTGACAACATGTCCCTGTCCTGCACCCCAAGTGGCGGCGTATCCCTGTCCTGCACCCCAAATGGTGGCGTATCCCTGTCCTGCACCCCAAGTGGCAGCGTGTCCCTGTTCTGCACTTCGAGTGGCAGCATGTCCCATTTGTCACTTGGTGTGGTTGTGTGTCCTTGTTCGGCTCCCCATGTGCTGGTGTGTCCCTGTCCTGCACCTGGTGTGCCGATGTGTCCTTGCCCTGCACCTGGTGTGGTGGTGTGTCCCTGTCCTGCACCTGGTGTGCCGATGTGTCCTTGTCCTGCACCTGGTGTGGTGGTGTGTCCTTGTCCTGCACCTGGTGTGGCGATGTGTCCCTATCCTGCACACGGTGTAGTGGCGTGCCCCTTTTCTGCACCCCATGAGGCAGAGTGTCCCTTTCCTGCACCCAGTGTGGCGGCATGTCTCTGTTCTGCACCCCATGTGGTGTTGTTTCCCTTTCCTGTTCCCTGAGTGGCACCATGTCCCCGGTCCTGTACCTCAAGTGTCAGCGTTATTGTCCTGCATCCCGGGGTCAGCATCATTTTCCCCACATGTCATCAGTAGTTTGCGTTATATAGTGATTTCAGCTCTAGATTAGTTTGGGCTTGGGATAACATGGCTTATATTTTCTTGGTGTTTTGGATAGTTTTTAGGAGGTGATGTTTTTTGGTTTTAGGACCCAGCACATCTGTATCCATCTCTGACCATGTGTACATATAACACTACAAGTGAGGTCTCAGAACATGAACAGTGGATACAGCTAATCACTTGGACCTTTCTATGGACAGAAGACTCATTTTACTGGGGCAATGGAATAATGTTTTTCTTATTTTATTTTTTTCTGCCAGAACATATTGTGCAGTAATTATGTAGGAATCTGCTTGTTATCTTGCTCTGAATGACTCTGTCATTATGGTGTCCCTGGTGTATGAAGGCCCGCCATATGATTAGATGGTGCTGAATGCTGCATTGAGCATCACTCCTACTCAGGCCGGGTATTATGGTGGTGCAGTTCCATGCACAGGTGTGAGGGTCCAGCCTGGCATCTCCACGGATGACGGCAGGATTGTGGCACTGCATCCAGGCTGCGGGGACAGATCTACATCTTCCTGGTGAAGAACAAAATAAGGGAATCTAAAAGGGGGAAGAGTGTAAATGACAGGCGAGAAGCAGCGCAGGAGCAGCTGTGAGTCAGGGAGGAGGGGTGGTCCATGAATGACTGTTCCCTCCCATCGTTCAGACTCAGCTGCAGGAGGGTGACAGAGAAACAGCTGAAATAAAAGGCTTTCCCTTCCTTTATCTGAGCAGCCTGTTAGGACCCCCATGTGTAGGTAAAGGGGGCACTGAGATGGATTTGGAGGTGAGTAGCCCTCCTGCCCGCTCGCTGTTTTCCCTGCCCTCTGCTGTTTTTTCTGCATGAATGAATGGATCAAGCAATGATGCTGGCTCATCCTCTCATGGCTGCCAGGTTAGTGCTGCTGACGCTTCTGTGTGTTTTATGTTGCCCAGTTTTTGTGCCTGTGACCTTGCAGTGATGTGGATGCACAGTATGGATCTATGTCTTATACACCCCCCTCCTTTCATGATGGGGGTGTATTGAGCAATGCTCTGTGCATGCTGTGGGACCATCTCTGCATTGTGACACATTTTGCTGCGGACTTGATGCTGTCCCCTCTTCATGCTGTGCTGGAAACGGTGCTCTGACAAAAGGCTGCGGCTGCTCCCACTCCGAGAGATGCCTGAATTACCAGTGCGTCATCCCGGGTATCACTGCAGTGTGTATGGAAGTGAACAAGGTGCCCATGTCCAGCACATGTGCCATGTACTGCAGGTGTGCAAACATGTCCTGTCTCCAGCTGGGACTGGGGCGGCTGCGCACACCTCTTGCTGTACATCAGGCCGCACACACAGGGTGTTGCCACTTCTTTTTGTGTCTAGTTTGCCAGTGTGATTGTGAAGTTGTGCTGGCCGATGCTTTCACACTGGGTAAGTTGCTTACTCCCTCGGGTACGAGCAGGTGGATGGAGCAGCCGGGGGCCTTGTCTCCGGCCCTTTTATTAAAATACCTCCTGAGAATTGGGCTAAAACTCACCAAGAAGGTGGGTAACCAAACAAGTCACTGCAATAGTACAGACGGCAACAGCCGAAATCTCTGAAGTGCATCTGATGCTAACTGATCAGTCATAGCCATCAGTACTGATACTTGGCATTTATGGGGTGCATACATTTTTCCACATGAATACTCACAGAATAAAAGAATAATGCAACATATCCTAAGGGGTAGTGGTCATAGGACTGGAGGAAAACTGACCAGGACGGGCCTACAAGGAGCACTGAGGTGGGGGACTTTACAGCATGGGTGGTGAGATGGGTTTGTCATTGTCAAAAATGTTCGACAATTAAAAGACAGTCTATTATCATTCATCTCCGCAGTTCTTGGATAATACGGATCACACTGTACCAGACCTGCAGAAGTTTTAACATCTTTGTAATTTTTCCCCCATCCTTTCGGAGCATGTGATTAGTTAGCAGTTGTTGAAGTGTCCTATATCCCATGTGCATGAGAAGGAGTATATAGGAGTATGGGTGGACAAAGGAAGGGGGTGATGATGAACACTGGTGAGAAAACCCACGTCTCACAATATCTCTGTTGTGAAACAAGGACAGGTGCTTGTCCCATCACAGAACGTCATTACTTGTGGGCACCTGCCAACAGGACTGAGTGCTGGATTTCTTTGTATCGCGGCTATAGCTTTAAGGACATATTGGGAGTTGTAGTTGTATCATGGCTGTAGACCATTACATATATACTGTATATGCACATTCTTTTCCTTGACCTGTGTCATTTTCTTTCCTCCTAGCTCACAAGCAAGGAATTAATATCTCCATGTTGGCACCCACTCCCCGAGACATGTCTCTTCCTTTTATCATGCATGTATCAAGGCCGCCTCCTAAGCCCATGGCTTGCAGGTCGCTGCGCTCTTCTCCATGCTTGCGGCGCCTTCTGTTTGCTGCTCTGTGGCTTTCTCTGTGTTTATGGTTTCTCCTGATGCTTGTCTGTGCGCTGCTCGCCTTTAGATCCCTCTGTTCCTGCACCATTGTTAGTCATTGGTCCGACCCAGTGATCTGCTCAGAGGACGCTGGATTCAGGGTCTCTGCTTCTGCTTTCCTACACTGATAACTATAATTGCTCAGCTACTGCTGCACTTTGTAGACACATTTAACTATAGCCTTTACTTTCTAGTATTCTCTAGTTGGCAAAATATTCCGCTGTATATTGTATGTAAACTTGAAAGGCGTTTTGCAGTTTTATATAAGTTAAGCTTTTAATGTTGTATAATGAAGTTTTACAACTTTCTAAATGAATGATGTGTAAATTCCTCACCATTACCAAGATCTTGCTGTCAGTAAATGGAAAAAATCTTGACGTCCAGAAGCTGAAATGTCTTAATTGAGTCATCTCTGCTTGCTGAGAGCTAAGGGTTTGCTTTTAACCCTTTTATAGTGAGACAACCCTTATTGCACTATAATCCAGGAATATATCTTTAAAAAAAAAAAATCTAAACTCCCCTGGCAATCCTTCTGCCTCTCTGTAGTCTGTAGTGGACCCCCTGTCTGAATGATTCCTCTTCTGATGGGGAAGGTGCAGGACCACTGACGTGCCCAAAGCATTGAGCAAATGGCTGCAGCGGTCTCGTGTTGTCCCCATCAACAGAGAAAGCAAGAAGACCAGTGGGCCACCAGAACAGAACCACATAGACGGGTAGGTGAGCCGAGATTTTATCTGTAGTCCTAGGCCTGATTTTTGTGGAAAAACGGGATGGGCGATGCTCTTACCCTTTAATTGTAGCAAACCCTGGATTTGACAGTTTTTTGTTTTCTAGATGTGTGTGGTCATATTATAGTCAAGACTGGATACAATTGTAGTAAACCCTGTGCCTTGAAGACAGGACTAGGCCTTAAATATGGTGAGATGTTGAAACAAAGTTTATTAGGAAGTTGCAGAACTTTTTATTTCCCATCACAAGGCCTCATGTACAGAAAACTAGGGAACTATATGAGGTTGGATATGTAACAGATGAATCATTTTTTGCTGTTTTAACCATGTTTTCTATTCACCTTAGCACGGCAAGTAACTCGAACCGAAGCTCGCCTGCCTGCTCTCCCATCCTGCGCAAGCGCTCCCGCTCTCCGACACCCCAACAGAGTGAAGGAGAAGTCATGGTGGAGAAAAGCTCGGACCATTCATCAGACAAATCACCTCCAACCCCAGAACCAGGAGTGCAGCGGAGTGGATCCTCTCAGTCGGGTCGCAGCGGTGGCAAGAACTCCAAGGTACATGCTGCCTGTGAGGATGCCAAAAAAACAAGTCCCGTAGACCGGAGGGTTTCTGGAGCTAAGAATGTGCTGTTTGTTATATGGGAAGATCTTGCGGTAGAGAAAGGGTTAATAGCTGTACAGAGACAGCAGATATATGTCTAATCCCCCTCCTTATTAGTGTGGTTAGTCGTTTGCTTGGTTTCATGTGAGCAGTATAGCAGAGCTGGGTTTACATCTTGGAATAACAAAATGTGTTGCTTTTTTAGATTTTTATTTTTTAGATTTTTTTTTCACATAGGACTGAAAGTAAATCTATTTTTGTTTTAGTTATTTAATTGAAATTAAACCTTGCTGCATCTTGATTCTCACATATGTGCAAAGATCTGAGCCGGGATCCGAAAACACTTCACTAATTGTTACTAAATCTGACTGTGGACTTCGGTGGTGATAATTTATGACGTTTCCGCAATTAGTACTGGATTATAGAGGCTGTCGGGCTGTATCCATCTGTCCTGTGAGTTCGGTCTCCTCCATTCCCATTTCATCCGATCAGATATTTTGCTGCTTTTATGAGGATTTTGATCCCCTTGGTTCTTTTGGAGCAGGCCGCGCAGATTCAGTTGTTTTTTTTTAGCTCTGTCAACACTTTTGTAAGGGTCGTCCCCATGTATACTTGTTGAGATGGACGTGATGCTTTTTATTTCAGGACTTTTTTTGTTTCATGCACTATTACATATGGGAAACAAAACCAAAGTAAAATTTCCATATTATTCTATTTTTTAACTGATTTTTACCTACATTTTTTCTTCTCCCATGTCTAAAATGAAATTTGGGTTTGTATTTTATCAGATTACTTTTTATTTGACCAGAATGTGATAACTTCACTTTTCTTTTAGTGTAAATAGCAATACAAATCACAAGGATGAGCACGTCAGAGCAAAAATGGTCACAGTCCCCTAACTTATGGCCACTAGCCCTGTGCCTATGGGCTGTGGACTTTTGCCCACCTGTGGCCAAGGTCCACTTGCTGTTAGCCAGGGTTTCCCTTGCTGTTAATCACATTTCTTTACTTATGGCCACTCGTTCCTTACTTATAGCAACAGGCCTCTGTCTGTTGGTGACGGGCATCTAACTTTGGGCCTCTATGGTTGTAAACATATGCATTTCAAGCACTGTGACTGCCGAATCTGAATGAGGGTCTGGATAGCGACTCTTCTACTATATCTTCTGTCCCATGTATGAGACCATATCCAGGAAGCAACATATAAGCAGAATGTGACCATGGACAGTGCTCCAGTGTCCCGTCTGCTCCTGTGTTCGGAGCACCCATCTGTCGGGCAGTAGTTATAGCTTCTGTCTCTATAGGGGACGATAAACTCTGCAAATTACACCAGCGTGTCTGCAGATAGAGGAATCACCTCTATTTTAGGCCAAGCTGTCTTTTCCTCAAAGACTCAGCATCTATCAGTGAAGGATCTGTCATATAACTTTTGTCATCCTTATTTTTAGAGATGTGTATTCTCACACTTTACCCACCACCATTTCCTTTCTTGTCACACACCTATATGTTTTTTTGCAATTCGACCTAGGCTACTGTGCAAGTTCTGCTGCTTAGTCTCCTGTGTGGACGGGTTGTGCATCTGTTGATTCACACTCTATGGGTAGTGAAAGGTTAATGTCACTCCACATCATCATTGTGCCGGACAGCAATGCAGCTATGTTGTGCAAAATTGTAAAGTTTACATGATCATTTCTATTTTTTAATTACGACTTTTTAAAGGGGTTGTCCCATAAAACAATATTGGTCACCATTTCACAGGTTAGCTGATTAATGTATAATTGCTAGTGGTCTGAGCATTTGGATCACTTCTGATCAAGGGAACAGGGCTCTGAAAGTCTCGTGTGTGAGCGTTACTGTTGTGAACGGCCACCAGTCTTCTTGATGTCCATACGAGCGGTAGTCAGACATGTTCACTACTACTCCATTCTTGGGATTGTCAGGAGCCTCAGTACCCAAATCCTCAGAGATCATACAATTATCACCTATTCTATGGATAAATAATAAATGCTCTTTATAGGAGAACCCCTTTAAGCTGTTGCTTTCCATGCCACTGGTCCTCAGGAGTCTTTTCTGAGCATGGAGGCAGTAGACCAAAGCCATCTTTCTACGCAGTGACCACTATCGATAATCTCAGGACTGTGGTCCCATCTTCTTTATGTTCAGCTTTCCATGATCATAGTAAAATGTCAGAACATGACGGTGCCGATCACCGAGCGCTTTATCCAGCACCGAGCTTTTCTGGATATTACAGAAATGTTTAGGTAGTAAAGAAAGGTCCTAGAGTTTAGTCAGAGCTCAGACTGCTGCCCACTATACAGAATACAGTGAGTTCTAAAAATAATTAGAGGAATTAAATATAAATTGTAATTTTACACATTCTCTTTAGTACCTGTGTTACATTGACTTCAGTATACTTGAGGTTTTATTCTCCATTCGCAACCAAAGCTAAAGTAGAAATTCTGATATTTTCTTGTTATGTGAGGAAAGTGCATTGTGTGAGATCGGATGAGTGTTGGATGAACGCTCTCCGGTCACATGAGCCGGGCCGGGCTCTAGACATAGCTAGCCAGGTGCAGGCAAACAGGACCTCCGGGGCTAGGCTTCAACCCTGTACCTGGCCTTCCTGCATCGGTCAAGTGGCCTGGGTCTGGTTAATCTGCACTTGAACATTAGTCCCCTCCCCGCTAATGGACGGACCCTCAGTGTTTGGTAATATATAACCTTGTTTGTTTATCTCCTATAAAGAGCTTCTTTCACCATATCTATTTATTTTCACTAAGGGGGTGTATGGGGTCCGTATTATTTCTGTGGACACCCCTTGTGAGTGTATCGATAGCTACTATTCCTGATAACTACTTCTTTAAGGTGCGGATAATAAGTTATCACGGTGTACAATCTGTGCTCAATATGATTAGATGGTATCTGGGACGAGCCCCAAGTGGCCGCTCTGCTGAGAATATAAAGAAATAATAATACCCTGCATTAGATGGTGGCATAAGGCAAGCTGTAAAGAAGCCATCCGGATCTCATATTCTCTGGTGTGTATCAGCCGTGTTCCAGGAAGCCTCGCTTTATCTCACAACTACAAGTCAGTGAGCCGCAGTCAAGAGGTTGTCATCACCAGTTGCCTCCGAATTACTGCCAATAAACATGCAACCATCCCCGAGTCTTGTGTGTATGAGCAGAAGCCAGAGACCGGAGCCAAGACTCGACATCCTATCCTGGAACCAAACACTTGTGACATTGTGTCACCTCCCAAGCGGCATAACCGTGCAACGATCCCCAAGGTCACTGCCATTATAGCGACAGATCATCAGAGCCCTCATATCATGGATGAAGCCGAATTGCTGGAAGTTGTAGTTTACAATTTCGGATTGTAGTTTTGGTCCATATTTCTGTGCTGAAGCTTGTAGATTACTGAGAAGAGCAATATCACTGAAAAAGCTGAGTGCACCGTGCAGCCGCCTAAGACCGTGTCATTAAAGAGCTTTCCCCTTTAAAATCTCCCAAATCTCCAGTACATCGAAGTCCTTGAGCTGTCCTCTTGTGTCAAGTGGATAAATGTTATACTCTGCTGACTCTATTCAGCTCTTGTCTGAAGGCCAAGTGTATGACTCCTGCTGGGAACCTCACCCAGCTTTCTCATAACCCTGAACGGAAAAGTGGCTCAGTATCAATGCAAGGATAGGTAGATTTTCTATTTAGTATCCCCAGAAATCTGAGTCACTCTCTATAGAGGTGCGGATCATGGGCAGAATTATGGTAACATTTAAGAGAAAACAGCAAGTAAATATAAAAGTAGCCCAAGATCTCAGCTCTTGGCTCCGATCTCCCGAGATGAGACACGAGATGATCAGCTTTGGGAAAAAAAAATATTCTTTATTGAACATTGTTTATGCCTTATGTTCTGTGAGCGTGGATCAAGTAAGGATTGCTAGAAGCAAAATTTGCTGAAAGCTCGAACAGGACTGCTCCAATCTCTGACTTCACGTTCAGATATCTTGTTTGTTGTCTTCCAAATTTAAAGCAGATCTGTCACCAGATTTCAGAATATCAGGTGCATTCATTATTAAATAGATTTCTTAGACCTGATGAAGCTAATGTACTGACTTTGAAATCCATGCCACAATGGCTGTATAATCCTTTTTCAAAGTCCCCCCTCTCCCTTCTTTATTGCATTTTTAGCCCACCTCTAAATTCTTATCTCAGTATCAATTTTGTATCTCCAGTCTGACATGGATTATCACATGAAAGTACACCAGCCTCATTAGGCATAAGAGGCTGATCTGATAATATATGCAGTTTGTATTGTGAAATCTACTTCCAAAGCCATTTTAAAGGAGTACTCCCATCTCCAAGATCCTCTCACAAAATGTAGTAAGTGTAATTATAATATTAGCAAATACCTCCAATTAGAAATGTAATAGAATTTTTTTTATTTGCCATATTTCTTTCTTCATGTGCAGGCATTGCAGGACCTTAGGTATCCATGATTACAACCACTAGCAAGTAGCTAAGGCTACGTTCACATTTGCGGTGTGCGCCGCAGCGTCGGGCGCCGCAGCGTCGCCGCATGCGTCATGCGCCCCTATATTTAACATGGGGGCGCATGGACATGCGTCGCACTTGCGTTTTGCGCCGCATGCGTCGCTGCGGCGCCCGCGTCTGGGCGCAGAGGACGCAGCAAGTTGCATTTTTGCTGCGTCCAAAATCAATTAAAAAAAGGACGCATGCGGCGCAAAACGCAGCGTTGTGCATGCGTTTTGCTGCGTTTTTGTTTGCGTTGTGCGCTGCGGCGCCGACGCTGCGGCGCACAACGCAAATGTGAACGTAGCGTAACTGCCACCATCAGTGGATGTAACCATGGATACCTAAGGTCCTGCAATGCTTGTACATGAGGAAAGTGACATAGCGAATAAAAAAAAAAAGTATACTACATTTCTAATGGGAGGTATTTGCTAATATTATTATTATACATACTACATATTGGGATAGGATCCTGGCGATTAGAATATCCCTTTAAGTCTAAAGAATGTGGATTCTTCCAACACCTCTGGTACAGAATCACCTGTTATGGCTCTTTAGCAATTCTTCTTGTACCCAGCACCTAGTTCCTCATGGGACCTTAATATATACATACATATATATATATGTGTATATATATATATATATATATATATATATATATATATATATATCTATATATACACTCACTGGCCACTTTATTAGGTACACCATGCTAGTAACGGGTTGGACCCCCTTTTGCCTTCAGAACTGCCTCAATTCTTCGTGGCATAGATTCAACAAGGTGCTGGAAGCATTCCTCAGAGATTTTGGTCCATATTGACATGATGGCATCACACAGTTGCCGCAGATTTGTCGGCTGCACATCCCAAAGATGCTCCATACAAGGCAGGATGGATCCATGCTTTCATGTTGTTTACGCCAAATTCTGACCCTACCATCCGAATGTCGCAGCAGAAATCGAGACTCATCAGACCAAGCAACGTTTTTCCAATCTTCTACTGTCCAATTTCAATGAGCTTGTACAAATTGTAGCCTCAGTTTCCTGTTCTTAGCTGAAAGGAGTGGTACCCGGTGTGGTCTTCTGCTGCTGTAGCCCATCTGCCTCAAAGTTCGACGCACTGTGCGTTCAGAGATGCTCTTAGGCCTACCTTGGTTGTAACGGGTGGCGATTTGAGTCACTGTTGCCTTTCTATCAGCTCGAACCAGTCTGCCCATTCTCCTCTGACCTCTGGCATCAACAAGGCATTTCCGCCCACAGAACTGCCGCTCACTGGATTTTTTTTCTTTTTCGGACCATTCTCTGTAAACCCTAGAGATGGTTGTGCGTGAAAATCCCAGTAGATTATTATTATTATTATTATTATTTATTGTTATAGCGCCATTTATTCCATGGCGCTTTACAAGTGAGGAGGGGTATACATAATAACAAGTACAATAATCTTGAACAATACAAGTCATAACTGGTACAGTAGGAGAGAGGACCCTGCCTGCGAAGGCTCACAATCTACAAGGGATGGGTGAGAATACAGTAGGTGAGGGTAGAGCTGGTCATGCAGCGGTTTGGTCGATCGGTGGTTACTGCAGGTTGTAGGCTTGTCGGAAGAGGTGGGTCTTCAGATTCTTTTTGAAGGTTTCGATGGTTCGGCGAGAGTCTGATGTGTAGATCAGCAGTTTCTGAAATACTCAGACCAGCCCTTCTGGCACCAACAACCATGCCACATTCAAAGGCACTCAAATCACCTTTCTTCCCCATACTGATGCTCGGTTTGAACTGCAGGAGATTGTCTTGACCATGTCTACATGCCTAAATGCACTGAGTTGCCGCCATGTGATTGGCTGATTAGAAATTAAGTGTTAACAAGAAGTTGGACAGGTGTACCTAATAAAGTGGCCGGTGAGTGTATATATATATATCTATATATATATATATATCTATATATATATATATATATATATATATATATCAGGCACCTGACTCAGAAATTAGACACTTGGGGGGAGATATATTGTTTTGGTGAACTGGTGAACTGAAGTTGCAAATTTTGGTATATGTCTGTCTTTGACAAACAAAAGACGCTATTTTTTCTTCTTTTTTTTTCATTCTGATGCTGTTGTCCACCTTTTTTGAAAAAAACAAACAAACCACCTAAACTAACAATTTGGGGGGCTAGTATGCATTAATTAAGAAAAACATCAAAATAAAACCAAAATAAAGAAAACAATGCAAGCCATATAAAATCATACTTCAATTTTTATTTTGTACAAACAGAAAACATAATTTAAAACAAATTAAAAAGAATGTAACGCCACAGGTAATGAAAACATGGGGGCCAATACCGGGCACATTAATTGATGGAGTTAAACCATAATAATTATTCTTGCTATACCTTTATCAACAAGGACGCTTAAGTAGATTGTTTATTTTATCAATCAGTGATCAATTGCAAATGCATAATATTTTTACAATGAGAAATATTAGTAAATAATAATAGATTAGTAAATAAGTATTGAAGAACACCAAATAAAATCAAAGGGGTAGTGTATAAATAAGTGAACATGACCTTTTATATGCTATGGACAAAACCATAATCATACATACATGGAAATAAATAGTATAGAAATATAAGTTTGTCCTTGTATGATCGCTACTTCCAATAGGTGGCGCTATAGAGTTCAAGTCCTCTTTTTCTCTGAACAGGCAATTTGCATATCAGATCAATAAATAAATGTAAATACTAGACAAAGATAACACAAGTAAACAGAAAATACAGTTTCTAAATGAAGGTCTTTATTATTAAGCAAAAAAGAAATCCAAACCTACAGAGCCCTTTGTGAAAAAGTGATTACGCCCCCCTCCCTTTAAAATATAAATTAACTATCTTATCTTTGTGTAATATTTACATTTGTTTATTGATCTGATATGCAAATTGCCTGTTCAGAGAAAAAGAGGACTTGAACTCTATAGCGCCACCAATTGGAAGTAGGTCACGATCCTTCAAGTCACAATCAACCCTTTAACGAGTCTTGCAATATGACTTAGGATAAGCGCCAAATCAGTATCTCAATTCGCAGACACAATGTTTCGGGCTGTTGGCCCTCATCAGTGCGAAGCACGAGAACTGATTTGGCTAGGTGAGAGGCTATGGACTGGGGTCTAAGAGGTAAGGTTTCTCCTTGAGGAGAGTGACATATTGATCTGAAATATTTAAGTGTGATAAACATGGGAAAGAATAGGAAATCAGGAAGGGGCAAGTTTTTCACACAACTGTATTTATGGGCTCATATATACATACACACCATACTGAGAATACGATTATACAGGAACAAATCAGAAAGTGTAATTGTGAATAACAGATGCAAACAATAAATAGTAGGTACCAAGATTACATGTTGAAGAATTGAAAGCAAAAGTGAACACAAAGACCAAATAGTGTATAAAGTTCGGGTCAGAATAACAGAGATAACAAAGTGTTGCAATGATGTGAAAATAATAAAACGAAAATTAAAATAAAGAATAGAATAAAAAAACACCCAATAATGAGAAAAGAAAAGTGAAACAGATTTTTTTTTTATAAAGTTAAAGTAGTGCTTTGTGATATAACATATAAATGATAATAAAAAAAAAAGGAAAAGTCACTAGATTGAGGCCAGGTGTGGATCCAAGAATGGGAGAAGGGAAAGAATAGGGAAGTATAGTATGGGAGAGAAAATGTTTGTTAAACTATGAAAAATCAAAAGGGGGCATCAACAATATTGTTAAAAATATATTTTTAAAAAGATGGGTTCAATGTTAATTCCCGATATTACGGTTTGTTTTTTTTTTTGCCATTAATTGTAACCCAATCCAGTATGCGCAATGAAAAATCCCGGAAGGGCCAATCCAAAAGGGAAACCTAAATAAAGAAAGCCAAAAAAATAATGACAACAATCACACTAAACAACATACACTTAAAATATCTTTATTAATAACATTAAGGTAGAATACATACGGTAAATAGTATAAAATAGCCCAAAAGTATTTTATTGCTTACATGTAGTATATATATATTCACATTAGAGGACTATTTATATTGGTAGAAAGGGTACAAAGCTGTTATGGTAATTCAAAATTGAAGTGGCCGGGAATAAGTCTTAGAGCAGAAAAGTCGTCTTATATGTAGTTCTTGATATCCAATACGTGTTCACAAACTCTTCTTCGAAATTCTCTAGAAATCATGCCAATATACAATGGACCACATGGGCAAGTGGCACAATACACTACTGCTTTCATTACACAATCAATATGGTGTGTGATAGAGTATGTTTTTTGCACATTGGAATCTGAGAAATCTTTACTAGTTGTAATGTTGAAACATGCCACATATTTGCCACAAGTAAAACTTCCCCATTTTGAGCCTTTAGAATTGAATATTGCTGCGGTGTTTCATCCGCCATATGTTATAACTGGAAATGGGGTGATATGATTGGACAATGATTTGTCCAATTATAGTACCGACCAATATTTCTCTACTGCTTTCTTCAGTTCATCACTATGTGAATTGAAGTCAAATATACACCATACCTTTAGTGGGGTGTCTTTTCCAGATTTCTTGTATTTGAGTAGATCAGATCTTTTATGGCATGATGCCCTTGTATATGCCTGACATGTGGTCCTTTTACTGTATCCTCTGTCGGTGAATTGAGTTTGTAGGTCTTTGGCTTGTTTCTCAAAAAGCTGCTCATTGGAGCAAATCCTTTTGGCGTGCAAGAACTGTCCCACTGGGATGTTTTTGTTTAGATGCTTGGGGTGCTCGAAAATTGCATGTAACACTGTATTCGCAGCGGTGCTCTTACGAAAAAGATCAGTTTGGATGTTAACATGATTGTCCACCTGAATTAAGAGATCAAGAAATATGATGCCTTGTGTACTGGCTTTGTATTTCAACTTCATGTTCGAATTGTTCGTATTAAGTTCACCAAAGAAGACATCAAGCTCATTCCTTGTCCCTTGCAAAATCATAAGTATGTCATCTATGTATCTGGCCCAAAAGGCAATTTTGTTATTAAATTGGAGGGGTTAGGTTTGAAATAGCATTCACTCACACAGCCCCAGGAACAAACTGGCATATGAGGGCGCACAGGACGTCCCCATAGCTGTGCCCTGGAACTGTAAATACAGCACCTCCATAAGCATAAAAAATTGTGGGTTAGGATAAATCTTACTGCCTTTATAAAAAAATCCAAGCCCATTTGAAGTTCACCAACGACCATCTGGATGATCCAGAGGAAGCATGAGAGAAAGTCATGTGGTCAGATGAGACCAAAATAGAACTTTTTCGTATCAGCTCCACTCGCCGTGTTTGGAGGAAGAAGAAGGATGAGTACAACACCAAGAACACCATCCAAACCATGAAGCATAGTGGGGGAAACTTCATACTTTGGGAGTGCCTTTCTGCAAAGGGGACAGAATGACTGCACCATATTGAAGGGAGGATGGGGTCCTATATCACAAGATTTTGGCCAACAACCTCCTACCCTCATTTAGATTGTGAGCCCCATCGGGGTCAGCGATGATAATGTGTATAAACTATAAAGCGCTGCGGAATATGTTAGCGCTATATAAAAATAAAGATTATTATTATTATTATTATTATTATTAAGATTATTTCCCTCAGTAAGAGCATTGACGATGGGTCGTGGCTGGGTCTTCCACCATGACAATGACCCGAAACACACAGCCAGGGCTACTAAGGAGTGCCTCCGTAAGAAGCATTTCAAGGTCCTGGAGTGGTCTAGCCAGTCTCTAGACCTGAACCCAATAGAAAATCTTTGGAAGGAGCTGAAACTCAGTTACCCAGCGACTGCCCCGAAACCTGAAATATCTGGAGAATATCTGTATGGAGGAGGGCGCCAAAATCCCTGCTGCACTGTGTGCAAACCTGGTCAAGAACCACAGGAAAAGTCTGACCTCTGTAATTACAAACAAAGGTTTCTGGACCAAATATTAAGTTCTGTTTTTCTATTGAATCAAATACTTATTTCATGCAGTAAAATGCAAATTAATTATGTAAAAATTCTACAATGTGATTTTCTGTATTTTTTTTTAGATTCTGTCTCTCACAGGTGAAGTGTGCCTACAATAAATATTACAGACCTCTCCATTCTTTGTAGATGGGAAAGCTTGCATAATCTGCAATGTATCACATACCGTACTTATTTTCCCCACTGTGTATATATGTGTATAGTTATATATAGTTATATATCGTTATATACATTTGTGTACTATTTGTTTCCATGTGTGTGTATGAGTAAGGTTTTGTCTGTAGCATATATATGTAATGTTCACTTATTTATACATAATTGCTTTGGTTTTATTTGGTGTTATTCAATATTTGTTTACTAATTTATTATTTATTAATATTTGTTGTTTGAAAAGTATTATGCATTTACAATTAATCACCAATTGTTAATTTTATCAATCTATTTAATCATCCTTGCCTATCTGAATTAATATTATATATCACAGGAGCACGCCTTTTTATTACCTATGATACTTTTTATATATGCTGATAAACCATAATAATTACCTTTTACTCCATCAATTAATGTGACGGTATTAGTCCCCTTAATTATGTACTTTATATACAATTTGGTTGCCTGGTAACCCGGCGGCTGCGAGATGCGTCACGTGTCTGTGATTCTGAGCACGTAACATGCTATGTACGTGAGGCTTACCACGTGAGCAATTGAATATTTTGTGGGTCGTGACGCTTGGCAGCCGCACGATTGCAGCCTGCCACTTATACTTTTTTTGAGCGCATGCGTCTACCCGGACACTGTTTGTGTCCCCACTCTTGGACAAAGCATCCTCTGTGAAACGTGCGTCAGGCATGGTGGGACCCTGCTAACACATTGCCTCTACTATTGGACCCATTTTTAGATATCATTTACATGAATTGTTTATTGAACTTTAGTTATGCTCAATCTGTCATGTAGGAGGCCTTCTTAGGCCCAGCACTATAGAACACTTTATTTCTTACCACAGTTACATGTGATTGGGTTGTTATCGTGTTCACCCACTTAGGTATAATACTACATTTATTTCTGTGTTATTCTTATTATTTTATATAAAAACTGCTGGTTTTGATTACTCATATTCGGTATGGTATCCAGATACTTTCCTTTTGGCAGAATACCTACTATTACGATTATCAGCAGCTATTCCCCATTTTTTCATTACTTGTTGGTATTCCTTTAAAAAAAAAAATGTTTTTAAATTACCATATGTTGTGTCTATATACAAAATAAAAATTGCAGTATCATTTTTTTTTATGGCTTGCATTGTTTCCCTTTTTGTGTGTTTTCATCTTTTTTTGAAAGCGTAGGGGGTCAAGTGAACCAATAGACCTAAATCATCCAAAGTAGCCGAATGTCTTTTACAACTAAGAAAATGTCCACTACTAATAATAAAAAAAAAATGTTGTATTTCCTTAACAAAGAATTGAATAGTAACTTTCCCTCCTGCATTAGAAAACTGCAAAAAATAATTGTATTGCATATTGGAAGAAATTTTCACCATTAGATCCCTCATATATTTGGAAATTAAAGATAAGCTGCCACATGGAGAAATATTATTTATCAGCAGATATCGGGGTAATCGGCATTTACATCTCATGCAGCAGCTTATTGGACCACAGAAGTGATATCCCCCCTGCAGTCGCAGTCATCAGACGGTGCAGGGTTAGTGAGGACGCTCCTGTATATGGCGGAGTCAGGAGTGATCTGCTGAGTATGGAGTATGACGGAGAGCTCCACGGACCGGCTATCCTTATCCTGATTTTGTCCATTTGATAAGTGCTGATAGACTAGATACAAATTGAAGAGCAATCATTAGTACACTCGTTCTGTCCCCATATGGCGTGTGTCTTTTACTAAATCGGGCGATATGCTGCAGACATCAATGATTTTTATGACCGCATTAATGAGCCGATCACCTATTGAACAAATATTTTGCTTGTTTGTCATCTGAGCGGCTGAATTATTATACCAAAATGTTAAATATAAATAAATAATATGTGTGCATAACTATCCAGATTACCCACTAAAGATGGCCAACAACCCCAGTAAGGGCTGTAAATGGCCAAATAATCTCCCTCCTCTCACAATGATGTGGACTATACAGTGACTGGAGTAATGCTGTCAATATGTCACATTAATTTGGCACCTGATGTTGTGTGAAGCTGATATAATTTTACTGTATACATTGTGCAGTTTTGTATGTTGCATTCAGCACATATCTGCGTGTGTTATCTCCACCATCAGAAATCCAGCCCAGCTTTTTAGTCTATGCTCTCGTTTAGCCACTTAGCTGTCATCATCAGCAATTACCGAGTTTACAAAACAGTTTTGTGTAGTGGAGGTGGCCACAAGAGGGCGCCATGCTTTAATCAGCGCTGTTCTATTTCCAGTACAGAGCCACGTAGTGTATTGCACAGCGACGTAGTATACAGCACAGAGCCACGTAGTATATTGCACAGCGACGTAGTATACAGCACAGAGCCACGTAGTATATTGCCCAGCGACGTAGTATACAGCACAGAGCCACGTAGTATATTGCACAGCGACGTAGTATACAGCACAGAGCCACGTAGTATATTGCACAGCGACGTAGTATACAGCACAAAGCCACGTAGTATATTGCACAGCGACGTAGTATACAGCACAGAGCCACGTAGTATATTGCACAGCGACGTAGTATACAGCACAAAGCCACGTAGTGTATTGCACAGCGACGTAGTATACAGCACAGAGCCACGTAGTATATTGCACAGCGACGTAGTATACAGCACAGAGCCACGTAGTATATTGCCCAGCGACGTAGTATACAGCACAGAGGCACGTAGTATATTGCCCAGCCACGTACTATATTGGCCAGTCACGTAGTATATTGCCCAGCTACGTAGTATATTTTCCAGCCACGTATGTCACGGGTTACAAAATAAAAAATAAACATATACTCACCTTCCGAGGGTACCCTTGTAGTTCTGGCGCCTGTGTGCGGTGCTGGCGGCAGCTTCCGGTCCCAGGGTGTGATGACGTCGCGGTCACATGACCGTGACATCATGGCAGGTCCTCGCGCAGGACCTGTGATGACGTTGTGGTCACATGATCGTGACATCATGGAAGGTCCTTCTCGTCATGGAAGATCCTTGCCACCGGAACCTGCCGCTTGCATGGAGCGGGAAAGGCGGCGTAGGTGAGTATATAATGATTTTATATTTTTTAAAATTATTTTTAACATTAGATGTTTTTACTATTGACGCTGCATACAGGGTTAATAGCGGCTGTAAAGGAGTGAGTTACCCGTGGCATAACGCGATCCGTTACCGCTGGCATTAACCCTGTGTGAGCGGTGACTGCGGGGAGTATGGAGCGGGCGCCGGGCACTGACTGCAGGGGAGTAGTCTGTGTCTAATCGGATTGTGGCTGTCGCTGATTGGTCACGGCAGCCATGACATGCAGCTGGCGAGACCAATCAGCGACTTGGATTCCATGACAGACAGAGGCCGCTACCAATTAAAATCCGTGACAGACAGAAGGACAGACCGAAAGACAGACAGACAGAAAGACGGAAGTACCCCTTAGACAATTATATAGTAGAAGAGCAGAATATTAGATCCATTTTCCACATAAGGGCCTAGTTTTGGTAGCCATCTTTTGCTACATTTTGCTTATTTGTGTAAATAGATGTCTATAGCGATAAGTGACCCAGGGATGAGGCCGCCCTGTCTCGGGCATCATCCTCTTGCTGTGTGATAATTCTGCCTTCTGTAAAGTGTTTGCCTCTAATTTTCTCTGTGTTTTCATTTCAGTATGACAGACTTAACCTCATCAAAGTAAGATGTTCTCTTTATCTTGTCACCTGCTCTTCTTCCCCTCCCCTGGTCCTCGCTCAGTAGACATGGCAGCTAGAGGTGATGATTAGCCATCAGCTCGCAGTGTCTGTGCCTCGCTAGTCGGCTCCTGTTCCTTCATGTGCCTGCCCCTGTATCGTGTCTGGTTATGACAGAGGTCTGGGATGCTGTGAAATACTCAACTGGTTGTATTAACACCATAACCCTACAACATCACTGACCAATCCCTGGAAAATATAAAAAAAAATCCAATTATCTGTCAGTCATCCTGGTGTTTTCTGGATTTTAAAGGGAAACCAACAAACCTTCCAGTTGTGTTTATTCATCAGCAAACCCTTAAAGGGATTTTCTGGTTTTTATAAAAATTTAATTTTTACCCTGTTAGGTAATTTGAGATAATTAATGGGATGATATCTGATTAGGACCTGTGTATGTTAGCGAGCAGGTACGAGGAGTGGATCTCACTCCTGTGAACCAAACATGCCCATTTCCGACTTCCTAGTCAATCATTTTTCCGCTGCGCTCTTTTCTAAGTTGTAGTCTGAATAGTATTCAATAGTTAACAGAAGCTCGAGCCGTCGACTGCACACTTTTATACAGATGCAACTGGTGAACTCCACCAGCTCCTGCCTATAACCCTTACATTAGGCAGGAGCTGTTCACCAGTCCTACTGATCCAGGCTGGATCCTACACTGCTCAGTATGTCTTCTCTTTTTCGTTTTCTCTTACATTTAATGCTCTATTGGTCTCCTCATTGGCTACCAGATTCTGCTCACCTCTAATAACTGTATCCATCTGTGACATGTAGGGTTTTGTGTTTTCACTTTTTAATAATCTACATAATTTTTTTATTGGGCTTTGAAATTATAATTTTTTTATTATTATTATTTTCCGGGAACTAAATGAACAATTGAGATCCTGGTTAGATAATTATTTAAATCTTCTATTACAAATAACTCCTGGCTTTATAAAAGACACTATTTCAGTCCTTAATATTATGGCCAAAATGCAGTGGCATAAACCCTATAAAGCTCTTCCATGTCATGTGGTGGATCTATTCCACAGATTTTCACCATGAAATCCATAGAACATCCTCTCAATAAATACAGTACTTACTGTATTGAATAGAAGCAGTTTAATTTATCATCTGCCATAGAAAATCTTTTGAAATACATTTTTTTTTTTTTACTTCAACAACAAATATTTTTTGACTAACAGTGTGAGCACCAATGAGAGCTCGATTTTCATCATCCACAGCAATATTATTTGTGGCATGGTGGGAAGATTTTTATTTTATTCTGAAAAAAAATAAATAATGAGTTTAATCTTAGATTTACATCCTCCTCATGATAATAAATCCTGTTTTTTAGATTAACAATTGGAAGGTAATTGGGCCTTAAACATTGTTCATACATACGAACCGATTGGTGGAAATATAACATTACAAGCGGATTGTTGTCACCCAGTTCACACTATTAAGACAATCCGAAATAATGGATTTGTAAGAGCATAACGTATCTGTTCAGATACTCATAGCTTTCTAAACGCAAACAATAAAATAAAAAATAGATTAAAGACAAGAGGCTATGAAAAAAATATTGAAGAACCTTACAAAAAAGTACTGGAAAAAAACTCGGGCAATACTCTTGATTGGAAAAAAACAAAGCACAAATGAAAAGATAAAATTTAAAAAATGCTGATTTTCCCACTTTTAGCACACCTTACAGTACTACTTATGGCACCTATTTTATATCAAGATGGTATAAAAAAATCTCCATGAAAGTTAGTGTTGGTTAGAGAAACATTTTCCTTAAGAAACTACCGGTAATTATCACACAGTGTATATAAAGAACATAAAATCGAAAAAAACTAAATGGTTGTCTTAAAACCATTGCCAGTTTGCAAAAAAAGAGAAAAAAGTTATCATATCCCAAAATAATGTAATATTATTATTTTTTTTATCAATTATGACACACATCATGTTGTTTATTGTACAGAATGCACTAGTTACTATTTGATGCAGAAAATACTCAGCGTTTTACAGTATCAGCAAAATATTTAGATTTCTAAAATCTCATGCACTCTTTGCTTATTTTTCCTTGCAGATTTGCAGCTAATAATTTCTTGCAGCGTTTTTGCGACAGGTTTCACCCCATACTAATGAGTGGAAAACAATACAAAGCGAAAAAACACCACGTTTTTCCTTCCAACACATCACAGTTTGCCGCAGAAATTTTTGCTGAAAATCCTAAACATGTGCACATACCCTAAGAGCATATACAAATGCAACAGGTTTGCTGTAGAAATCCATGTGCATAAGCTTTTTCTAGTGGCTGGATGTATATATTTATCTCCTGCAGGGGCGGACATACTGCCGGTGCAGCTGCATCGGGGCCTGAAGATGGAGGGCAGGCAGGGGCGTACTGCCCATAGCAGGAGACCACGCAGCCACTATCAGGCCCCTCAGTCAAGCTTACGGGCAGGAGTGAGTGGGGTCCGGTGTAAGCAGCACTGGGTCTCTCTCACTCCCGCCCGAAATCATGTGGACACCCAGAGCCAGGGAGAGAAGCGGCATGCAGAGTGCAGGAATTTAAAAAGGGGGCGTATTATGATCTCTGAACTATGTGGCTTCCCTCGCCCACGGCTCATCTGAACACCTGATATCATAGATGTGTGTATCTATCTCTGCATGTATGTATGTATGTGTGTGTGCTTGTATATATTTGTGTGTGTGTGTGTGTGTGTGTGTGTGTGTGTGTGTGTGAATCTGTGTACGTATGTACGTTGTATCTGTATTTTGTGTCTATGTACGGTAGATGTGTATGTATGGTATTTGTATTTTGTGTCTATGTACGGTAGATGTGTATGTATGGTATTTGAATGTGTGTAAGTATGGTGCATGTATATCGGATTCCTAATGGAGATATATATATAATATATACTACCATTCAAAAGTTTAGGGTCACCCAGACAATTTTGTGTTTTCCATGAAAACTCATACTTTTATTAATCAAATTAGTTGACAAATTAATTGAAAATCTAGTCCAGACATTGACAAGGTTTGAAAAAAAGATTTTTAGTTGAAATAATAATTTTCTCCTTCAAACTTTGCTTTCATCAAAGAATGCTCCCTTTGCAGCAATTCCAGCATGTCCACAGGGTATGGCATGGCGTTGTAAACTGGAGTGATAGCCTTCCTTATTCAAAATCCTTTTTACCTTGTACAAATCTTCCACTTAACCAGCACCAAAGCAACCCCAGACCATCACATTACCTCCACCATGCTTGACAGATGGCGTCACGCACTCTTCCAGCATCTTTTCAGTTGTCTGCGTCTCACAAATGTTCTTCTGTGTGATCCAAACACCTCAAACTTGGATTCGTCTGTCCATAACACTTTTCCAATCTTCCTCTGTCCAATGTCTGTTCTTTTGCTCATATTAATCTTTTCCTTTTATTAGCCAGTCTCAGATATGGCTTTTTCATTGCCATTCTGCCCTGAAGGCCAGGATCCCGGAGTCGCCTCTTCACTGTAGACGTTAACACTGACGTTTTGTATGTACTATTTAATGAAGCTGCCAGTTGACCTGTGAGGAGTCTATTTCTCACACTACAGACTCTAATGTACTTGTCTTGTTGCTCAGTTGTGCAGCGGGGCCTCCCACTTCTCTTTCTACTCTGGTTAGAGCCTGTTTGTACTCTCCTCTGAAGGGAGTAGCAGGGCCGGACTTAGCCCAAAAGGCGCCCTGTGCGAGACTGCAGGACGGCGCCCCCCCCCCCTCTCCAAACTTTGAAAGAAAACAATAACTCTTTAATATTCACAACAACACGTTTACTTAGAAAACTTGTGTTTCCCTGCAAAACACTTGAAGAAACACTAATATTGCAATAACGGGAATTATAAAGTGCTTTAAAGCGGACCAAAAGGAAAAAATGACGCTTGGTCCAAAGCCATATGGGCTGACAGCCAATCAGAGTGCAGAGCGGCGGCCTGCAAGGCCAAACACCGCCCTGCACTCTGATTGGCTGTCAGCCCAACGCTGACAGCCAATCGGAGTGCAGAGATGATGGCCAGCATGGAGAAGAGTTCCGGACGGGTGGCAGCAGGTCGGGTGCCGTGCGGACCAAGAGTCATTCTATGACTTTTGATCCACCTTAGTACTAAATAAAATATCTTAAAATATCAAATATAAATAATATAATAAATATGCAACATACATGAGAAAAACTGTCATTAAATATGTGCACAATTTTCAACCTTCAAGACAAAAAAATAAAAATAAAGTGCACTATACTGTAATCCAGCAACAACAAGAACATAATAACGTGCTACATAAACTGATTTAAAAAGCAACTTTCCGTGCTTTTACTTTGGCAAACTCATCAATAGTTTCATTTAAGTCTAGAGATGCCAACACATCATTTTCAATTGACAAGACTGCAAGTGAGGATAACCTGCTCTCTGTCATAGTGGACCTTAAATATGTCTTAATGAGCTTAAGTTTTGAAAAACTGCGCTCTCCTGAGGCCACAGAAATCGGGATGGTGCACAGAATCTGAAGTGCAGTCCAGGTTCGTGGAAAGTGCTCTGTAAACTCATTTTTGGTGAGGAAACCAAGTATCTGCAGCGGAGTCTCAACATCATCAGGGAGCACATTCCGAATGTGCCAGAGTTCATCAGAAAGTTCAGCACCATTTATGTCAGACTTATTGCCATAAGTCAGAGACTTCTGCAGTTCTACACTATGTGCCAACAAGTCTTCCCGTGATTCATGGCTCTTTATATCGTACAAAAAGCCCCATTTTTTATTATGAATACTGAGTTGCTGGAAACGCTCCTCCATTGAATTTAAAGCAGTATCCACCAACACATTGAAGAACTCAACCTTAAATTTCTGCTTTGCATCCACAATTGGTTCATCCCGTCCTTCATAGCTAAAAGTGGGTTTTTTAATTTTAACACGTGAGGTACTCTTAAATATGGGGTCCACACCATTTTCCTCTGCTATATTCTTTGCTCTTTGGAAAGAGCCTTCAAAACCATTCTCCCTGAATTTCTTAAGAAAATCATGGGTTTTTTCAATCATGTCTGCTGCTGTGATGAGGTTGGCGGTCTGGTTTTGCAAAGCTTTGCTCACAATATTGATTTGAAATAATATGTCATACCACACAATTAAGGACACCATGAATTTAAAATTAAGGATATGTTGGGACAACTCTAGAGCATCATGTTTTGTTTTTGGCTCTGTACTGCTGTCTTCAGAAAGGGCAAATAATGCCTCCTGTATACCTGCTAGATTTTGGATCAGTGGTTTGAGGCAGTTTATCTGGCATTCCCATCTTGTGGTACATAGAGGTTTTACAGTAAGACCTGATACATGGTCTGTCAAAACCTTCCATCTCTTGGCTGACCCAGCAAAAATAGTATATACACGCTGAATAATTCCAAACAGGGTTATAGAATCTATGTTAGATTCTGCTGCATCTCCAACCACTAAATTGAGGCTGTGGCATCCACATGGTACAAAAAACGCCCTTGGATTTTTTTTTAGTATGTTGGCTTGAACACCATTATTTTTGCCTGCCATATTGGCACCATTGTCATAGCCCTGGCCACGACAGTCATCAATATCTAGCTCTTTGCTAATTAGGAAATTAAGAATAATATCTGATAATCCTCTACCAGTTGTGTCTGTTACAGCAACATATCCAAGAAAATGTTCCCTGATCTGGCATAACCCAAGTTTAACATCAATAAAACGGATGGTAAAAGACATCTGCTCTTGATGGGCTAGATCAGTTGTACAATCAAGAATTAAGGAATAATACTTTGCCTTTTTGCATCTTTCAAGAATTTCACTAATAACCTTTTTGGCCATTAAATTAATTATTTCATTTTGAATAGTTTTACTATAGTAGTGGTCAGATGTCTCCTTTGACTTGACTCGTCGCAGATGTTCTGCCATTACAAAGTCATAATTTCCTAATAACTGTACTATAGCAAGAAAATTTCCATTATTTGCGGTGTATAGACGATCAGAAGATCCTCGAAATGCCAAGTTCCGTTCAGCCAACAACTGAGTAATACGCATGAGTCTTTCCAGTACGTTTCTCCAGTGCTGCTGCTCTTTCTGTATTCTGCTCTGTAACTGATGGTCAATTGTTTTTTTGTTTTTCATGCGAAGCTGAACTTCTATCCACTTTGTTTCTGCTGAGTAATGGTTAATGGAAGTTTCATGGGCCTTTAACATCTGACTCATATGGCTCCAATCCTGTGATCCATCCAATGCAAGTGCCGTACGGGATCTTCTATCAAACAGTTTGCAACAAAAGCAAAATACTTTGTTCAAACTTTTGGAGTACACCAACCACTTTCTTGCTCGTTTCACGCCATTGTCCAAAATTCTAGAGTAAAAGTCCTCTGAAAAATGTCGATTCCTCTCATCTCTCTTAAATTCTATATTTTTAAGTTGCACAGGGCCTGCTTCTACGATTAGATCAATTGATGAAGAATTTAATGTAGGCCAAAGTGCAGGATCTGAGTCAATGATTGCAGAAATTTCACTGCTTTCAGCCTCATCAATGCCCTCCACATGCTGGCATGTGTTATCCCCTTCTGATGTGAGGGCTGGTGTGGTAGACTGATCTTGTTCTACTGCAACCTCATAAACGTCTGCTATGGTAGACTCTTGGTCAACTTCACTGATCCTAATTTTCAATGACGTTGATGGTTCCCCTGGCTCCAATGGGATTGTATCCATACCACTCCTTATTTCACATTCTTGCTGTGGAATATCTGATGTTGATTCCTCAGCAGTGCTCGGTACATTGGTGCCACCATGTTCAGAAGATTTTTCGAACAGTCTTTTTAAAGACCCTGCTTGCTTTTGATTTGCCTGTTCTGCTAAGGCCTTTCGCTTTCTGTTCTGTGCACCAGATGCTTTCTTAGGGCTCATCTTGCCTGACAAATGTTATTCTTCCCTGAAAAGGTTAGGTGTGGACCAAAAGTCTTATTAGTGCAGTCCACATGCTACTATAACCATCTATCTGCTCATTTAAACCTAAGGTGGCAGAGGTGAGCAGGTGATAAGTAACTAGAAACAAGTAAGCCACTGTACACTGCACAAAGTCTGGGAAGAGTGGGAGGGGGAGAAGGAGAAGGAGAAGGATGGATGAATACATTTAGCAGAGAGGAGCGGGAGGAAGTGAGAGTAGGGTGGCTCCTGAGCAATGCACCTAACCCCCAATTGCCCCCCCGGTTGCCATGGTTAGGTTAGGCACCATAGGGCTATTTTAGCCCCTTCTGCCCTGGACATAGTAGTATGTTACATGGTAGACCCATAGGACGCCTGAAAATCAGGCTAAACACCCTTTTGTGTTCCTAGAGCCATATGCAGTGGCGTACACACCATAGATGCGACGGATGCGGAAGCACCCAGGCCCGTGGCTTGGGGGGGCCCAGTGCCGCCCGCCCGCATCCATGGTGTGTCCTTTTTTTTTATTTTTGCCACAAGCACAGTGCCCAGCCACACAATGGGCCCCACAGCAAAAGGGTCACAGCAATGGTGCCCAGCCACAGTGTCCGGACCCAGTCACAGTGACCGTGCTTGTGGCTGGGCCCCATTGCTGTCGCTGGGCCCTTTTCTTGCGGCTGGTCCCCTTTTTTTGTGGCTGGGCCCCATTGCTGCTGTTGGGCCCCGTGCTTGCTGCTGGGCCCCATTGCTGTGGCTAGGCCCCACCACAAGCACAGTGCCCAGCCACAGCAACAGGGCCCAGCCACACAATGGGCCCCACAGCAAAAGGGTCACAGCAATGGTGCCCAGCCACAGTGTCCGGACCCAGTCACAGCGACCATGCTTGCGGATGGGCCCCTTGCTTGCGGCAACACATAATACGTTTCCAAAATAAAGCTGCACCCCAACCCCACCCCGCCCCCCCCCCACACACATAATACGTTTCCAAAATAAAGCTGCACCCCAACCCCCCGCCCCCCCCCCACATAATACGTTTGCAAAATAAAGCAGCACCCCAACCCCCCCCCGCCCCCCCCCCACACACACACACACTGCAAAAAATAAGGCTGCACCCCAACCCCCCCCCCACACACACCAAAAAATAAGGCTGCACCCCAACCCCCCCCCCCCACACACGCACACTGCAAAAAATAAAGCAAGCGGCACCCCAACCCCCCCCCACACACACACACTGCAAAAAATAAAGCAAGCTGCACCCCAACCCCCCCCCACACACACTCTGCAAAAAATAAAGCAAGCTGCACCCCAACCCCACCCCACCCTCCACACACACCAAAAAATAAGGCTGCACCCCAACCCCCCCCCCCCCCCCACACGCACACTGCAAAGAAGCAAGCTGCACCCCAACACCCCCCCCCCCCCCCCGGGGCGACCGCCAGCATAGTGGAGGCCATGTGAGGTGGTTATTACTCACGCTTTGCTTGGCTGAGTAACAGTTGGCTCCTCAGGTCCACCTCTGCTCTGCTCTTCAGTGCCGGGAAGAGAGCGGCGGGGCACGAGCGGGGACGTGTGGCGTAATCATGTCACACGCTGTGCAGCCGTTCTCTCCCGCCGGGGACAGCAGAAGGCGGAACTAAAGTTCCTCTGCGTGCTGTCCCTGCCCAGCGGGGAGAACGGCTTGCGCGTGTGACATTACGTCACACGCAGAGAGCCGAGCGACAGGGCGGGCGCCGGGCGGGCGGCACTGGGCAGGAGCAGGCGAGCAGCAGATACAGATAGCGCAAATGGCGCGGCGGGGGGCGCCACAAGAGGTGAGGGCGCCCTCAGGCCATTAAGCGTCTACTGTTGTGAATTTGGATTCTGGGCTCCCCCGGTGGCTACTGGTGGAATTGAACTGGTGTCTTCATCTTCTCTGTTCACCTGTTCCCATCAAGATGTGGGAGTCGCTATATAACCTTGCTGCTCTGTTAGTTGCTTGCCGGTCAACAATGTTATCAGAAGCCTCTCTGTGCTTGTTCCTGCTCCTAGACAACTACTAGATAAGTTGGACTCTTGTCCATGTTTGTTTTTGCATTTTTTTTCCAGTTCACAGCTGTAGTTTCGTTACTGTGTCTGGAAAGCTCTTGTGAACAGGAATTGCCACTCTGGTGTTATGAGTTAATGCCAGAGTTTTAAAGTAATTTCTGGATGGTGTTTTGATAGGGTTTTTAGCTGACCATGAAAGTGTCCTTTCTGTCTTCTGCTATGTAGTAAGTGGACCTCAAATTTGCTAAACCTATTTTCATACTACGTTTGTTATTTCATCTTGATTCACCGCCAATACATGTGGGGGGCCTCTGTCTCCTTTCGGGGTATTTCTCTAGAGGTGAGCTAGGACTAATATTTTCCTCTGCTAGCTTTATTTAGTCCTCCGGCTGGTGCTGGGCATCTAGAATCAACGTAGGCATGCTACCCGGCCACTGCTAGTTGTGCGTTAGGTTTAGTTCATGGTCAGCTCAGTTTCCATCTTCCAAGAGCTAGTTCCTATATATGCTGATGCTATGATCTCTTGCCATTGAGATCATGACAGTTTGACCGGCCCACTAAAGGGTTAAAATCCTTGGCTGAGAAAGGAGAGAAATAAGTAGTCTGCTGAAATTTTTTTTTTTTTTTTTCTCTCCTTTGAATGGCTCTGTGTTCACCTGTTTGCAATGGATCTTCAGAGTGTAACTGCAGGTTTGAATAATCTCGCCACGAAGGTACAAAATTTGCAAGATTTTGTTTGTCATGCACCTGTATCTGAGCCGAGAATTCCTTTGCCGGAATTTTTCTCGGGGAATAGATCTGGGTTTCAGAATTTTCGAAATAATTGCAAATTATTTTTGTCCCTGAAATCTCGCTCTGCCGGAGATCCTGCACAGCAGGTCAGGATTGTGATTTCCTTGCTCCGGGGCGACCCTCAAGACTGGGCTTTTTCATTGACACCAGGGGATCCTGCGTTGCTCAATGTGGATGCGTTTTTTCTGGCCTTGGGGTTGCTTTATGACGAACCTCATTTGGAGCTTCAGGCAGAAAAAACTTTGATGTCCCTATCTCAGGGGCAAGATGAAGCGGAAATTTACTGCCAAAGATTCCGTAAATGGTCTGTGCTTACTCAGTGGAATGAGTGCGCCCTGGCGGCGACTTTCAGAGAGGGTCTCTCTGATGCCATTAAGGATGTTATGGTGTGGTTCCCTGTGCCTGCGGGTCTGAATGAGTCCATGACAATGGCTATTCAGATCGATAGGCGTTTGCGGGAGCGCAAACCAGTGCACCATCTGGCGTTGTCCACTGAGAAATCGCCAGAGAGTATGCAGTGTGATAGAATTCTGTCCCGAAGCGAGCGGCAGAATTTTAGACGGAAAAATGGGTTGTGTTTCTATTGTGGTGATTCTACTCATGTTATATCAGCATGCTCTAAGCGCACTAAAAAGCTTGGTAAATCTGTTTCCATTTGCACCTTACCGTCTAAGTTTATTCTATCTGTGACCCTGATTTGCTCTTTGTCATCTATTACCACGGACGCCTATGTCGACTCTGGCGCCGCTTTGAGTCTTATGGATTGGTCCTTTGCCAAACGCTGTGGGTATGATTTAGAGCCTTTGGAGACTCCTATTCCTCTGAAGGGGATTGACTCCACCCCATTGGCTAATAATAAACCACAATACTGGACACAAGTAACTATGCGTATTAATCCGGATCACCAGGAGATTATTCGCTTTCTGGTGCTGTATAATCTACATGATGATTTGGTGCTAGGATTGCCTTGGCTGCAATCTCACAACCCAGTCCTCGACTGGAAAGCTATGTCTGTGTTGAGCTGGGGATGTAAGGGGGCTCATGGGGATGTACCTGTGGTTTCCATTTCATCATCTATTCCCTCTGAAATTCCTGAGTTCCTGTCTGACTATCGTGACGTCTTTGAAGAATCCAAGCTTGATTCGTTACCTCCGCACCGAGAGTGCGATTGTGCCATAGATTTAATCCCGGGTAGTAAATACCCAAAGGGTCGTTTATTTAATCTGTCTGTGCCTGAGCATGCTGCTATGCGTGAATATATAAAGGAGTCCTTGGAAAAGGGACATATTCGTCCATCGTCATCTCCCTTAGGAGCCGGTTTTTTCTTCGTGTCAAAAAAAGACGGCTCTTTGAGACCATGTATTGATTATCGGCTTTTGAATAAAATCACTGTTAAATATCAATACCCATTGCCGTTGCTGACCGATTTGTTTGCTCGCATAAAGGGGGCCAAGTGGTTCTCTAAGATTGACCTTCGTGGGGCGTATAATTTGGTGCGAATCAGGCAGGGGGATGAGTGGAAAACCGCATTTAATACGCCCGAGGGCCACTTTGAGTATTTAGTGATGCCTTTTGGTCTTTCAAATGCTCCGTCAGTTTTCCAGTCCTTTATGCATGATATTTTTCGCGATTATTTGGATAAATTTATGATTGTGTATCTGGATGATATTCTGATTTTTTCGGATGACTGGGACTCTCATGTCCAGCAAGTCAGGAGGGTTTTTCAGGTTTTGCGGTCTAATTCTTTGTGTGTGAAGGGTTCTAAGTGTGTTTTTGGGGTACAGAGGATTTCCTTTTTGGGATATATTTTTTCCCCCTCTTCCATTGAAATGGATCCTGTCAAGGTTCAAGCTATTTGTGATTGGACGCAGCCCTCTTCTCTTAAGAGTCTTCAGAAATTTTTGGGCTTTGCTAACTTTTATCGTCGATTTATTGCTGGTTTTTCGGATATTGCTAAGCCATTGACCGATTTGACTAAGAAGGGTGCTGATGTTGCTGATTGGTCCCCTGATGCTGTGGAGGCCTTTCGGGAGCTTAAGCGCCGTTTTTCCTCTGCCCCTGTGTTGCGTCAGCCTGATGTTGCTCTACCTTTTCAGGTTGAGGTCGACGCTTCTGAGATCGGAGCTGGGGCAGTGTTGTCGCAGAAAAGTTCTGACTGCTCCGTGATGAGGCCTTGTGCCTTCTTTTCCCGTAAATTTTCGCCCGCTGAGCGGAATTATGATGTTGGGAATCGGGAGCTTTTGGCCATGAAGTGGGCTTTTGAGGAGTGGCGCCATTGGCTTGAGGGGGCCAGACATCAGGTGGTGGTATTGACTGACCACAAAAATTTGGTTTATCTTGAGACTGCCAGGCGCCTGAATCCTAGACAGGCGCGCTGGTCATTATTTTTCTCTCGGTTTAATTTTGTGGTGTCATACCTACCGGGTTCTAAGAATGTTAAGGCGGATGCCCTTTCTAGGAGTTTTGAGCCTGACTCGCCTGGTAACTCTGAGCCCACAGGTATCCTTAAGGATGGAGTGGTATTGTCAGCCGTTTCTCCAGACCTGCGGCGGGCCTTGCAGGAGTTTCAGGCGGATAGACCTGATCGTTGCCCACCTGATAAACTGTTTGTTCCTGATGATTGGACCAGTAGAGTCATCTCTGAGGTTCATTCTTCTGCGTTGGCAGGTCATCCTGGCATTTTTGGTACCAGGGATTTGGTGGCAAGGTCCTTCTGGTGGCCTTCCCTGTCACGAGATGTGCGAGGCTTTGTGCAGTCTTGTGACGTTTGTGCTCGGGCCAAGCCTTGTTGTTCTCGGGCTAGTGGATTGTTGTTGCCCTTGCCTATTCCTAAGAGGCCTTGGACGCACATCTCGATGGATTTTATTTCAGATCTGCCTGTTTCTCAGAAGATGTCTGTCATCTGGGTGGTGTGTGACCGTTTCTCTAAGATGGTCCATTTGGTTCCTCTGCCCAAGTTGCCTTCTTCTTCCGAGTTGGTTCCTCTGTTTTTTCAAAATGTTGTTCGTTTGCATGGTATTCCTGAGAATATCGTTTCTGACAGAGGGACCCAATTCGTGTCTAGATTTTGGCGGGCATTCTGTGCTAGGATGGGCATAGATTTATCTTTTTCGTCCGCTTTCCATCCTCAGACGAATGGCCAGACTGAGCGGATTAATCAGACCCTGGAGACATATCTGAGGTGTTTTGTGTCTGCTGACCAGGATGATTGGGTTGCTTTTTTGCCATTGGCGGAGTTCGCTCTCAATAATCGGGCCAGCTCTGCCACTTTGGTGTCCCCGTTTTTCTGTAATTCGGGGTTTCATCCTCGATTTTCCTCTGGTCATATGGAATCTTCGGATTGTCCTGGAGTGGATGCTGTGGTGGAGAGATTGCATCAGATCTGGGGGCAGGTGGTGGACAATTTGAGGTTGTCCCAGGAGAAGACTCAGCTTTTTGCTAACCGCCGTCGTCGTGTTGGTCCTCGTCTTCATGTTGGGGACTTGGTGTGGTTGTCTTCTCGTTTTGTCCCTATGAGGGTCTCTTCTCCTAAGTTTAAGCCTCGGTTCATCGGCCCGTATAAGATATTGGAGATTCTTAACCCTGTTTCCTTCCGTTTGGACCTCCCTGCATCCTTTTCTATTCATAACGTTTTTCATCGGTCATTGTTGCGCAGGTATGAGGTACCGGTTGTGCCTTCCGTTGAGCCTCCTGCTCCGGTGTTGGTTGAGGGTGAGTTGGAGTACGTTGTGGAGAAAATCTTGGACTCTCGTGTTTCCAGACGGAGACTCCAGTATCTGGTCAAGTGGAAGGGATACGGCCAGGAGGATAATTCTTGGGTGAATGCATCTGATGTTCATGCCTCTGATCTGGTTCGTGCCTTTCATAGGGCCCATCCTGATCGCCCTGGTGGTTCGGGTGAGGGTTCGGTGCCCCCTCCTTGAGGGGGGGGTACTGTTGTGAATTTGGATTCTGGGCTCCCCCGGTGGCTACTGGTGGAATTGAACTGGTGTCTTCATCTTCTCTGTTCACCTGTTCCCATCAAGATGTGGGAGTCGCTATATAACCTTGCTGCTCTGTTAGTTGCTTGCCGGTCAACAATGTTATCAGAAGCCTCTCTGTGCTTGTTCCTGCTCCTAGACAACTACTAGATAAGTTGGACTCTTGTCCATGTTTGTTTTTGCATTTTTTTTCCAGTTCACAGCTGTAGTTTCGTTACTGTGTCTGGAAAGCTCTTGTGAACAGGAATTGCCACTCTGGTGTTATGAGTTAATGCCAGAGTTTTAAAGTAATTTCTGGATGGTGTTTTGATAGGGTTTTTAGCTGACCATGAAAGTGTCCTTTCTGTCTTCTGCTATGTAGTAAGTGGACCTCAAATTTGCTAAACCTATTTTCATACTACGTTTGTTATTTCATCTTGATTCACCGCCAATACATGTGGGGGGCCTCTGTCTCCTTTCGGGGTATTTCTCTAGAGGTGAGCTAGGACTAATATTTTCCTCTGCTAGCTTTATTTAGTCCTCCGGCTGGTGCTGGGCATCTAGAATCAACGTAGGCATGCTACCCGGCCACTGCTAGTTGTGCGTTAGGTTTAGTTCATGGTCAGCTCAGTTTCCATCTTCCAAGAGCTAGTTCCTATATATGCTGATGCTATGATCTCTTGCCATTGAGATCATGACAGTCTACATTGTGATGTAATGTGACATTAATCTGCTGAGCTCAAATGCGCGCCCCTTGTATGCTAACGAGCCTTGGCGCCCTGTGCGGCCGCACAGGTCGCACAGGGCAAAGGCTGGCCCTGGGGAGTAGTACACACTTTTGTAGAAAATCTTCAGTTTCTTGGCGATTTCTTGCATGGAATAGCCTTCATTTTTAAGAACAAGAGTAGACTGTTAAGTTTCACATGAAAGTTCTCTTTTTCTGGCAATTTTGAGCGTTTAATGGATCCAACATAGGTAATGCTCCAGATTCTCAACTAGCTCAAAGGAATGTCAGGTTTATAGGTTCTCTAATTAGCCAAACTGTTTTCAGCTGTGCTAACATACTTGCACAGGGGTTTTCAAGGGTATTCTAACCATCCATTAGCCTTTTTACAGAATTAGCAAACACAAAGTACCATAAGAACACTGGAGTGATGGTTGTTGGAAATGGGCATCTACACATGTATAGAGTGTATTTCTGAATCATTTATTTTTCATTAGAAAAAAATGTGCTTTTCTTTCAAAAATAAGGAAATTTCTAAGTGACCCTTAACTTTTGAACGGTAGTGTATGTATATATATATATATATATGCATATATGTATATGTGTGTGTATATATATATATATATCGAAAAAGCCAAAAAATGAAAGAGCATGTATGTAGAGCAGCACAACTTGGGTATGTGGGGAAAAGAACGAAGTACTTGCTTGAGCAGCTGAAATCCTGACTGCTGATCACGGGTGCTCGCATGAAACATAGGGTATGTGACAATCCTTTCATAGAAAAAATGCGGCAGCACTCACCGATCCTGGAGTGACAAAAGTCCTTTATTCAAACATGTGACAAAGCATCTTCACGGCTCGGGGGTGTGCAGTGGCAGCAGGAGTGTGCAGGGATCGACTCGTATCGCTCCAGGATCGGTGAGTGCTGCCACATTTTTTCTATGAAAGGATATATACATATATATCCATCTCAGTGAAAAAATATAAATATATATATATTTTTCGAAGTGTTGGGGGCCAAAGCAGAACTTTTGCTATGGGTCCCTGTGATTTCTATGTACGCCCCCGCTTTCGGAGTGGTAATAATGCAATCTGGCCTGTTGCACGTAGCCCGAGACTTCGGGGTTCCCATTGCCAGATTGCCCTCATCATAATCAGCGTGCTGAGCAGAGAGCCCAGACACATTTCTTGCACAAGGGCCCCAAGCTGTCAGTGTCTGCCCCTGGTGTCCTTCTTTTGCAGATTACTGTATTGAAAAAAGAAACATGCCTTTGGGATTAGTGCCCCCTAGAGCTTTTCCTACTAGATGTGCAGGGTCTGCTAGTTGTATCTTGTGCAGTTTCCATGACTGGTGATAGTAATTGCTGTTCCTTATATAAAGGTGATGTCGCTCAAATGAACTACAGATTCTGCCTCAATGTTCAAAAGCAAAAGCAAAACTCCTCATTACCTTGTATCTGATAACACAATCGTGAGAGGATCGAATACTCACCTGGAGTTATCTGATGATAACTCCAGCTCCCCTGTACAAGTCTATGTAATGTAGATTAGAGGTCACATTTATGATGGACCCCCTACTAGGCCCGAGGAGTTATGTGTTTTTGAGCAAGTACTTTTGATCCCCTTCCATCAACTCCACCACTATTTTTTCTTGTTTTTAATGAGCAAGATTTTGTGGCAGCAGCAGCCCAACAAATCTATCACATAAACCTGAAACTGTGAGCGCTGAGCCGGCAGAGATATAAAATTGCAGTGCGCAGACTGTGCAAGATGCACCATTGTCATTTGTTGGTAGGGGAATGTCTTCTCTTGTGTTTCCTCCAATTGATAATTTACCTAAACCTAATATTTCCATTTCATTGTGTGTTAACTTCCTTTGGGGCAGTATGCCTGCCATCTTAGTTATATTTGACTCACTCACTGCCTCGCAACTCCTCATCTAACTATTTTCTCCACAGTGTTGCACAGCCCTACAGCTCCTCCTTTTCCCTGTCTGCCGCCCTACCCATCCTCCACAGTGCTGCACCAACCTACATCTCCTCACCTCTCTCTACCACCCTACCTGTCCTCCACAGTGCTGCACCAACCTACATCTCCTCCTCACCTCTCTCTACCACCCTACCTGTCCTCTCCACAGTACTGCACCACCCTACATCTCCTCTTCACCTCTCTCTATCACCCTATCTGTCCTCCACAGTGCTGAACTACCCTACATCTTCTCCTCACCTCTCTCTACCACCCTACCTGTCCTCTCCATAGTGCTGCACCACCCTATATCTCCTCTTCACCTCTCTCTACCACCCTATCTGTCCTCCACAGTGCTGCACTACCCTACATCTCCTCCTCACTTCTCTCTACCACCCTGTCCTCTCCACAGTGCTGCACTACCCTACATCTCCTCCTCACCCCTCTCTACCACCCTATCTGTCCTCCACAGTGCTGCACCACCCTACATCTCCTCACCTCTCTACCACCCTACCTGTCCTCTCCACAGTGCTGCACCACCCTACATCTCCTCCTCACCTCTCTCTACCACCCTACCTGTCCTCTCCATAGTGCTGCACCACCCTACATCTCCTCACATCTCTCTACCACCCTACCTGTCCTTTTTTCAGTGCTGCACCGCTCTACATCTCCTCCTCATCTCCCTCCACCACCTTACCTGTCCTCTCCACAGTGCTGCACCAACCTACATCTCCTCACCTCTCTCTAACACCCTACCTGTCCTCCACAGTGCTGGACTACCCTACATCTCCTCACCTCTCTACCACCCTACCTGTCCTCTCCACAGTGCTGCACCACCCTACATCTCCTCACCTCTCTCTACCACCCTACCTGTCCTTTCCACAGTGCTGCACCACCCTACATCTCCTCACATCTCTCCACCACCCTACCTGTCCTTTTTTCAGTGCTGCACCGCCCTACATCTCCTCCTCATCTCTCTCTCCCACCCTACCTGTCCTCTCCACAGTGCTGCACCAACCTACACCTCCTCCTCACCTCTCTCTACCACCCTACCTGTCCTCCACAGTGCTGCACCAACCTACATCTCCTCACCTCTCTCTACCACCCTACCTGTCCTTTTTTCAGTGCTGCACCGCCCTACATCTCCTCCTCACCTCTCTACCACCCTACCTGTCCTCTCCACAGTGCCGCACTACCCTACATCTCCTCACCTCTCTCTACCACCCTACCTGTCCTCTCCACAGTGCCGCACTACCCTACATCTCCTCACCTCTCTCTACCACCCTACCTGTCCTCCACAGTGCTGCACCGCCCTACATCTCCTCCTCACCTCTCTCTACCACCCCACCTGTCCTCTCCACAGTTCTGCACCGCCCTACATCTCCCCACCTCTCTACCACCCCACCCGTCCTTTCCACAGTTCTGCACCGCCCTACATCTCCTCACCTCTCTACCACCCCACCCGTCCTCCACAGTTCTGCACCACCCTACATCTCCTCCTCATATCTGACTACCACCCCACCTGATCTCTCCACAGTGCTGCACCGCCATATGTCTCCTCTGTATCTCTACCTACCTGTCGTCTCCTCGGTGCTGCACCGCCTACCTCCCTCATCTGTATACCACTCTACAAATGCCCTACATTCTGCCAATGACCCAAGACCAACACAGTCCTTCCTCTAAGTCTTTTCTCGTGCTGCACCAGCTCCCTGGAATATGCTACCTCCACATTCCCAACACACATAGTTTCAGGGCTGTTCCCTTAGCTCAATGCTCCATGTGAGTGCTGAACATTACAGCTCATGGTCCTTCCTTATAGTAGCCTAATTGATACAAATACATGTTGTGCTTTCTGTCGCCTCTGACAGCTGAGTGAGTAGACGAGATTCCTAGATTGGGGCGCGCACACTTCCTGCCTTTTTCTGCTCCCGCTGTGTATACATTGACGCACAGCAGCCTGTCAGTCACCTACGAGTCCTTCGACTGGCGCTGTCCATATTTTACTCGGTCAAGAATTCATCTGCATGCCAGCAATGTAATATTGCATTTTTCTGCGTACCTGTGTTTTCTCACCCAGCAAAATCGGCTGCTTCTCAGGAATGCTGGAAGCCGAACCCTCACTATTCTGCTGATGGCACCAGTGTCGTGGTGATTGTGATGTAACATGTAGGAGATGGTAGCAGGGTATAATACACTGGCCAAATGAATAATAGTCAACAAACAAATGACCCCTGAACCAGGGCACCTCCCTATAATGGAAGGCAGGGTCAGATAGGCGTTATTGATTTATATTGGGCAGGTTGAAATTACGTAAAGGGAACCTGTCAGCACACTGTGTAAGTAATGGCACGGCACTTGTCCCTCAATAACAATAATACGTTTTTTGTAAAATGCCAATGTAATAGTCTTGAAAAATGTAGTGTAAATCAGTCTGGAAGAGCACTGGGAGTATCAATGCATTTGAAAGACGCCATATAAGTTTATTAACATGTCCCCAGTGAATCTGATTTTGGGATTTCATTTCTGTGCTGGGAACAGTCTTCAGGCTATAGGATGTGAAACTAGAAACACCACCTCCCTGAAGTGTGGGGCATTGAGTGTTTGTATCCACCAGAGGGCGCACTGACACTACAGAGGGGTCAGGACATGAGCGGAGGTGTAGGGATCGGATACACACTGCACCGCTGTAATAGCCCTTCATCTCCCTGGTTTATTGTCCTGCCATTTTATATCATTTATGTATTCTCAAATAGAGATAGTGAAAATCCACTCTTTTATTATTATTTATTTATTTTTTAAAACATCCTTGGATTTTCATTCCTTTGTTGCGCGTGAGCACCATGGTAATTACCGCCTCAGGAACACGAACCCCATGGTGCAGAGCGTGGTGTCTGGAAATAGCTGCGCTCAGCCATTTTTTATCAGATTGTCCGCATTAAGTAAATGGTTTTCGTCTTCTGGATGTATTTCTTCCCACTTCCTGAGATATTAACCCTTCTATGACCATTGGTTGGCCAGTGATTCTCTACCTTTATCAAGTGTCATGATATAGATGTGGCTGAGCTGAGGTTGCCAATAGGCACAGCTCATGGTGATGTTTCATTGGGTTTTACATAGGACTGCACTGCAGGTAATCCGCCTTTAGTGAGTTATAATGATGTAAATGGTGTAACCTCAGAGTCTAAATTACCCAAAGGTGAATTTAGAGGGATAAGGGTGGTCTTCCTTGTAATCACCACCTTCTAGTTTAGCACATGGAGGGTTCAGGAGCAGGAATGCAGAGGTCTGGTGTTGTAGCAGAGCTGTATTGTTGGCCAATATTAGAGAGTTTCCGAAAATTGTGCATCCAAATGTTCGCCTCATTGGCATAGGAGGCGTTCATGTTTGGGTCAGTCCCTCCATCGGCTCCGTCCACACACCATGACACAGATGAGTAAATCCAGCCCAGGGCAATATCCACGGGAAACAGACCATGTTTTGTCCTGTGTCATCCCACTCGCACCTCTCTTTACTCATACATTGTTCTTTTGTTGAAGACATGTTTGTTCCCAAGACAATAAGAGACCCTGGGAAATTTTCCAAAATTGAAATTATATTCAGCTTGATCCCTGAGCAATGGATCCATGAGACACAGAAGCAAATTGGAGGCATTTGGAATCCTTCCGACTTGCATCAATGTTTCACGGTTCCCATTGACTTGTGTGGCCGGGTCTGATCCACATGCACAGCTCTCACGGGGTCTCGCGCTGTGGTTCGAGACTTTCATGGATATGTGTATAGATCAAATTAAAAAAAACACTTTGGACCAAATAAGTACAATTCACATGGATCTCATGTGTGTAGCTTTATGCTTCATTCACACTTTCTTTCCCAGGACGATCATTTATTCTTGCAAGGAAAAAGCTGTAAGATTAAACGATTGTTTTGGGAATCAGTGAAGCTGCAGCATGAACGCTGCGTGTGAACACAACTTTAAATTGGTGTCTGACACCATCATTTTTGTTTGAAGCCTTTACTTTCCATTTTTCAGCACAATAACAACCACAATTAGACCCCTGATAATGACATGATTCCCTCTGCCTGCTGTCACTAGAGAAATTGGTGGAAAGTGAAATGGATGACAATTCCCATAAGTGAGAAGAACCCTGAATGGTGGGGTCACTGGCTGCAGGACCCCCAACAATTCTGTGTGTCTGCCCCCTGACATCCTTATACATTATTGTAAATGGCACATGGAGAAGACCACAGCGCCACCTACTGGTGACATATGTAATTACACCACGCGACCCCTTACCTGGCTGCTGATTCTGTGATAAGTTACTAATTGCTGATAATTTCTTATATTTCCCTCTGCCCAGAAATAGAAAAAATACCTGAAGCTATTAATATTACTTGTAGAAACAAATAACCCTAAGAACCAGGAGGTGCTGAATAATAAAAATGTGTATTCATGGTGTATGGCTGACATATGCACATCAGCCAGAAGATTAAAACTACTAACCAGAAATATAACATTTATTAGCAGGTGACAATGGACAGGATATATCAGGCAGTGACCGGCCACACCGCTCTGGAGGATTAGACGAGGTTTCTGTTTTTGAAGAACCTCCGTGTCCTGTCCTTCCCCACCAATTTTTTTTAAGCCTTGCTCCCCCTCCCTAGGTTCGGTGCTGAGCCTCCTCAACTCCTTCCAGTGCCTGTTATTGTCTGCAGTGCTGAGATCATGTACACGTGAAATCAGCGCTGCAGACAATATCCGCTAGGGAGGCTCAACGCCAATCTGGGGGGAGGAGCACAATCTTTTTTTCTTTAACCCCTTAACGACATGTGATGTATATATGTCATTTCCCTGACTTTGAGGCAGGCTCCGGCGCTGAGCCTGCATTTCTCCCTGCACATGACAGCTCATTTAATAGGCTGTCATGTGCACATGAGCACTGCTCCACCCGCAGCTGTTAACCAGTTAAATCCTGCTGTCAAATTATGACAGTGGGATTTAACATGCAGCGGCCGGAAAGCGCGTTATTAATCCCGCCCATCGATGCCCCTGTGACATGATTAGAGGGCGCCGATGAGTTGTCATGACAGCCGGGGGTCTACAGATGACCCCAGTCCTGTCATTGTGAGTCTCCTGTGAATGCTGTCTCGTGACTTGTGTTCATAGGAGATTGTGATTTCTGCTATATAGTGCTTGTATGGGTCTAAATGGACAATTATACACTAAATCATTCTGTGGAGCCCTGTCCTCACACACAAGCATCTCCAAAACTGACAACATATCCCGGATCTTGTAAGGTGCTGGGAAGCGATGAGGTCTTATTTTTGTGCCAGCCATACCAATATACATGGTATACATTGTTAATATACGCGAGTCTGTGTATATATTTCAGTACAGCTGGCACTGGGTGCAGAAGATGGCGGGTGCTGCAGATTTCCACTCAGGAACATTCATTCTTGCGGTGATAATATATCATGTGATATCTTTCTATGTGACCTAGTTTTTCTTTAATCCTTGTTTAACCCTTTTTTTTGCTATGGTGTACTCTCTGTAAACGATCATATAGAAGTAACCTCTTTTCTTTCTCCTTGCAGAAGAGCCAGAGCTGGTACAATGTGAGTATCCCTCAATTTTCCATGTCTGATTATTATGTGCATGTAGATGGGTCTGATTGTTCTAGTTTGTGGTGTGAAGTGAATGAGTTGCTGCATGGACATTACTGGTAAGTGCTGCCCTCTGCAGGCCATAGTGCAGTATTGCTCCTCTCAGCAGTTGAAACAATCTTGGAACAAATTGAGAACATTTATAGAGTTATAGCGAAAATATGAGAAATTGGACAAGATTGGAAATGTAGAAATGACGTGAACAGTGAGGTGATGGTGCAACATGTCGTAATATCACGACTTAGTATATCTGGTGCTAGGAGACTGCTGCCATTTTAAAGAGGAAGCTCCCTCTCCGGACATTTGAGTTAATAAATGCAGATGATATATGTTACAGTATGTAGAATTCGGTGTTGTCAAATTACTTTGTATCCTATTTTCACATCCAATTTTTGACTTATTAATATTGTCTAGGCTCATAAATTGCCTGCAAATCATGGGAGTCCCGGGTCCTGAGATTTCCACCGATCACTCAAAATACCTCTGAGTGGTGCGCAGCTCAGGAAGCAGGAGCTAAGTCTGGAGGAGTATGGATCTCTTAAGTCATAGGCTTTCTATTGAATCCACACTTTGTTGTGTATGCTCGCTCAGCCTCCCGAGGTGTGCGCCCCCTCCTCCCTACATCTGTGCTCCCCACCTTCCTACAACCTAGGCATTTGCCCCCCAGATGTTTGCTCCTCCCCCTCCTGCCCCCCCTCAGGTGTTTGCTCCCCAACCTCCCGCCCCCTAATTTGTTTGCTCCCCACATTCCCGCCCCCCTAAAGTGTTTGCTCATTCAGGTGTTTACAACCCCCGTGGCGTTTTCTCCCCAAGGCGTTTGCTCCCCACCCTCCTGCCCCCCCAGGCGTTTGCTCCCCACCCTCCCGCCCCCCCAGGCATTTGCTTCCCACCCTCCCGCCCCCCCAGTTCTTTGCTCCCCACCCTCCCGCCCTCCACTTCTTTGCTCACCGCCCCCCAGGTGTTTGCTCCCACCCCCCAAAGCTGTTTCTCTCTTGCCCCCCAAACTACGTACTCCCGCCTCTCAAGCTGTGCACTTCTCAGAGGTCTTTTGAGTGCTACCTAGTTTGTGAGTGAGAATTAAGCAGCACCAGAACCATATTTTTTTTATCTTCTGGGTCCCTCACTAGTTTTCTGATGTATTGATAGAACATATGTGAAGAACACGTGTCTCACTGTCACATACAGTACCTACCTTCATAGCATGTGACTGGCTGCGGCTATCTGGGGTTCATCTATTTCTGTTCACTCATTCTTGCATTCACTTTTCATTTTCGGAACAAATTGAGCAAAAGGACATACGCTACCCATATATCCAATGCAAGTGATAAGCTCCTACCAAACCTCGAGCCAGTGCCACAGGGCACACGCTCCCCATATATACAATACAAGTGATAAGCTCCTACCAACCTCGAGCCAGTGCCACAGGACACACGCACCCCCCATATATACAATATAAGTGATAAGCTCCTACCAAACCTCGAGCCAGTGCCACAGGAGACACGCTCCCCATATATACAATACAAGTGATAAGCTCCTACCAAACCTCGAGGACACACGCTACCCATATATACAATACAAGTCAGCTCCTACCAAACCTCGAGCCAGTGCCACATATATACAATGCAAGTGATAAGCTCCTACCAAACCTCGAGCCAGTGCCACAGGACACACGCTCCCCTTATATACAATACAAGTCAGCTCCTACCAAACCTCGAGCCAGTGCCACAGGACACACGCTCCCCATATATACAATGCAAGTGATAAGCTCCTACCAAACCTCGAGCCAGTGCCACAGGACACACGCTCCCCATATATACAATATAAGTCATAAGCTCCTACCAAACCTCGAGCCAGTGCCACAGGACACATGCTCCCCATATATACAATATAAGTGATAAGCTCCTACCAAACCTTGAGCCAGTGCCACAGGACATACACTCCCAATACAGTACAGACCAAAAGTTTGGACACACCTTCTCATTTAAAGATTTTTCTGTATTTTCATGACTATGAAAATTGTACATTCACACTGAAGACATCAAAACTACGAATTAACACATGTGGAATTATATACTTAACAAAAAAGTGTGAAACAACTGAAAATATGTCTTATATTCTAGGTTCTTCAAAGTAGCCACCTTTTGCTTTGATGACTGCTTTGCACACTCTTGGCATTCTCTTGATGAGCTTCAAGAGGTAGTCACCGGGAATGGTCTTCCAACAATCTTGAAGGCATTCCCAGAGATGCTTAGCACTTGTTGGCCTTTTTGCCTTCACTCTGCGGTCCAGCTCACCCCAGACCATCTCGATTGGGTTCAGGTCTGGTGACTGTGGAGACCAGGTCATCTGGCGTAGCACCCCATCACTCTCCTTCTTGGTCAAATAACCCTTACACACCCTGGAGGTGTGTTTGGGGTCATTGTCCTGTTGAAAAATAAATGATGGTCCAACTAAACGCAAACCGGATGGAATAGCATGCCGCTGCAAGATGCTGTGGTAGCCATGCTGGTTCAGTATGCCTTCAATTTTGAACAAATCCCCAACAGTGTCACCAGCAAAGCACCCCCACACCATTACACCTCCTCCTCCATGCTTCACGGTGGGAACCAGGCATGTAGAGTCCATCCGTTCACATATTCTGCGTCACATAAAGACACGCTGGTTGGAACCAAAGATCTCAAATTTGGACTCATCAGACCAAAACACAGATTTCCACTGGTCTAATGTCCATTCCTTGTGTTCTTTAGCCCAAACAAGTCTCTTCTGCTTGTTGCCTGTCCTTAGCAGTGGTTTCCTAGCAACAATTTTACCATGAATGCCTGCTGCACAAAGTCTGCTCTTAACAATTGTTGTAGAGATGTGTCTGCTGCTAGAACTCTGTGTGGCATTGACCTGGTCTCTAATCTGAGCTGCTGTTAACCTGCGATTTCTGAGGCTGGTGACTCGTATAAACTTATCCTCAGAAGCAGAGGTGACTCTTGGTCTTCCTTTCCTGGGGCGGTCCTCATGTGAGCCAGTTTCTTTGTAGCGCTTGATGGTTTTTGCAACTGCACTTGGGGACACTTTCAAAGTTTTCCCAATTTTTCGGACTGACTGACCTTCATTTCTTAAAGTAATGATGGCCACTCGTTTTTCTTTACTTAGCTGCTTTTTTTCTTGCCATAATAAAAATTCTAACAGTCTATTCAGTAGGACTATCAGCTGTGTATCCACCAGACTTCTGCTCAACACAACTGATGGTCCCAACCCCATTTATAAGGCAAGAAATACCACTTATTAAACCTGACAGGGCACACCTGTGAAGTGAAAACCATTCCCGGTGACTACCTCTTGAAGCTCATCAAGAGAATGCCAAGAGTGTGCAGAGCATTCATCAAAGCAAAAGGTGTATTTGAAGAACCTAGAATATAAGACATATTTTCATTTGTTTCACACTTTTATTGTTAAGTATATAATTCCACATGTGTTAATTCATAGTTTTGATGCCTTCAGTGTGAATGTACAATTTTCATAGTCATGAAAATACAGAAAAATCTTTAAATGAGAAGGCGTGTCCAAACTTTTGGTCTGTACTGTTTGGGGAGTGTGTGTCCTGTGGCACCGGCTCGAGGTTTGGTAGGTGTGTTCAAACTTTTGGTCTCTACTGCATATACAATACAAGTCAGCTCCTACCAAACCTCGAGCCGGTGCCGCAGTGGTTAGCACTTAGTTAGATGAGTGAGATGTTTGTGACGTCACAGTGAGATGATTAGGGGAATATCCTTGATTATTAGATTAATAATTGCTCTTTTATCTACCACACACATTTCGCTTTCTGGATGAGGACATGTTTATTGAATCTTTTCGTACCATGCTTTAAGGTTTACTCTACATCTTTAAATGACAAGTCCTAAGTTTATAAACCAGAATCCAGTTCATTCACGACTGAGACATTCATCTCTGGCTAAACTGGCTCCTGTCACACTTTAGCCACACGGCAGTGGCTTTGTTTGAAGCCCTGAAAAACAGGATTCGAGAGTATCCCTTAAGAGAAGACGTCATGAGAGCAAACACAGAGTGATGACCACAAGGTGCAAGCTATTAATCAGCCTAAAATATAGGAAGGCCAGATTAGTCTTTGCCCAAAATAAACATTTAAAGAAGCCGCCCAGTTCATGAAAAGCAAAACTAAGATCATCTTGTACCAGAAATGATGGGAGAAAGTCTGGAGAAGGCTTGGAACAGCTCATGGTCCAAAGCACAGCACATCCTAACACATGGTGGAGGCGGTGTGATGACGCGGGCATGCATGGTTCCCAATGTCATCGGGTCACTAGTGATTATTGATGTCACTGAAGACAGAAGCAGTTTGATGAATCCTGTGTCTACAGGAAGATAGTTTCTGCTCAGATTCAACCAAATGCAGCAAGGTTGTATGGATCTTGCTGCATTTGGTTCACAGTACAGATGGACAATGACTAAAAACATACTGCGAAAGCAAAGAAGTGGAATATTCTGCAAAGGCCGAGTCCTCACCAGATCTCACCCCATCTAGCCACATTTCACATGCTGAAGACAAAACGTAAAGCAGAAAGACCCACAAACAAGCAACAATTAAAGTCAACTGCAGTAAAAGCAGCAAAGCCTCTCAAAGGAGGAGAGTCAGTGTTTGGTGATATCCATGTCTTCCAGTCTTAAGGCAGTCATTGCCGGCAAAGGATTCTCTAAAAGTATTAAAAATTAACATTTTATTTATGATAGTTAATTTGTCCAATTACTTTTGAGCCTCTGAAGTGAGGAGGCTTTGTAGAAAAATGGTTATGGAAATTGCCTCTGAAGTCAGAGAGGAAGAGGAATTGAACTCTAGCACCACCTATTGAAAGTGGTGATTCTAAAAGTCAAAAACGTTTAGGATCGCTGCTTCCAACAGGTGGCGTTACTCTTCAAGTCCTCTTCCTCTCTGAAAAGGCAATTTCCTAATGTAACTTCCCAGAGGAGCATGCATGGCCTATAAGTCTCCTCACTCTGACATGCCAGGCTTGACATGACACTCTCTACAAGGAGAAGCGTTAACGTAGACTTTAGAAAAACGGTTGTAATTCCTAAACGTTTCACAGGTTATTTTTCTGCAGCCCCTTTAATTAAACCTGAAAGTCTACACTTCAGCTGCATCTCAGTTGTTTCATTATAAATAAAATAAATAGTGGCCTGCAGAGCTGAAATCGCAAACTTTCGGTCACTGTCCAAATATTTCTGGACCTAACTGTATACCTGCATATAGCGATCACAGTGGTCTGTGTATGGACCGAAGACTTCAGTGTATATAGCCTCGATAAACCCAGAGCCCTAGGTCTTTGTTACCTTTGTAACAAGAGGTTTCTGATTAGTAGATTGAAAATAAAACCTAACAACGGAAATGTAATCAGTTAGATATGAAAAAGAATTTCTGATAACGAGTGTGGGCGACAGACCATAAATACTGACAGCACCGACGTCTCTGTGATTATCAGAGAATAGATAAGGATTATATTAGTGGATGACACATTGGGGATATCCCAGGGAAACACTCCACCGTTTCAGGTTTCCAGCATTGTCCTTTCTTTCTAGAATATTATTGGAAACTGGCCTGAATATCGTAAGGAAAAAAAACAAAAAACATAAAGCCTCTATATAATGTAGGGAACTAGTCTGATATCACACACAGACTTCCAGTACACAAATTATAAAAGCACAACTGGAAAGAGTACATGTCACACAATAAATAGAGCACAAATATAATAAAAACCACAAAATAACAGGGAATAATTGATTGCAGGATTGCCCCTTGAACATTCAAGGAATTAAAACATTTCAACAAATTGTTCACGTTGAACTCAACGCCTGATGTAATAATGGGTGCAGAGCAGAATTAAACTTTTTTTTTTTTTTTAATACAGCACCTCTCTGTTGTGGACATATTGGCTATTAGAGAATTATTGTTATTTTTATTCCAAGTGAGCATTACCAGAGAGCTTTCACTGGCTGCGTGTATGTTTTCCTATTTCTGAGGAAGAAGTAAAACACCCCCTACCATACCTTAGAACATACTCCATGTGAGACTTGTATTGACAGTCTGCAATGATCACTGCAGAGTAATGACATGTGCTCGAGCACAGCAGACCTGAGAGTGATTAACTGACTGCGGCCATAGTTTAGACTCATTACAAACACTGTTAGTAGCTCTCCTATCCAATTCTAATGAGCTTGAGGGCTCATGCAGATGTCCGAGCAAATTAGTCTGATCAGACTGCAATATGTGGACTGGCCGCGACTTTCCCCACCCAAGCATCATAGCTTCATATATTTCTATGAGATTGCCAGCCAGTCCGTGCATTACCTCTCTGTACTCGGACCAGTTTGCGCAGGTGTTTGCATGAGACTTTGACAGAACCAAATACACATTTGCATTGCCAAAGCAAGTGTAATTCTGCCAACTCTACTGTATTCCTCCACCCACATACTGACTACAGGAGATGAAAGCTGTTATTCACACTCGGGTCTGCTGTGCACATCATCACTATGCGGTGAGGAGAGCAGGCGGTACCACTATGTCTCACACCGAGCTTGTCCAAACATTCTGTGGGGCAAGTTCTTTTTCCCCCTATGTGTGGATATCTGCTTATGATTGACAGATCTGGCAGAACTATGAGAGGAGAGCTGTGTTTGTAATGGGACTCAACTTTAGAAGCACTTCCCTCCACACTAACTACCAGAGATGAGAGCTGAAAGCTGTCAATCCATCAATCTCAGGTCTGCTGTTCTCCAGCACATGTCATCACTGCAGAGAGGAGAGCAGACTGTGAATACAGGTCTCACACGGAGTCTGTTCTTGGCTATGGTGGGGGGTGCTCTTCTTTCCTCAGTGTGTTGCTGCTTATGATTGGTCAGTGTTGGAATGAGGAAAACATACTCGCCTCCAGTGAAATCTCTCTGTTAAAAAATAACTGTTTAGGTGCCAAATACTTTGATTGTTAATATCTCTGCAACAAAGAGCTGACGTTTAAAATAAAATGTTTTATCCTGCTCTGCAGCAGCTATTGCATTGTATGTCTAGTTCAACAAGAAAGTTTGGTGAAAGGTCTGTTTAAATGCTGTTAATATCCAATAAACCCTCTGTAAAAGTGAATATCACCAAGTATCAGAGTGCATAGAGCCCCAAAATCTACTCTCACCCCCCCATACGCCGGAGCGCTGGTCTCTGCCATGTGCTCCTGTGATCTCTATGAGACAGCCGCAGTCGGGTCTCTCGTGTCCGCTGACATTAGTCTGTATGGGGGTCTATATAGGTCAGTGGTCCGGATCACACATTTAGTAGAAATAATGCAAAATTGCCCATTGTTCATGTAATAAGGAACTACAAAGGCATTAAAATGTGGTATCCAAAAGGCATATAATATATAGTGACCCAGACAATGCAGCCCCAGCCCAGAGGAGGTGATACAGGGGGCGTTACAGAGGTGGCGGCAGCGATACACATGGGGCTGTCTCTGTAAGTCTACGTTCACATTAGCGTTCTGCGCCGCAGCGTCGCCGCATGCGTCATGCGCCCCTATATTTAACACGGGGGCGCATGGACATGCGTTGCACTTGCGTTTTGCGACGCATGCGTCCCTGCGGCGCACGCTTCATGGCGCAGAGGACGCTACAAGTTGCATTTTTTGTGCGTCCAAAATCAAGCAAAAAAAGGACGCATGCGTCGCAAAACGCAGCGTTGTGCAGGCGTTTTGCTGCGTTTTTGTTTGCGTTGTGCGTTGCGTCGCTGACGCTGCGGCGCACAACGCAAATGTGAACGTAGCCTAACACCCTTGCTCCTATATCAGTCTGTATGATCATCTGCTCGTCTCCTGCCTCAGCCCTATGCTGGGAGATCACCGCACACAGGCCGAAGCACATCTGTACACATAGATGGATGTAACATTTAATAAAGCCGTGGGCAGTGATTTTTTTTTACAGAAGGATGAGAGACCTTGCTCTAGTTTATGATGGCGTTATTACAGAACAGTCCGCTATGAAACCTGATACCCAGTGAAATTCTTCCTTATATTCGGCTTGGTTACATCACAGTGTGATCGTCCTGTAGACCATGCCTTCAGGAAGCCATTATGTAAACTCTGTCACAAGGGGCATATATTTCATCCATATACACACGGGTCAGGAAAAGGCGAGCTCCTCCCAAGTCCACACAGTATACTCTTCCATGCCTCCTTGGGTGAGTTCCAGGGGTGCAGTCATCACCCCACCCTGCTCTTCTACAAATAAACAGCATGGAGGATGGATCACACTGTTCTGTATCTTAGCAGGGGCTCGTTCCTGTTAATATTAATATCTGCGACCTATATAATGAAAATCAGCAGTGACCCATGGCTCGACTACACCGGAGAGATGGCACAGCCCGAAGAGCATTTACCATCGAAATTAAATTGTCAGGTTATCAAAAAGAAAAAAGATATCCAGCGACCGATATTCTAGAAGCTCTGTGCAGCAGAGGAAACCTAGAGCTACCGTATATACCATCCGTGGTTCTGTTGGGTCAGTCAGAGTAGAAGCAGCCCTTAATTAGGAGAGCCATAAGCTGTGACATCCATTCACAATGACGTCCATTTCCCTAAGATTTCATAACCCCATCTTTGTATAGTGAAACGTTCTGCAACCTCTAATATACATTGTGTGCCTTTTCCTTGCTATTTTCAAGATCTCTGCTTGCTGTGGAAAACATTTGTGTATAAATCTAAACCCGTCTCCCAACTGACGTTGATCAGAACGGTTTCTTCCAACCCCTGACAGTAATGTTTCCATCCACTGACATCCTGACTTTGACTGGTTAGTCATCCCTATGGACAGCATGTCATTATGGTACATGGGTGCAGCAGGGAGCAGGTGGCATAATTAGATTTTACGCTGCACTGATATCCATTTCTCTATAATATAAGTGTATAATAGCGGTAATAGTAACTATAATAACCAAGCAAATACAAGACTTTGATCATATAAAGGTTCCTTTTGCTAGAAATACTTTCCTGTGGTCAGATGTTCTGCATTAATTATGAATGGTATTGATCCCAGTGCACTGTCCTGATTCCCGCACTACTGATGTAGCGGTCCAGACATTTGGTGCTCCTACAGTGGGGAAAAAGGCAAAAATTGGAGTATTGACAACAAATATCTCCAGTGTTAAAAATATATTTTTTTTAATTTTAGCAGAAATAAAAACCCAACGTACCTGGAGATGAAATGGAGATCCAGACCCACTTATACATCTCCTCAATTGAAAGGGGTGGAGATACTAATTAACAAGAAGAGCACACAGCATTTAATAACAACAATTGTTCTCAACAATTTACATCCTGAACAAATCAATAAATCATTTTTTATTTTTTTTTTTACATATGAACTCATGGAAAGGGCAAAAAACCATTAAAATAACCAAAGAATGTTTTTAATAATAAAAAATCTTTTTAGCATTGGAGATATTTTGGCAGTTCTCCAATGTTTACCTCTTCCCCACTCTTGTATCTTGGGCATATTACTGCTGGCGTTGGGTCTCACTTAGCACGGCCCGTCCAGGTGAGCACACATCTTGTTTCTCACCTGATGATTTTACGCTAATTTACTACGCTTGGATAGCGCCACATTTCTTTCCTGTTACCCAAGGGATGTCCATTATTTTTGCTCTACTGGTGTAGATAGCAGTGTGTGGAGGAACGCTTATTAGTCTGCTGGGTAACATCCATGCTCATTGTACAGAATTGATTAAGCTGTCGTTTCACATGTAAGAAAATGAGCCATTGTACATCGGATCTGCTCGCTTGTGACCAGTTCATTTATTGGCTCCAGCAGGAATAAATGGCCTGTCCTGTTTTCTATGTCTCACAACTACACATGGATTGTGCATGGTGGTTCGATGACCTGAGGGGCAAGCTCCCCTCCCCCAGCCTCCCATCCCACTACTGTATCTGCTTCTGGTTTGCTCTTTTTCACATTCCCTGTCCTTGAATAAGCAGACGCTCCAGGAGTTGTCCATCCCCTGTGTCCATCCCTGTGCTGCAGGGCTCTATAGAGGCACATCGCTGCATTCACGGCTGCTGTCATACTTCAGAGGTCTGTGATCTACCTGTGATCCGCATTGTCGGACTAGGCAACCTTTAAGCAGTTCACTTGTTGGTGACATTTCTGACTGGCTTCTGTGGTCCTGTAGAGAATTGGACTGTGGTGCCGAAGGTCCCCCCAATAGCATTGATTCTGAGGGCCCACCTGCGGCTTAAAGTAAAATATTGCCTGACCCTTGTTTGCAAATTACCTGCCAACGCAATCTCCATATGTTTACATGGAAAGATGGCTGCATTATGTCTACTGAAGTATATGGGGGCTGCAGTTGGGTGGACTTGGTGGACCCCCATCCAACTGATAAGTTAGAATCTCAGCGTGGCATTTACGGTAGTGATACATGTTCATATCGCCGCAGCGGCTCTGCCTGTATGCATAAAATGTACTGTGCCCAAACTGCTCATATAGGGCGGCTGCGGGCGATTCCAGCCTAGAGGCCCACCAGGGGCTTCATTTATTTCCCTATGGGCCTGTTCAAATGTTGGTTGTGTGCTATAACAATGTCTGGTGACTGCACCGAGATGCGTCAGGGACGTCAGAGGAGCGCAGTCGGTCAGGCTGGAAATATTAAGTATGGGTTGCCTAGTACTTTATAATAAGGACAGCCACTCAACTGCCAAAATGACACCTGAATGGTACACAGACTGCCAGGACGTCTGGAGAATTGACCCTTTCTTACTTTTGTGATATTTCCTTACATAAGCCTGTACAGCCCTTGCTTGATCCCTGTGGGTTTAGGTGGTAATGGGCGCCTACCAGATCCGCCACTCCTTGTACTGCTTCTGCCATGTGCTGGGACTGGCCCGCTGGTCGGCCATTATTATGTCTGCATGTGCTGTATGCAACTAAAAATGCCCTCATTAGTTATAACTAATAAGAGGCCACTTGTTCCCATGAAAGCCGGCATTGTGCGCAGCTCTCTTCCATCTGGTCTGCTGAGGAGGAGCAATCCACCATATAATGGGGAGGATAGGACGTGTGCATTCCCCTACGAATGTCTTGATGTCTCTGGTTTTCTCCGTTTCTGCATGTTGTCATGTCTCCTGTTTTCTCTTCCTCAGCATGAACGGCAGCACATACGCAGAGTAAGATTCCCAGTAGTGCTCTTCCCACCCTCCTCTTCCTCAGGAGCAGTGTATTAGTATAAGATGGGACACCTATCCCCGCTTCCCCATCTTATATGATACTACATTTACCAAATGTCATATGGATTCCACCACCCACCAGCTTCTCACCCTCCTTTTTACCTTTTATTATCCTGATTACATTGCAAATAGCATTTATTACTCTGCAGTCAGCAGCGCCTCCTCTAATTAGGCCACAGCCTAACCCCATCTGTCATTAGTGAGGATGCCCCCTGTCCTGCCCTGGCCAGGAGGTACCAGCCTGTCCCAGCTCTGTGTGTTTACCATACAGTTAATGTTCTATCTCTTCCAGGTCCTTATCTCTCAGAGTGTGCGCCAACTATACCCTGAGCTACTGTAGAGCCGACCGCTGGGCGCACACGTGCAAAGTCAGCTTCCACATACCACACTCACTGATCAATCATTAATCAACCATTTCCCTTCGTTAGCAAATTCAAACCGTTCATCGATTGGTCGGTCAGTTCATCTGAGAACCCAAATTAAAACACTAAAGAGGAAAATAGATACATTGTTGGTGGAAAAATGTCAGTAATGTATAACACTCACCGCCATGGATAGCACATGTATAATAAAGCTGATCTGCTGCACTGGCAGATGTCTGCTTGCTGTCAGTGAAAGGAATCATGTTTGCAACCAAAGCTGAAAATAAAAATTTTGATCATAGGACATGATAGATAAAAAAAAGCGTAAAATAGGGTTTTAGTTAAGAAACTAAGAAACATTTTTGTAAACCCAATGTAAGGAGCTATTATTGGGGGAGGGGCGCTGTTCAGGATCCCCCATCTATTGGCCAGAGTGGAGAACAGTTATAAAGGCCGTCTCTGCCTTTTTGGAGCACCTGACCCATTGATTCTAATGGACACTGTGCTTTTTTTCCCCTGTGGTGACGCTGCAGGGAAATTTTAACCCTGTCAGGGTTCCTCACAGATGACAGCGATAACTGACAGCGGGACCCTTTATTATTATTATTTATATAGCACCATTAATTCCACGGTGCTGTACATGTGAAAAGGGGGTTACGTACAGAGTTATAGATATCGTTAACAGTAAACAAATTGACAGTGACAGACTGGTACAGAGAGGAGAGGACCCTGTCCTTGCGGACTTACATTCTTACATTCTTCTTACATGATATGCTTATTATCGGAGGGCCTTCCTAATAAGCAGAGATTGTCCAGAGTGGACGTCCCCTTTAACAAGTCGAGGTTTTCAGCCTCTGAATGTAAACGATGACTTTCTATTCATTGAGAACAAGAAGAAAAATGTGAAGAAGTGAAACCCAATACCATGGATATTTATTGCTGACATGTTTACAGAAAACTGAGATGAGCCCGTGATTTATGGCCTGGTAAATAAGATGAATATAGTGTAGCAGGTAAATCACGGGCTCATCTCAGTACCACTGTAGCCTAATCTGACATCTCTAGAGTAACGGGGCTTTACCGGAACGTAACGGGGTTGAACTTGCACCCTGGAGACCATGGGGACCATGTTGGAGATTTTGCATTGCGGCCCACAAGCCTCAAGTAACGCAACTGGGCTTTACCCTCAGAGGTACTTTTACTATGCAGCTCTGATATTCGCTAAATGTTCAGTTTGGGATTTAAAGGGAACCTGTCACCACTTTTCTGTCCTACCAGCCAAAAGTATAATTTTATTCACTGTCAGCTATGCATTCCCTGAATACTTATGTAACCCCCTGACTCCCCATGTATCACCCATAAAAACCTTTTATGACGCAGATCGCTGTGAGATATCGCGTCAGAGCAGTCAAATGGTTTCTCGTGTGTGCGCATTTCTGCTTTTCGACTTTGCCCGCAGTTGGACAAAGCATACTGCTCAGGCGCGATATCTCACAGCGATCTGCGTCATCCACGTCAAGGACTGTGTGCAGCAGCCGAGGAAACGGGTGGAGTGAGTCACCCGAAGTCACGCCCATCTCATTGGATGGACACTATTAACATATATTGCGGGAGAAATATAAAGGGTTTTTGTTTGTGATACATGGGGAGTCAGGGGGGTTACGTAAGTATTTAGGGAATGCATAGCTGACACTGAATAAAATGATATTTTAGCTAGTAGGACAGAAAAGTGGTGACAAGTTGCCTTTAATTATTGCAATATTGATCCTTCCCCATGAGGATTAGGACTCGCAGTTTGCAGTGTGAATATGTAGCTTATAGCAGCGGATGTCTGATGTGCTGGAATAATGTCCTGGTCTGTTGGCACAAAATGTCTTCACACCAAGCACAGTTCTGGGAGACTGAAAACTTAGTGTCAACATCCATGTCTGTGTTTTCCAAAAATTGTTCTTGAATGCAAGTTGGGTGTCCGTTGCACCTTGGGCGTGGCCAAGTAGATCAGTGCTCCTTCCCAGTAACTTGTTTTGTATCTACAATTGTGCTCAAAAGTTTACATACCCCTGCAGAACTTTTCCTTTCTTGGCCTTTTTTCAGAGAATATGAATGATAACACCAAAACTTTTTTCTCCACTCATGGTTAGTGGTTGGGTGAAGCCATTTATTGTCAAACTACTGTGTTTTCTCTTTTGAATCATAATGACAACTCAAAACATCCAAATGACCCTGATCAAAAGCTCTTATACACCATTTCTTAATACTGTGTATTGCCCCCTCTAACATCAATGACAGCTTGAAGTCTTTTGTGGTAATTGTGGATGAGTTTCTTTATTTTCTCAGATGGTAAAGCTGTCCACTCTTTTTGGCAAACATCCTACAGTTCCTGTACATTCCTGGGCTGTCTAGCATGAACTGCTCTCTTGAAATCTCCCCAGAGTGGCTCAATGACATTGAGGTCAGGAGACTGAGATGGCCACTCCAGAAAATTCACTTTGTTCTGCTGTAGCTAATGACAGGTCGACTTGGCCTTGTGTGTTGGATCGATGTCATGTTGGAACGTCCAAGTACGTCACATGCGCAGCTTCCGGGCGAATGATTGCAAATTCGCGTCCAGTATTTGCTGACAGCGTGCTGCATTCATCTTTCCCTCAACTTTGACCAAGTTTCCTGGGTCTTTGTAGCTCACACATCCCCAAAACATCACCGACCCACCTCCGTGCTTTACAGTAGGAATGGTGTTCCTTTCATCCTAGGCATCCTTGTTGACCTCTCTCCAAATGAAACGTTTATGGTTGTGGCCTTGTTCCAGAAGTTTTGAGGCTTGTCTCTGTGCTGTTTTGCATATTGTAGGTGAGATACTTTGTGGCGTTTGCGCAGTAATGACTTTCTTCTGGCGACTCCACCATGCAACCCATTTTTCTTCAACTGCCTCCTTTTTGTGCATCTTGAAACAGCCACACCGCTAGTTTTCGGAGAGTCCTGTATTTCAGCTGATGTTATTCGTGGGTATTTCTTTGCATCGCGAACAATTTTCCTGGCAGTTGTGGACTACATTTTTTTGGTCTAACTGACCGTGGTTTTGGTTTTACAGATCTCTTGATTTTCCATTTGTTAATCACCGTTTGAACGCTGCTGACTGGCATTATCAATTTCTTGGATATCTTTTTGTATCCATTTCCTGTTTTATACCGTTCAACTACCTTTTCCCGTAGATCCGCTGACAATTCTTTTGCTTTCCCCATGACTCACAATGCAGAAACGTCAGTGGCTGGATGAAAGATGCAAGAGTCTGTCTGGATCCCAGAAACTCACTCAGCTTTTATGCACACACACTGATTACAAGCAAACAGGTCACAGGTGAGGATGTTACCTTTAGTAGCCATTCAAACCCATTTGTGTCAACTTCTGTGCATGTTACCAGGCCAAAATCACCAGGGTATGTGAACTTTTGATCAGGGTCATTTGGATGTTTTGGGTTGTCATTATAATTTAAAAAGAGAAAACACAGTAGTTGACAATAAATGGCTTCACCCAACCACTAACCATGAGGGGAGAAAAAGTGTTGGTGTTTTCATTCATATTCTCTGAAAAAAGGCCAAGAAAGCAAATATTCTGCCGGAGTATGTAAACTTTTGAGCACAACTGTATCTCTGCACTCCTTTTCCTTGAGTCACAGCTTTGACTTTAGGGTACGTGGCATATGCCACTATATTGCCATAGTGTACGTGGCATATGCCACTGTATAGCCATAGTGTACGTGGCAAATGCCACTTTATAGCCATAGTATACGTGGTAAATGCCACCGTATAGCCATAGTGTACGTGGCAAATGCCGCTTTATAGCCATAGTGTACGTGGCAAATGCCGCCGTATAGCCATAGCGTATGTGGCAAATGCCGCTTTATAGCCATAGTGTACATGGCAAATGCCGCCGTATAGCCATAGTGTACGTGGTAAATGCTGCCATATAGCCATAGTGTACGTGGCAAATGCCGCTTTATAGCCATAGTGTACGTGGTATATGCCGCCGTATAACCATAGTGTATGTGGCAAATGCCGCCGTATAGCCATAGTGTATGTGGCATTTGCCGCTGTATAGCCATAGTGTACGTGGTATATGCCGCCATATAGCCATAATGTACGTGGCAAATGCTGCTGTATAGCCATAGTATATGTGGCAAATGCCGCTTTATAGCCATAGTGTACGTGGCAAATGCCGCCGTATAGCCATAGTGTACGTGGCAAATGCCGCTTTATAGCCATAGTGTACATGGTATATGCCGCCGTATAGCCATAGTGTTTGTGGCAAATGCAGCCGTGTAGCCATAGTGTACGTGGCAAATGTTACCGTATAGCCATAGTGTACATGGCAAATGCCGCCGTATAGCCATAGTGTACATGGTATATGCCGCCGTATAGCCATAGTGTATGTGGCAAATGCCGCCGTGTAGCCATAGTGTATGTGGCAAATATCGCCGTATAGCCATAGTGTACGTGGCATTTGCCGCTGTATAGCCATAGTGTATGTGGTATATGCCGCCGTATAGCCGTAGTGTACGTGGTATATGCCGCCATATAGCCATAATGTACGTGGCAAATGCCGCTGAATAGCCATAGTGTACGTGGCAAATGCCGCTTTATAGCCAAAGTGTACGTGGCAAATGACGCCGTATAGCCGTAGTGTACGTGGTATATGCCGCCGTATAGCCGTCGTGTACGTGGTGTTTGCCGCTGTAGTGTACGTGGCATATGCCGCCGTACAGCCGTAGTGTACGTGGCATATGCCGCCGTATAGCCGTAGTGTACGTGGCATATACCGCTGTAGGGCACAGGGTTAGTATAGATTTTTCTGCGGTGGCATACTGTCTAGGTAAATTCATTACCTAGACGGTAATAAGAGGAGCTGTGCATATTAGCAAGATGTGAACAGAGCCTTATTTTACAAATCCATGGCCAGCCTTCTAATGTTAAGGATCAGTGTGGGCATGATGAGACTTGTAGTTTCAGCCTCCATTCTCACAGCACTGGGGTTTAACCTTTACATTGGGACTGCTGTGAGTCACAGGTCAAGTTTCAGATTTCCCAGGACATTGCAGCCAGGTATTGATTTTGACTGAAACCTCTGAGTGACTAATGATCAGGGGAGTTTGCTGTAGGTTTCGGTGGTTGGGCGAGGTACAGGCGCCGGTCAGTGACCCTCCTGCAGGCTCTGGATTGTGGGGCGCCTGGAGGAGAAGTGAGGCTCCCTGCACTGTAGTGACTCCTGGGCTGGGGTTGCCTCCTGTGTTTATCTCTTTAGCTTCCTGCCTGCTGTGTTTTTCTCTGGGTTAACATCTGCTGGGGGCTGTACTGACACAGCCAGGGTTACTGTAGGGCACAGGCCCACGTGGTGCTGCTGGAGGAGGGAGTGACTAGTTGTGAGTGTGTAAGGGATAGCTGTAGTGTGAGCAGGACACTGTGCAGAGCACTGGCAGCTACTCACTCTGCTTCTTCTATGGACAGTCCTCTGGTTTCTGGTAGGGTCAGCGTGTAAGGGGAATAATCCCCCCTGGAATAGGGGAGCCCAGGGAGAAGATGAAGGAAGAGGCGGGAGTAGATACACTTGACATGATGGATGAGGAGGACTACATGGTGCAGCAAATGACGGATACAGAAGACTGCCTGGCGGAGTGGCAGATGGACTCTGTGCCGGAGGAAGCATTGCTGTGGTATATGGACCAGCTGCAGTACCAGGGGCATGATGTCCTCAGCAGCTCAGGACATGAAGAGGTGCCAGCTGTGAGTGCCAGTTTGATGTTTGCAACCCATACATGCATTTATATACACATATACATACAACATGCAAAACACCACACCTGCACCATCAGCTCATAACGCACAGTACAGATGCCCTCCATACATTGTCAGATGTATAATTACTGTGCCGTTGTCTGCTTTGCTCAGTATCTGAATTATGTTTTGGTGTTTGTGCCTCCGCCCGTGACTCCTCTTACTTATTGTTTGGGGCAGCCTCTTCTCGCCTATGCTCTTGCTGGCATAACGTGGGGTCCGCCCCACAGCTTAAATTCCTCAGTTAGGGGAGAGAGTATCTGGCTTTCCAAGAAAATTGCAGCTTTCACATGACCGATGTTATAACATTGCAGGGCTACTATTCAGATGTGCACGCTAGTAACCTTACATGGCTCTGCACACTGATGTAATACTGCCAGATCAAGAGGAAGATGAGCGTTTTTTTTAATTGTCATTGACCCCTGACTTCATCACATTGCCTCTATTCACGTGTGTACCTAATGTAAAACCGTGGTCAGGAGGGCACATGGACTAGAAACTATGGGCAGGAGGGCACAGTCTAGAGACTATGGGCTGGAGGGCACAGAGTCTGGAGACTATGGGCTGGAGGGCACAGAGTCTAGAGACTATGGGCAGGAGGGCACAGAGTCTAGAGACTATGGGCAGGAGGGCACAGAGTCTAGAGACTATGGGCAGGAGGGCACAGAGTCTAGAGACTATGGGCAGGAGGGCACAGAGTCTAGAGACTATGGGCAGGAGGGCACAGAGTCTAGAGACTATGGGCAGGAGGGCACAGAGTCTAGAGACTATGGGCAGGAGGGCACAGAGTCTAGAGACTATGGGCAGGAGGGCACAGAGTCTAGAGACTATGGGCAGGAGGGCACAGAGTCTAGAGACTATGGGCAGGAGGGCACAGAGTCTAGAGACTATGGGCAGGAGGGCACAGAGTCTAGAGACTATGGGCAGGAGGGCACAGAGTCTAGAGACTATGGGCAGGAGGGCACAGAGTCTAGAGACTATGGGCTGGAGGGCACAGGGACTAGAAACTATGGGCAGGAGAGCACAGAGTCTAGAGACATCTGGCAGGAGGGTTTGGGACTGAAGACTACAGGTAAGACGGCTGGGGTCTAGAGACTATGGGAAGGGCACGGGGAGTAGAAACTATGGGCAGGAGGGCAAGGGGACTAGAGACCATAGGCAGCGGACTAGAGATTACTGGCAGGAAGGAAGGGGACTAGAGAGCATGGCAGGAGGGCACGCTGACTAGAAACTATGGGCAGAGGGACGGGACTAGAGACTACTGTCAGGAGGGTAGGGGACTAGAAACTACTGACAGGAAGGCGCGGCTAGAGACTACTGTTCTCAGGGCAGGGTACTAGAGACAATGGTCAGTAGGGAAGGGGACTAGAGACTATGGGCAGGGGACTAGAGACTACTGTTTTCAGGGCAAAGTACTAGAGACAATGGGCAGGAGGGAAGGGGACCAGAGACAGTGGGCAGGAGGGAAGGGGACTAGAGACTACTGTTATCAGGGCAAGGTACTAGAGACAATGGGCAGGAGGGAAGGGGACTAGAGACTACTGTTATCAGGGCAAGGTACTAGAGACAATGGGCAGGAGGGAAGGGGACTAGAGACTACTGTTATCAGGGCAAAGTACTAGAGACAATGGGCAAGAGGGAAGGGGACTAGAGACAATGGGCAAGAGGGAAGGGGACTAGAGACAATGGGCAGGAGGGAAGGGGACTAGAGACTACTATTATCAGGGCAAGGTACTAGAGACAATGGGCAGGAGGGAAGGGGACTAGAGACTACTGTTATCAGGGCAAAGTACTAGAGACAATGGGCAAGAGGGAAGGGGACTAGAGACAATGGGCAGGAGGGAAGGGGACTAGAGACTACTGTTATCAGGGCAAGGTACTAGAGACAATGGGCAAGAGGGAAGGGGACTAGAGACAATGGGCAGGAGGGAAGGGGACTAGAGACTGCTGTTATCAGGGCAAGGTACTAAAGACAATGGGCAAGAGGGAAGGGCACTATAGACTATGGGTAGGAAGGCATGGGGACTAAAGACTATGGCAGGCAAGCACGGCGACTAAAGACTATAGGCAGGAGATTAGAGACTACAGGCAGGGAACCAGAGACTAAGGGCAGGGGGCGTGGGGACTAGAGACTATGGGTAGGAGGGCACGCGGACTTGAGACTTAACATGCAGGAGGGTACAGGGACTGGAAACTATGGCAGGAGGGAACGGGGACTAGAGACTATGGGCGGGAACTAGAGACTTCTGGCAGGAGGGTTGGGGACTAGAGACTACGGGGACTAAAGCCATGGAAGATTAAGCCATAATGGCACTGCTGACAACAGCCTAGACCCCAGCAATCTCTAATTAATTGGTACTAAAGTTACACCGACAACCTGTACAAATTCTCTCCTCTTATTACAAACTGTACATTGCTTTTAGTGGTTTATCTTCTGCTTCCATAGTGCAGGGTTGTGCAGATTTTGGTGTTGTCTGCAGACCGTGTGGTCCCAGGATATTGGTGCCTAGTCTGGAGGCAAGGGTGAAATGCAGCATCGCCCCTATGGGTGCTGTCTGTGGTTTGCTCTCATGCCATATGGAGTCCCTACGACTCGGTACTTTTGACTATTGGGCACTATGTTTCTGCCATATCGTGCCTACACAGAGTGCTATATTACAGATCTTCCCTGGGAGCAATGATCTGGCATATGACGGAGCTGTCACAATTTCCCTCTGTATGCAGTTGGCTCATGATGAAGTGCGGTAGAAATAAGTAGATTTCCAGGGGTGTCATATTATGGCTTCATACATACTTTACTGCTCAGAACCACTTGGAAAAGTTAGCTCTACAGTAGCATGGGCACACCTGATAAAAAAATGACCAAAATTGTTACTAAAAATCTCATATAGTTTCTATTTTAGGATTAGATTTCCGGTATATAAGTATTTTGAGCCTTTTTTTCTTTGCAGGAGGGTCTGTAATAGCTTAGGGTTCTCTTCTGTGCGCTTGTATAGTGATCTACGGCACTATCAGTGTAGAAAGGTCTCAGGACATATCACCCTTTGTAGCTTTACCCCCTGGAAACCTACTGTGTGGCAACATTAGGGTAATGTGCCGAGACATGCAGTGACTGACAACCTCCATGTACTAGTGGGTAAGATAACACTACATCTGGAATCCAGACTGAGAAGGGGCTTGGAGTAACCTTACACCACGCCCTGACCTCAGAAGTCAGTCTGTGCCTCCACCATCCACAGGAAACTCTGCAAAGTTATTCCCTTTCAGGGGATGAATATAGATGGGGACTATGAGAAGAATGCATAGAATTCCCTCCTGTTCTCTATGTATAGGCCACAGCCTTCACATTGGCGACACACTATGACTGTGAATGTGGGGGACATTTGCGGTGGGTGGGATATACAGCGTGTGAAATAAATATTGAACACGTCAACAATTTTCTAAGTAAATATTTTTCTAAAACTGCTATTGACATGAAATTCCTACTAGATGTCGGTAACAACCCATCCAATCCACACAGGCAAATAAATCAAACCATAGATGTCCATGAATTAAGTTCTGTTATAATGAGAAATGACACAGGGAAAAAGTATTGAACACGCTTATTGAAATTTAATACTTTGCACAAAAGCCTTTGTTGGTAATGAAGTCTCACGATGCCTCATTTATGGAGAAACTAGTCGCAAGCATTGCTCAGGTGTGATTTTGGCCCAATCTTTCACACAAACACTCCTCACATCCTGAAACTTCTGTCGACTTCTTCTATGAACTCTGAGCTTTAGTTCCTTACATACATTTTATTTTCTCTTGGATTGAGGTCCGGTGATCGGCTCGGCCATTCTAGCAGCTTTATTTTCTTTCTCTAAAACCAATTGAGAGTTTCCTGAGCTGTGTGTTTGGGATCGTTATTAGTGATGAGTGAGTATACTCGTTGTTCGGGTTTTTCCGAGCACGCTCGGGTGGTCTCAGAGTATTTGTGAATGCTCGGAGATTTAGTTTTTCTTGCCACAGCTGGATGATTTACAGCTGCTAGCCAGCCTGAGTACATATGGGGTTGCCTGGTTGCTAGGGAATCCCCACATGTAATCAAGCTGTCTAGTAGCTGCAAATCGTCCAGCTGCGGCAAGGAAAACTAAATCTCCGAGCATTCACAAATACTCTGAGACCACCCGAGCGTGCTCTGGAAAACCCGAGCAACGAGTACACTCGCTCATCACTAATCATTATCTTTCTGAAATGTCCACCCTCGTTTCATCTTCATCATCCTTTTAGATGGCAGCAGATTTTTTTATCAAGAATGTCTTGGTACATTTGTTCATCAAACCTTCTTTCGATTACATGAAGTTTGCCAGTGCCGTATGCTGAAAACAGGCCCACACAATGATGTTCCTACTTCCAAACTTCACTGTTGGTATGGTGTTTTTGGGGTGAGATGCGGTGCCTTTTGGCATGGTGTTTATTATGGCATCCAAAGAGTTCCATATTGGTCTCATCTGTCCAGACAATATTCTCCCAGTATTTCACAGGCTTGTCTAAAAGTTGTTGTGAAAGCTGTAAACATACTTGAGAATGTTTTTTGCTCAGCAGTGGAGTCTTCCATGGTAAGCATACATACAGGACATGGAGGTTGCGTGCATTACTTATTGTTCTCTTGGAAACAATTGTACTTGCTGATTCCAGGTGTTTCTGTAGCTCTCCACAGGTCGTTCTTGGCTCTTGGACAACTCTTTGACATTTATTTTCACTCTTCTGTCTGAAATCTTGCGGGGAGCACTTGGAACCTTCAATAGTGGAATTTCTTATGTAACTAATGTCATCAGTATCTTTTACCCATTGTGAGATGTTTCTTGTGTGGCATCTTGGTAATGAGACACCTTTTTCGGCCATCAGTTGAACCCGACGATATTATTTGTCACTAAGTGGCAGGGTTGCTCTCCAATTGTTGATAGATTTCAGCCGGTGTCAGGACTTTCCATGGCTTTTGCCACCTCTCTTCATGTGTTCAGTACTTTTTCCTGTGTCATTTTTCGTTATTACACGTAACTTAATTTATGGATGTCTATGGTTTTATTTATTTGCCTGTGTGGATTGGATGAGTTGTTACTGGCATCTGGTGAGAAATTCATGAGATGCTTGATATTGTAGGCTCAGGATGCCAGGACTGACAAAGCGTCCATTACAGCCGCGTGCATGGTAATAAGCCCTAGAATAGGTCCACGTGATGGGGCGGACAGGTGTTTTCTGCTCGCTACAAAGACCAACCACAGAATTTAGGAAGGAATTATTAAGCCATCCCAAGTTTTTCGTAACAATTTTCTTCTGTCTGGGACGAAATTGTTTTTTTTTTTTTTGTTTTTTTTTAATTAAATCCATTCTAAAAGGATTCCTCAGAGTAAAATACTCCTGAGTTCTTTACCATTCCCCCTTCACGGCCTCCTGGGCCCCCCAGGTGCTGTATGATGACGTATTGTCCGTGAAGAGGGATAACCACGTTCTGTAACTGCTGACGTCTACTGCCAAGATGATTTTAACTTCTATGATGTTGGGATTTTTGGGGAATTCCCTGGGAGTTTCAAATACACAAACCTCAGGGTGTTCAGAAGGGGCATGGTGCTCAGCACAGCGAGTGTTTTCTGTGGTTGGGTACTTTATCCTAACTGAATCCACCAAAAGCCCCCTCTAACCTGTCCCAGTGCTGTGTGAACCGTACATAACCCTTCTGTCATCGAAATATATCTAAAAAAATATTTTTGGTTTCTGCCAGTTATACCTTGTGCACACCAGCACATAGAAAATGACAATGTCCCTGCTACATTAGAAGGGGGTTTAGCAATATTATGTGGGGTTTATGTAGCGGTTTGTTTCCGATGATGACAGATGCGGGGGAGCTGAGGATCAGGCAGTTGGACTTCAACATGCACGATCGTTTTGTTCTTAGGGGCGCCTGGCAGCATCTTACCATACCCTAGGTAATACACAGCCGGCCATGCCCCATGTGCATTTGTATGATGGCATTAGATAGTACACATTAGATAGCTGTCAGCCAAGTATACAATTACTTTTAGCTAATACCTCTGGCTTATGCATGCATGCTCAACTCAGCCGAGCATAATTTCTGGATAAAGGAAGTAGAGGACAAAGTGGCCAAATTCATCTGCTGAAAACAAAATGATTGGGCATAATTAACTCCATCTGCTGTCCTGGGAAACTCTGGTGGTCCTTATACACGTTAGATGGCAGAACGGACCCACTAAAAAAAAAAAAGGAGGTCCGATCCAATGTAGAGCCATGGCATCTTTTATTCTATCAACTGGTGGCAAGCCCCAAAAAACTGCTATCTATAGATGGGACTCTGGCTTGGCTGAGATTCCTGGTCATATTATGCTACGTTCACATTTGCGTTGTGCGCCGCAGCGTCGGCGCCGCAGCGCACAACGCAAACAAAAACGCAGCAAAACGCATGCACAACGCTGCGTTTTGCGCCGCATGCGTCCTTTTTTTAATTGATTTTGGACGCAGCAAAAATGCAACTTGCTGCGTCCTCTGCGCCCGGACGCGGGCGCCGCAGCGACGCATGCGGCGCAAAACGCAAGTGTGACGCATGTCCATGCGCCCCCATGTTAAATATAGGAGCGCATGACGCATGCGGCGCCGCTGCGGCGCATGACGCATGCGGCGCCGCTGCGGCGCCCGCCGCTAATGTGAACGTAGCATTACAAGGCTGTTCGCAATGGTCAGACATTGACGTATAGGAAGCATCCTCCAATAGGTGGCACTCCCGAGTTTCTTAGAGAAGGTAATTTCCTTCTATTTTTCACTTGGCGCATTAGCCAGTCTTCTGCAGGAGAGATGGCCTCCCACCACAGACTGTTTCCGCTAGTTGCAGTGACTTTTCGTAGGATAAGTCCCTGCATCATATAGAAAATCTTATTTGTTGAATTTGGTAATGCACGACAGATAGATGTAGACTTCTGCTCTGTTCGTCACACATTTAGCTACAGGAACTGTAAGTTTGTGTATTCTCTGTCTTCTCCTGTTGTAATGTGTCCTGAGAGACCAATTGCCAAGAAAACCCACATGTGCTCCTGTTTCGTTGCTCTCAGAGATATGGTGCCTTTTGTTTAGCTCATTGTGTAATTTGTGGTCTTTCTATTGAGGGGTTGTGCCAAATTGCTGTCTTGTAGACTGGAATTCGCACATCAAGAACACACATAATAATCTCCCTTTTCCCCGTGACCCCTGAAGTCTGCATGGTCAATCCTGCCCCTGCCTATAGGTCATGTCATATACAGCACTCAGCAGCTAAAAACACAAACAAAACTGAGGCAATGGCTCAATGGTTGGTTGCTTCCCATATGACACATCCTAATGTGGAAGTAGCCCGAAACTGTGTGTAGCCGGACGCTTTGTGATGAGGCTGTGACTGATGACTGCACACACATAGTAAACCATTGTGTGCACCGCTTCTCCTTCCCTTCCAATATCTGTACTGTAACATCAAGAGACTATCACGCTGCACTAGCACACAGATATGCTGTTGGCGAAACCCTAAGTGTTTGCAGGGGGCATCCTTTAACCTTTCATATACAGTTATTTGCATTGTAACATTAGTGTGGAGATGACTTGGCACTGCTTTTAGGTTTTATTAGACTGGCTTCACTCAATGTCCCACACATCTAATTGCTGCAGTGGCTTCTGTTCCCCTTCCTCGAGCCTGCAGTCTTGCTGCTCTTTTTGTGCATGCTGTTTTTCTTTTTGTGTCTAAATATTTAAAGTTTGTTTTTCCAGGTATTGAGTCCAACATATAAACAGAGAAATGAGGATTTTCGGAAACTCTTTAAACAGCTGCCAGACTCAGAGCGTCTCATTGTAGGTAAGAAAATGCCTACTGTGCGCAAACAGGAACAGCACTGGTTATTTCCACATGATAGTTAACACAGCCTGGATCACTTATGTCTTTCTGTATGACTATGTGCGCATGTTGAGTATTTGCTTGCAGAATTTGCTTACAGAAATTTATGCAAGGTTTCTGCATCTCTTGGCAGGAAAAACACAAGCGTTTTTGATGCATTTCTGTATGCGTTTTTGTGTGCATTTTTGTACAGCAATGAATCCTTTTTTGAGCTAAATAAAGCTATTTAAAAAAAAAAGTTTTGTGATGTAATTTCTTGGTTCAACACCACCTTTGTCATGCTGATGCAGTATTAGGGCTTGGTGTCAACAGCTGTCATTGACACCTAGCTTTATGCTTAGTAATGAAAAGGTGTCAGCCCGACACCCTCTTTATTAAGCCAATACGTAAACACAAACAAACACATTATCACCAGCCTATGTAGGAGCGTTAACAGAATGAACGTACATAGGCTGTAACTAGACAGCAACTGTTAATTTTAAAGAAAATTTTTTTTAATAACCAGATGAGCGAGAGCTGATAGCTTAGGGCTGTTGTTAATATTCCGGGAAGGAGCCAATAGCCATAAAGGTTCCCAGGCTATTAGAATTAGCTCACAGGTGTTTGCTTAGACTTTACTGGCTAGTTTGCAGGGGGACCCAAGAAAAAAAATTGGCATAGGGTCCCCCTATAAAATCTAACCAGCAAAGGCTAGGCAGACAACTGTGGGCTGGTATTAATAGGCTAGGAAGGGGCCATGGATATTGGCCCCTCCCAGACTAAAAATATCAGCTCTCAGCCATTCCAGAGAAGGCGCATCTATAAGATGCGCCAAATCTGGCGCTTAGCCTCGCTCTTCCCACTTGCCCTTCAGCGGTGGCAAGTGGGGTTCATATTTGTGGGGTTGATGTCACCTTTGTATTGTCAGGTAACATCAGGCCCACAGGTTAGTAATGGAGAAGCATCTATAAGACACTTATCCATTACTAACCCCACAGTGATATTGTATAAAAACACAGACACCCAGAATAAAGTCCTTTATTTGAAATAATGACACAGACTCCTTTAGTAATCTTAATTAAACCATACTTACTGAACACCTAATCCACACACGCCAACGTTTCCTGCAACAGAAATAAAATAATAAACCCCAATATTCCTCACCTGTCCGCCGAAAAGATAATCTATAATGTCCCACGACGATCCTGATCACTTTGAGAGCAGTCACTGATGTGACTGCTCTCAAAGACAGCTAACGATACACTGACAGAAGGTAATCGCTCCCGCAGTGTATCACTGAGCTGCCGTGAGAGAGTTCACCGGAGTTTATCAGCTGATCAGCTCCAGTAATCTCTCTTACTGCACCACTGCTGCGTGGGAAAGTTCTCACGCAGCAGTGCCGTAAGTGAGAGCACTGGAACTGATGAACTCCAGTGAACTCTCATGGCAGCTCAGTGATACACTGCGGGAGCTATTACCTCCTGTCAGTGAATCGCCGGAGGCTGGCTAGAGCGGTCAAATCTCCCGATGTGACTGTTATACACGTGAGATCACTATGGGACACTGGATTACCTAAACTTATCAGTGACAGCAGACGTAGCCCAATGAGAGCAGTAGTCTCATCAGCCCATGCCTGCGGGTCACAGCTGCGGGGTCACGCTGACATCTGACAGCGTTACCCCGCAGCGCTCTGACCAACGGTCTTACCAGTTGTTGCGTTACCACCGATAAGAACTACAGATGACAGCATGGGAAAACATCATAGGAAGACGGTAAAACGCAAAACAAAAACTCAGCAACTCCGCAAACATTTTTATACCTGCGTTTTTGCTGCGGATTTGACTGACTCAGTTGAAGTCAATGGATGAAAAACGCTGCAGAAACTCACAAAGAATTGACATGCTGCTGAAAAAAATGCACTGCAAATACTTAGGCCACGTTCACACGCTGCGGATTCCTCTGCGGGTTAATCCTGCAGCGGAATTGAAAATCTGCAGGGCAAAACCGCTGCGGTTATCCCTGCAGATTTATCGCGGTTTGTTCCGCGGTTTCCGCTGCGGGATTACTCCTGTACTATTGATGCTGCATATGCAGCAATATGCAGCATCAATAGTAATGTAAAAAATAATAAAAATTGGCTATACTCACCCTCTGACGTCGCGATCTCCCCGGCGCTGCAAGCGGCTGTGCCAACAAGGACCTTCGTGACGTCACGGTCATGTGACCGCGGCGTCATCACGGTCATGTGACTGCGACGTCACCACAGGTCCTGTTCGGCACAGCAACTGAGACCGGACGCCGCGGGCCGCGCTGAGAGGTGAGTATAGCATCATTTTTTATTTTAATTCTTTTTTTTACACCCAAATATGGTTCCCAGGGCCTGGAGGAGAGTCTCCTCTCCTCCACCCCGGGTACCACCCGCACATTATCCGCTTAACTTCCCGCAACGTGGGCACAGCCCCATGCGGGAAGTTAGCGGTTCAATGCATTTCTATGGGTGCAGAATCGCTGCGATTCTGCACCAAGAAGTGACATGCTCCTTCTTTTTTTCTGCAGAAAATCCGCGCGGATTTTCCACAGAAAAAAAGGATCGTCGGCACAGCGGGTTTTGTTTTCCATTAGGTTACATTGTACTGTAACCTACATGGAAAAAGGATGCGGACCCGCAGCTGCAAAACAGCTGCGGGTCCGCAGCAAAACCCGCAGCGTGTGAACATAGCCTTAAGGAAGCAGATCGTGTGCACAACATTTCAGGATTGTCATTGAATTACCTTGCATAAGGATTTCATAGCGTTTTTGGCCCATTTCCGTGCGGAAAAAATGCATAAAAAATGCACTGTGTGCACGTAGCCTATGGGTGAAAAATTATATCAAATTACGAAATGCTAAATAATTTCAATAATCCAACATTAAGGGTATGTGCACATGCACACGTTCAGGATTTTTAGCGTTTTTCCGCTATAAAAACATGATAAAAACGCATAAAAAACGCATACATATGCATTCTATCATTAAGAATGCAATCCGCAATTTTTGTGCATATGTTGCGTTTTTTTCCGTGAAAAAAAAACCGCATCGCGGTAAAAAACGCAACATGTTCATAAATTTTGCGGATTTTTTGCGTTTTTACCGCTATATAATGCATTGGGAAAGCTCCGGAAAAAAAGCGAAAAATCCGCAAAAAAAAACCGCACAAACGCGAAAAAAAACGCATGCGGATTTCTTGCAGAAATGTCCGGTTTTGGTCAGGAAATTTCTGCAAGAAATCCTGAACGTGTGCACATACCCTAAATGTTATCAATGTTGGTCCTAAAATGGTAATCCAGTAGAGTTTAATTGCCCACATACAGCTCTGTTACCATTTTATATTTGGTATCCTGTACTGATCCGGAGTTACATCTTATATTATACTTCACAGCTGCACTCACTATTCTGCTGGTGCAGTCACTGTGTACATACATTAGATTACTGATCCTGAGTTACATCCTCCCATTATACTCCAGAGCTGCACTCACTATTCTGCTGGTGCAGTCACTGTGTACATACATTACATTACTGATCCTGAGTTACATCCTGGATTGTACTCCAGAGCTGCACTCACTATTCTGCTGGTGCAGTCACTGTGTACATACATTAGATTACTGATCCTGAGTTACATCCTCCCATTATACTCCAGAGCTGCACTCACTATTCTGCTGGTGCAATCACTGTGTACATACATTACATTACCGATCCTGAGTTACATCCTGTATTATACCCCAGAGCTGTACTCACTATTCTGCTGGTGCAGTCACTGTGTACATACATTAGATTACTGATCCTGAGTTACATCCTGTATTATACTCCAGAGCTGCACTCACTATTCTGCTGGTGCAGTCACTGTGTACATACATTACTTTACTGATACTGAGTTACATCCTGTATTATACCCCAGAGCTGCACTCACTATTCTGCTGGTGCAGTCACTGTGTACATACATTACTGATCCCGAGTTACATTCTGTATTATACTCCAGAGCTGCACTCACTATTCTGCTGGTGCAGTCACTGTGTACATACAGTACATTACTGATCCCGAGTTACATCCTGTATTATACTCCAGAGCTGCACTCACTATTCTGCTGGTGCAGTCACTGTGTACATACATTACTTTACTGATACTGAGTTACATCCTGTATTATACCCCAGAGCTGCACTCACTATTCTGCTGGTGCAGTCACTGTGTACATACATTACTGATCCCGAGTTACATTCTGTATTATACTCCAGAGCTGCACTCACTATTCTGCTGGTGCAGTCACTGTGTACATACATTACATTACTGATCCCGAGTTACATCCTGTATTATACTCCAGAGCTGCACTCACTATTCTGCTGGTGCAGTCACTGTGTACATACATTACATTTCTCATCCTGTCCTGCTCCTATACATATGTACCTGCTGACCAGCTTGCAGATTGTTTTTTTGCAACAACTAGCTTAATTTTGATTGCTTCTTTGGAATATGTTACAAACTGTTTCTCAGGTTGGGTACATGAGGAGTCATGCAGTTTTATTTTTTTTTATCTAATCTTTCAAAGCTTCTGTATACAAGCATTATATATAGTGCACCCCTCATGCATTAGTTCAGTGACGTACATAGGATTATTGGCTGTTCTTTTCCTAAATGTTCTCGCTTCCTTAGTTCACCATGTGATTGCACTTGCAGATTATTCCTGTGCACTACAGAGGGACATCTTACTGCAGGGACGTCTCTACCTGTCTGAGAACTGGATTTGCTTCTACAGCAACATCTTCCGCTGGGAGACGCTGGTTAGTACGTTACTCATCTTCTGACACATCTAGGTTTGAATTGATTGACAACCAATTACAGAAATATCTGAGAAGTCATCTTTTTCCTTTCCCTGGGTAAAGCTTCTTCTAGCCTTGCATTGTTTCAGACGTTAAACTACACACTACGTAACGTATAAGTTTATTAGACAAATATTAAAATTTTAACAAGGGCTGTTAACAGTAGGGGAGACACAAAGTGTGGAGAGGGGAAGGGGGAGGGGTTTTAAGCCACCAGACTAAAATAGAGAACAAAACTGCACTATATCATATAGGGTTAAAAAAAAAGTAAACCCAATAGTAATAAGCTGGTAATTATATTAGGAAAAACAGGCTAGGTATACAGAAATGTTATATAATTGACCACAGGGAACTACAATAAACCCCAAGAAAAATATCTTATTGGTGGATTGGTATACAAATGTGGAATAAATGTATATCTTATCCGGATGTGCAGGGCAACCTGCCATATAAACCTGAAAAGTATATCCACAGAAAATACCAAGGAGGAAATGTTACCACCAAAGAAACAAGTGTAATAGGGGGAAATGATTTACCTGTGGTACAAGACGAGAGGAGTGATACCTAGCACTGATGATACTAGTGCAGATGGTTCCCCGGTGCCCGACAAGCGCTGTTTCGCCGTAGCTTCTTCAATAGGGGCGAGGACGCCCCTATTGAAGAAGCTACGGCGAAACAGCGCTTGTCGGGCACCGGGGAACCATCTGCACTAGTATCATCAGTGCTAGGTATTACTCCTCTCGTCTTGTACCACAGGTAAATCATTTCCCCCTATTACACTTGTTTCTTTGGTGGTAACATTTCCTCCTTGGTATTTTCTGTGGATATACTTTTCAGGTTTATATGGCAGGTTGCCCTGCACATCCGGATAAGATATACATTTATTCCACATTTGTATACCAATCCACCAATAAGATATTTTTCTTGGGGTTTATTGTAGTTCCCTGTGGTCAATTATATAACATTTCTGTATACCTAGCCTGTTTTTCCTAATATAATTACCAGCTTATTACTATTGGGTTTACTTTTTTTTTAACCCTATATGATATAGTGCAGTTTTGTTCTCTATTTTAGTCTGGTGGCTTAAAACCCCTCCCCCTTCCCCTCTCCACACTTTGTGTCTCCCCTACTGTTAACAGCCCTTGTTAAAATTTTAATATTTGTCTAATAAACTTATATTTTAAATATATCCTTTTCTTCTACACTTCATTTCCTTTGTGCCATATTACAAAGGAATATGTAATCGATTGATGTTATGAAGTGCTTTTCAGCCCTATAAAATAAGGACTATGGGAACACTACGTAACGTTCAGCTTCTCCCTCTTTTAAGTCAGCATTGCTTCTTAGTGAAACTCTTCTGGACTCAGGTTTGTGCACCCCAAATAGGTCAACGTATAGTACAGAAGTCATGTGAAGGGATCAGCTGTGGCTAAATGTGCAATAATTCAGCCCAATGACAGCAGTACAAGTTTTATTCCTTCAGATCCGAATTCTGAAAATATATTTATAAAATTTGGTTTGAGCTTCACAAACAACTGATGACACCGGCACTTAGGCCCATTCACACATCAGTTTTTTGCCGTCAGTCACAATCCGTTGGATCGACGGATCCGTTGCAGATTGTGAAAAACTGATGCGACGGATCCTTTTTTTCGCCGGATCCGACTAGCAGATCTGGTAATTGGATCCTAAATAAATCAGAGCATGCCCAGTTTAAAAAAACGGAATCCGTCGCCGGAGTCTGTCATTTGACTGTTCCAGCGCCCACAGGCTTTCATTCGAGCAAACGACGTACGGCGACAGATCCGTCACTGTCCGATTTTTCGACGTACACAAAAAACGTTACTTTCTTCGTTGTCTCCGGCCATCGGAAAAACAATTTTCGACGGGTCCGGCGAACAACGGATGAAACGTGAGGCCATCCGTCACAATCTGTCGCTAATACAAGTCTATGAGACAAAAATGGATCCGGCGGCATCAGTCGCTGGATCCGTTTTTTTTTTCAAAATTCGACGGATTTTGACTGATGGCAAAACACTAATGTGTGAAAAGCGCCTTACATCAGGTTACACAAGCAGCAACTCCCTGATACAACGGTATCATCAGAAGGGCATGCGTGCTGTCCTGAGCTTTCCTGTAGCCTTGCTTGTTACTGTAGTTACAAGGCAAAGTTCCCAAATAATTTAACCAAATTCTCTTTGTTATTCATGTCGTTTTTCACTTAATTTGTAAAACATGAGACACAGGACAGTAAATGATTTTTCCTCTGTAACAATAGTCACAAGCAGGACTGCAGGAAAACTCCGAATCGCACACTTGCTGCCCAGACCCGATCTGTCATTCTGATGATACAATATATCCTGGCATCATGAGGGGAATGGTGCAATGAGCCTATTGCCGACACCCAGGGTGCACCACTAGCCCCAATTAGCGTATTTGTATTCTACAGTTTCTGCAGAATGGAGGCAGCAATTATAACACCAAAGGTGACATTTTTATAGGGGCGATATCCCTTCCAAGGCTATGTGCATAGTTTACACTGTCATCGTGGAATGATAGACTACCTTTAAAGAATTGTTCTCATCTTCTTTTCTTAAGAAGTGCCCCACTCCTCTGCCTCCCGACTTTCTGTATGCCAGAGGGTTATGCACTCCTAAAGATTGATATTTCAGGGTAGCTTTTTATTAGTTAAATTAAAATAACCTGTATACTAACAAAACACCAGTGTGACATATCAGATCGTGTACTTGCATTACACCAGTGTATTCATTTGTCACATTTGGGCAAAGAACGACATATTAGGTTGTGTATTTTTATTACACATATGTTTTTATTACACTTGTTGCACCTGTAGATAATTACATTTAGATCTGTTTGACCTGTTAGTGGATAGGTCAGAGCTTACTAGGGTTAGCCGACGAGGAACAGGGGCGCCACTTTCGTCAACTTAGGGCGCCAACCTCTGCGGCTTAGGTAGGTGTCACATTTAGGGAAATATCGCCTTATTTTTTTCCTATAAGTCTTAACCCTAAACAGTGCTGTGTGGACCTCATCATGACTTGACATCTTCCTTATTAAACACTCTGGCAAGGATGTTGAAGGAAGTTGTCTTTGTATCATATTTTATATCCTATTATATGTTTTTTTTTTTGGTGTGTTCTTAGTATGTAGATTAATTTAAATAATAAAAAGTAATTTTAGGGGAATATATGTTTACTTTCTGGATACCCTCACAAGAGATTGCAACTGTAAAAACATTATATATAGTTCGCAGTAGCGGCATGGTCACACTGCTTGTCCGAACTGTGCGTTCCCACATGGTGTAAGCAGAGGCATCTTTTCCCCTTTTTTATAACATGGGGGACATACAGGGGCTGGTTGGATCCAGCAATACTTCTAGCTTCAGAACAGTCTCTAAGGCACAGAATCTGCAAGCGTCCTGCGCTCTTTGCCTAGAGAACCAGCTACCTGAGACTGCAGAGATGGATGGTAAGTTAGGTACTGAGTCTGTTCTTAAGAATAAACAGGATTTTTTAATAAGAGGTAAAATATAAAGTTGCTGGTTTATACAATCACTGTGGAATTTTAACAAATTAAGGACTTGAGACAACCCCATTAGGCTGCTTTCACACTAGCGTCGGCCCGACGTACCGACGCATACTGTGCAAAAAATGCCCGACGTGGGCAGTGGAAGCAGTCTTACGACGCTTCCACTGCCCCATTGCAAGGTCCGGGGAGGAGGGGACGGAGTTTCGGCCCGCATGCGCAGTCGAAAATGGCGGTCTCGACGCACAAAAAACCGTTACATGTAACTTTTTTTGTGGCGGCGGTGCGCCAAAACACGGCGCAACCGTCGCACGACGGTTGCGACGTGTGGCACTGCGTCGCTAATAAAAGTCTATGGAGAAAAAACGCATCCTTCAGACAACTTTGCAGGATGCGTTTTTTATCCACAACGACGCATTGCGACGCGCAGTGCACGACGCTAGTGTGAAAGTAGCCTTACTTAGCTGCCAGGTGAAGCTTCCATGGTAATGGCAACACTGCTTCGCAGGATCTAAGTATTTCCTTCTCATGTTTACCTGTAGTTGTTTTATTCTGGTGAGTATTTTGTGGGACATTTTAGGTTTCACAAGTTCATCAGATATGTCAGAATCGGGCCATTTTTTACATGCAGGTTTCCTTGGTGGTTGTAGATGTCACAGTGATTAGCTGTTCATTGTATCAGAACCCAATACTTTGTGTGTTTCCTGCCGTCTCATCATTCACCAGCATTTTTTCCTCCTCTAGCTGACGGTACGCTTAAAAGACATCTGCTCAATGACTAAGGAGAAGACAGCACGACTCATTCCCAATGCAATCCAACTGTGCACAGACACTGAAAAGGTGAGATGACAGTGTATCCACAGAATAATGTCATTACACTCCTCTCACCTCTGCAACTGATCCTGTAGAAATATCCAACTGTCCTGACAATGTGATGTTTTTCTCAGCACTTTTTTACCTCCTTCGGGGCTCGAGATCGAACCTACATGATGATGTTCCGTCTCTGGCAGAACGCTTTACTAGAGAAGGTAACGATCTTCATGTTCAGCTTGCAGGTAATTATTCCATTCCTCAATGCTGATTTGCTTTCTCTGCTTCTTGCAGCCGTTGTGTCCGAAGGAATTGTGGCATTTTGTCCACCAGTGTTACGGCAATGAGCTGGGCCTGACGAGTGATGATGAGGACTATGTTCCACCAGATGACGATTTCAACACCATGGGGTGAGTGCAGAGTATGCTGGATGGGACCTGTCTATATACACAATATTATCAGCACCTTCAGACTGAGGACATGTGTTTTATGATCACCTGTGGGTGCTGATCTGCAGGCTGAATTCTTGCTGAATTTTCAAATCGGCAGAAATTAAGATTTATTTTCGGCCTGCATAGGTCCTGTTTGCTCTCCGGACATGTCTCTTTTCTTTAACACTTGTGTTCTCCATTAAATATATCTGCAGCATCTTAGAATAAACTGATATAAGCCATAACCACTACAGTCTATATCGTTGTTCAAATGTCTCCTGTGTTTTTGGGGACCGTGTCTGCACAAAAAAAACAAAGACAGAGACATGTCTGTTTTAGCTTCGTGTCAAAGATCAAACTCACCAATGCAAATCTAAGGGTTATCATCTGTCCAAAAGATTGGTGATAAAACAATGATTAAGAGTCTATCTGCTGGGACCACCTACAAGCCCAAGAACCAGGGTCTCAAAATCTTGTATATGAATGAATCTGTAGTTCGCCTGTGTACCCATTCACTTCTATTGGATTGATGAAATAGCAGTTAGTACCCATAGAAGTAAATGGAGCAGTGGTCAAACATGCTCACTACTAATCCATTCACACAGTAGACTTTGTTAACCCCATTTTTGAGATTGGTGGGATTCCCAACGTTCAGACCCTAGTGATCATACATTTATCACTTATTCTGTGGAAAGATTATTGTCTTTTGTGGGACGACCCCTTTGAGGTGATCAGTTATAATATAATTTGTTAATGAATTGTAACTATTGCCGTTGCTTTATAAAGTAATGCGAGTTTATCACATGTTAAGTACAATGGGGGAAATAAGTATTTGATCCCTTGCTGATTTTTCTAAGTTTGCCCACTGACAAAGACATGAACAGTCTATAATTTTAAAGGTAGGTTAATTTTAATATTGAGAGATATAATATCACAAATAAAATCCAGAAAATCACATTGTATAAATTATATAAATGTATTTGCATTTTGCAGTGAGAAATCAGTATTTGATGCCTCTGGCAAACAAGACTGAATACTTGGTGGCAAAACCCTTGTCGGCAAGCCCAGCAATCAGACGTTTTTATTAGTTATATAAATTTATTTGCATTTTGCAGTGAGAAATAAGTATTTGATCCCCTACCAACCATTAAGAGTTCTGGCTCCTACAGACCAGTTAGGCGCTCCTAATCAACTTGTGTTACCTGCATTAAAGACAGCGGTCTTACATAGTCACCTTTATAAAAGATTCCTGTCCACAGACTCAATTAATCAGTCAGACTCTAACGTCTAAAAACACCTTCAAGAAAAAAATATTAGGGTTTCCAAATCAATTTAAACAGCACAGCAGAAAAAACCCTCTAAAATATACCTTTTAATAATGTAGTTAGAAAATGCCCAATTGTGGGTGACAATAATAACACTCACATATAAATAGAAAATATCAAATGACTAAATTTACACAAAAATATATGTAAGAAAAAAGGGGGACTAATTTCACCCTAGTAGGCCCTAAAGAGGCCCTACCTGACTGCGGAGGTTGGCACCCTAGCTGTTGATGACATAGCACCCTCGCTCAACGTCGGTATCCCTAAGTCACCCTAACATACCTAACATGTGAAAAAAACTTATCTCGTAATATCTAAGGCGCTGGATACGCTATCAAATAAGTGGTAGGGTCAGTGCTCACACTCAGATGTTAAGGAAGGTTGGGGGGCCAGGGAGCACCACATCTGGGCAATTATATTACTGCAAATGCTGGTTATAGTAAGGGGTGCCACTCACTGCAAAGCTGAGGAGATAATGTACAAAAAACAAGAAAAGAAGCCATGCATATAGATAGAGCGCACACCCAAAGGAAATACAATATCAATAGCAAAATATAACAATCGTTTATTAGACAAAGAGACAAGTGCACAGGAATAAAAACATGTTAAAATACAACAGACACACCACCGGTCCCATAGTAGATGCTAATCAAAAGACGGCCTAAATGCAGATGATAAATCACAGAGGCAAAAATACACCACCAATATAATGTTGGAATAAGAGAAATTAAACACTATGTGAGGAAGACCTAAAGTGTAAAGGGTGAGATACCATGTATCCTATGCGTATATAAGCATAGTATAACCACCTACTTGAATGACCAACATATAACAGTATATAGGTATGGATAGATACAACCGGTCTGGGCGTCCCCAGACAACCATATAATAGATATATTACCCTTATACTGTTGGAAATGCTAAGGCCACCAATACGGCCCAAATAAGCCAATTAGAGGAAAACAACAATGATGAAAAATAGAATTATAATCAAAAAGAGGAGGGAGAAGTGGCCCAAATGGAAGAACGAGACCACCTCACCAGTATAGAAGTGCCAAGAAGGTAAGCACCTATGGCACAAAGGTAGGCAGATAAAAAGGGGTAAAGGATAAGTCACCCAGTAGGTCGTCCTGTGCGTGGTGTGGACCGTCGGCCGTCAGCAGTCAGCAGTAGGGGAAAGTAATCCCGGGATCCAAGGGGTGTGGGGAGAGAGTGGGCTCTCCCCACACCCTTGGATCCCGGGATTACTTTCCCCTACTGCTGACTGCTGACGGCCGACGGTCCACACCACGCACAGGACGACCTACTGGGTGACTTATCCTTTACCCCTTTTTATCTGCCTACCTTTGTGCCATAGGTGCTTACCTTCTTGGCACTTCCATACTGGTGAGGTGGTCTCGTTCTTCCATTTGGGCCACCTTCTCCCTCCTCTTTTTGATTATAATTCTATTTTTCATCATTGTTGTTTTCCTCTAATTGGCTTATTTGGGCCGTATTGGTGGCCTTAGCATTTCCAACAGTATAAGGGTAATATATCTATTATATGGTTGTCTGGGGACGCCCAGACCGGTTGTATCTATCCATACCTATATACTGTTATATGTTGGTCATTCAAGTAGGTGGTTATACTATGCTTATATACGCATAGGATACATGGTATCTCACCCTTTACACTTTAGGTCTTCCTCACATAGTGTTTAATTTCTCTTATTCCAACATTATATTGGTGGTGTATTTTTGCCTCTGTGATTTATCATCTGCATTTAGGCCGTCTTTTGATTAGCATCTACTATGGGACCGGTGGTGTGTCTGTTGTATTTTAACATGTTTTTATTCCTGTGCACTTGTCTCTTTGTCTAATAAACGATTGTTATATTTTGCTATTGATATTGTATTTCCTTTGGGTGTGCGCTCTATATGTGCGGAGCGCCCCCACACCGCCGCAGGGCCGAGGGGTACCCGGAGCCGGGCCTCTGGGTCTCAGTCTCGGGGCTGTCACGGTGGCTAGACCCGGTCCGTGGCCCTGTCCGTCAGTGGGGGACGTCCGGTGAAATAAGTGATGATGATGGTGCAGTAACGGTGGTGTAGCGGTTGTGGGGTGTAAGTCGCGGTAAATAACGAGGACACCAGGTTGCAGTCTCTTTACCTCTTTACTGGAGATCTCTGAGTCCTCAGTCCGGAACACGGTTCACCAGGCTACGCAAATCCGGCCGGTCCAATGGCACCTCCAGAGTTCTCCTCTCAGGTGGAAATCTGTGCCTTCCTTCTAGCGCTATGTGTTGTAGTCCTTCCCTGCTGTGCTTACGGAAAGTAACCCCACAACGGTTGTGTCTGTTTCTTAAGTTCCCTCACAACTCGATTTGATGTTCCTCTGTAATCCACCCCTTCCCTGTATTCAGGTTGGAATGGCACCCGTTTGTCAGGTAGGCCTGGAGTTCTTCCGGGACCCTAGAGTCGCCCCTCTCCCGCAATTGCCCCCCAAGACTTCATAGGTGATATGTGGTAGACAGCCCGCCTGAGACCGACTGTCCTGCCGCTGTTTGGAGTATGGCTTGAAGCTGTATTCTAATCCACTCCCTCGGCGTTCCGGCCACCGGTATTGCGCCTCAGCAGGGTGCTGCCTCTTTCAACAAAACCCCTGCTGGTATTCTCCTTCTGCTTGATCTCGTTTCTCACTCAGCACAATCTATCTCGCTTCTAGTCCTTTCTTGAGTCCCGCCGCTTCCAGGAGCCTGCGCGGACCCGTTACGTTCTTTCAATGCCAAGCCTCTGCCAGGATCCCACCCCTGGCAGAGACCCTACAGTCTCTCCCTTCACAACACCCCCTGCCACAGGGTGTTGCTCCGTTCAATCCCGTCAGCGTTCTCTTCTAACTTCCTGCCTGACCCCCAGTTTACCCACTATGGTGGGGAGTGGCCTAATGAATAGCACCCTTAGCTCCCCCCGGAGGCCCTGCTGTGAAACATATTGGTGTCTGTGATACCTGATTGGAGGAACTCCTTCAGTGCCATCGAACGTACCATGGCTCCCCTTAGTGGCAGAGCCACAGTACTGCAACGACCAGAACTCTGGGGCGCTGCACTCCCCCCTGGTTAAACACAGTACTCCGGGACTGGGAAGAAAAACAACAATACAGATTAGCAAAAAGACATACAATTTTGTTGAGTGCAAAACAATAAGTATACTTGAACAGGCTTCCCTTTATGGGAGGTGAGGACACTTTTAACGTTACAAACATAGTCAACATTATAAATTACAGGCTATACATAACTCCTGTTACCCAACCGGGTATTCTACTTAGTGCAAATTCTGGAACAATAAATTAACATTGCCTTTAAGAAACATACACTCTTAGTTTACCAAAGGCCTTCCTATAATCACATTACAGGGCAAGGTGACTTCACATTCTCCTACTTTGAACCTGCAGGACCGCCTGTCCCTATGGCACCAGACCTACTGCCTCTCCTTTCTTTTACAGGACCGCCCCGTTCAGCCAGGGCCTACTGCCTTTCTCTACTATACATGGTATAGACATAACATTCCTTTCGTTTAAAGAACTCTGAGCCAGCTCTACTCGGCTCCTTTAAGGACTCACTCTCTAACCCCTACGGGTTCACTCTCTGTCCTTAGTAACAAAGTAACTTTCAATGGGGACGCGGGGTTTACCTTCTATCCTCACCTTCATTATTACTTCGCTTACTTTCAACTATGCAGACCTCTACATCTACCCCTACGGGCTCTCTGCATCTTTTCTTTCTGCAAAACATTATTTAGATTTCACATTTCAACAAATTCAACACATATAACTTAGCATGTAAAATAGTTACATTTCTTTTCAAAGCATCATTATGGCATTACTGTTCTGCAACAGTATCTCTCTCAAGTTCAGTTTCTCACATCCCCTTTAAGAGGAGACCAAGTCTTTCTAAGGTAGCTCGTCTTCTCAGCCTACCAGCCCATGCAAAGGTTCCGGCATGGTATCTTCGCAAAGTGTCTTTAACTAGAACCGGTAGGAAAGGTATCTTCACAAAGTGTCTTTGGCTCAAACAAATAGGGCAAATATCTTCGCAAAGTGTCTTTGGCTAAAACCAGTAGGGTGCACCTTTAAGAAGGTGCAAACTATTTACAAAGGAAGTTCGAATCATGCACAGTCCATGATTTCTGCAGTTTGTGTAACTTTTGTGCAACAACTTCAGAAAAGGAAAACAAACAAAGAGGATCCCGGGTTAACAGAGGGATCCATTAACCCTGGGCGGGTTTAGCAGCAACTCAAAAGAACAAACAGTAACTATTTACATTTTCATGGTATCGAGGTTTATTCTTCTTCAGGCGGCTCGGGCTCCTGCCCCCCAGCCACCGTGGTGCCAGCGTCCGCGGTTCGAACATGAAGATGAACTCGACTGGCCAACTCGGTGGCCGCAACCAGGCGCACCGTTGCAATGGTGACAAGATCGGGTGCTCCTGGGACCAGGTCCGAGGCGGTAAGGGTCGCGGCTCCAGACATACACCGCCGAACATTCCGTGCATACCACCCGAGCGGGTTCTGGTGGCGACTGTAGGTCACTGAATCTCCCTTTTGCAATGGTTCTCCACTTTGGCCACAGCAGGGAGCCCTCACGTTACAGTGCGCAACAAAAACGTCAGTATCCAATCCTGGCTCGTGTATGAGGCCCCAACCTCTTCTTGCATGGTAGGCCAACACAGTGCCCCGCCTTGTCACGTCTCTGTCATCCCATGCCGGGGGGGGTTGTTGTACTTTCGATGAGCCCATCGACTCAGCTCCTTTCCGTCCTTTCCACTGCAGAATCAAGCACTGTCTATATTGTTCCCATGTAAGCACCGCAAGAGTGGACCCGTTCTCCCGGGATCCATCTGCTCTAAACCAGGGGGTGTCCCACCGAAGAACTACTCCATCTAAGCTCACATCCACAGGCTCCCCCACTCCAGTCGACAGCGGTGGCACCATCCTCCCCAGGTCATCGGGGGATAGCACCATTAGCCCCGCCGAGATAAGTCGCTCCCTACTGCGATAGAGGTGGGTCATGGAAGCGGGCTCGCGGAGGGGAGCAGGGACGTCGGCCATACCTGCGCCTAATATGGTTCCATCGGTGTCGCTCCGGTCCGTTAACGAGGACGCTGGAGTCTGCTGCAGCCCGGACCGGGGCTCCTCCAATGGGATGCTCGGACTCGGCTCCGCTGGCTGTGGTTCCTCCTCCTCTAACTCCGAGGTCGGGATTGGTGGACGTAACTCCGCTGTCGGGTCCGCAGGCTTCCGGTCCATCTCCGGTGAAGAAGGGCAGGCCGGAACTGCTTCTTCCTCGCTCAGGCACTCGCCGTTCATTATCGCTGCCTGATAGTCGCTGGCAGTGCATGCACCTAACTCCGCCATTTCTCTGAGGTCGGGCTTCTCCGTCACCAGCCTCTCGCCGTTGCATATCAAGGGGTGTTTCTCTTCTGCTTCGGGGCAGGTCATTCCTCTGCAGCCAGAAGTGCAGGGGGCGGTAGCCATTTCTCGCGCCACACTGGGAGTCTCCGCCCATAACACGCCCTCCTTCCCCTTGGGTGTAGCAATGGCGGCGCCTTTTGGCGGGAACTTTTGGCGGCTAATGGCGCAGCACAGTCTTACAATAAAGTACAGTCCAAGCACAGTAAATCACAGTCTCTAGGCACACATGACCTGATTCTTCAGGCTTAAGTAGATCCTGTTCGTGACGCCAAGTCTGCGGAGCGCCCCCACACCGCCGCAGGGCCGAGGGGTACCCGGAGCCGGGCCTCTGGGTCTCAGTCTCGGGGCTGTCACGGTGGCTAGACCCGGTCCGTGGCCCTGTCCGTCAGTGGGGGACGTCCGGTGAAATAAGTGATGATGATGGTGCAGTAACGGTGGTGTAGCGGTTGTGGGGTGTAAGTCGCGGTAAATAACGAGGACACCAGGTTGCAGTCTCTTTACCTCTTTACTGGAGATCTCTGAGTCCTCAGTCCGGAACACGGTTCACCAGGCTACGCAAATCCGGCCGGTCCAATGGCACCTCCAGAGTTCTCCTCTCAGGTGGAAATCTGTGCCTTCCTTCTAGCGCTATGTGTTGTAGTCCTTCCCTGCTGTGCTTACGGAAAGTAACCCCACAACGGTTGTGTCTGTTTCTTAAGTTCCCTCACAACTCGATTTGATGTTCCTCTGTAATCCACCCCTTCCCTGTATTCAGGTTGGAATGGCACCCGTTTGTCAGGTAGGCCTGGAGTTCTTCCGGGACCCTAGAGTCGCCCCTCTCCCGCAATTGCCCCCCAAGACTTCATAGGTGATATGTGGTAGACAGCCCGCCTGAGACCGACTGTCCTGCCGCTGTTTGGAGTATGGCTTGAAGCTGTATTCTAATCCACTCCCTCGGCGTTCCGGCCACCGGTATTGCGCCTCAGCAGGGTGCTGCCTCTTTCAACAAAACCCCTGCTGGTATTCTCCTTCTGCTTGATCTCGTTTCTCACTCAGCACAATCTATCTCGCTTCTAGTCCTTTCTTGAGTCCCGCCGCTTCCAGGAGCCTGCGCGGACCCGTTACGTTCTTTCAATGCCAAGCCTCTGCCAGGATCCCACCCCTGGCAGAGACCCTACAGTCTCTCCCTTCACAACACCCCCTGCCACAGGGTGTTGCTCCGTTCAATCCCGTCAGCGTTCTCTTCTAACTTCCTGCCTGACCCCCAGTTTACCCACTATGGTGGGGAGTGGCCTAATGAATAGCACCCTTAGCTCCCCCCGGAGGCCCTGCTGTGAAACATATTGGTGTCTGTGATACCTGATTGGAGGAACTCCTTCAGTGCCATCGAACGTACCATGGCTCCCCTTAGTGGCAGAGCCACAGTACTGCAACGACCAGAACTCTGGGGCGCTGCATATGCATGGCTTCTTTTCTTGTTTTTTGTACACACTCAGATGTTGACTAAATAGTTTTCACCTTACAATGTTGTGCCAAAAGCATGAAGTAAGTAGTAGGCAAAAAGGGAATCTTAAATACAGAGAAGTCTCTTTTTGCCTACTACTTACTTCATGCTTTTGGCACAACATTGTAAGGTGAAAACTATTTAGTCAACATCTGAGTGTGAGCACTGACCCTACCACTTATTTGATAGCGTATCCAGATCCTTAGATATTACGAGATAAGTTTTTTTTCACATGTTAGGACATTGAATATCTCTACGGCCATTTTTGTGTGTGTGTGTTTTTTGTGTGGCACATCTTTTGGTATGTTAGGGTGACTTAGGGACCCAAGGGACACCAACGTTGAGCGGGGGCACCATGTCATCATCAACTAGGGTGCCAACCTCCGAAGACAGGTAGGGCCCCCTTAGGGCCTACTAGGGTGAAATTAGTCCCCCTTTTTTCTTACATATATCTTTGTGTAAATTTAGTCATTTGATATTTTCTATTTATATGTGAGTGTTGTTATTGTCACCCGCAATTGGGCATTTTTTAACTACATTATTAAAAGGTATATTTTAGAGGGTTTTTTTCTGCTGTGGTGTTTAAAGACCCTAACCTCTACAACATGGGCAAGACCAAAGATCTTTATAAGGATGTCAGGGACAAGATCATAGACCTGCACAAAGCTGTAATGGGCTACAAAACCATAAGTAAGATGCTGAGTGAGAAGGAGACAACTGTTGGTGCAGTAGTGAGAAAATGGAAGAAATGCAAAATGACTGTCAATCAACATTGATCTGGGGCACCATGTAAAATCTCACCTCGTGGGGTATCCTTGATCATGAGGAAGGTGAGAGATCAGCCTAAAACTACATGGGGGGAATTTGTTAATGATCTCAAGTCAGCTGGGACCACAGTCACCAAGAAAACCATTGGTAACACATTACGCCATAGAGGTTTAAAATCCTGCAGTGCCGCAAGGTCCCCCTGCTGAAGAAGGCACATGTGCAGTCCGTCTGAAGTTTACCAATGAACACCTGGATAATTCTGTGAGTGATTGGAAGCAAGTGCTGTGGTCAGATGAGACAAAAATTGAGATCTTTGACATTAACTCAACTCGCCATGTTTGGAGAAAGAGAAATGCTGCCTATGACCCAAAGAACACCGTCCCCACTGTCAAGCATGGAGGTGGAAACATTGTGTTCAAGGACATGGAGTGGCCTAGCTAGTCTCCAGACTTTTAATCCCATAGAAAACTTATGGATGGAGTTGAAGCTTTGAGTTTCCAAGCGACAGCCTCAAAATCTTAATGATTTAGAGATAATCTGCAAAGAGGAGTGGACCGAAATTCCTCCTGACATGTACGCAAACCTCATCATCAACTAATAAAAATGTCTGACTGCTGGGCATGCCAACAAGGGTTTTGCCACCAAGTATTCAGTCTTGTTTGCCAGAGGCATCAAATACTGATTTCTCACTGCAAAATGCAAATAAATGTATAGAATTTATACAATGTGATTTTCTGGATTTTATTTTTGATATTCAATCCCTCAATGTTAAAATTAACCTACCCTTAAAATTATAGACTGTTCATGTCTTTGTCAGTGGGCAAACTTACAAAATCAGCAAGGGGTCAAATACTTATTTTCCCCACTGCATTTTATATGACAGTGTCAATATATCGCATGCCTTCAGACAGATGGCTTTTCGGGCATGTTTTTTTTTAAACTGTGGTTTACCTCTTGTTCTCAGCTATTGTGAAGAAATCCCAGTGGAGGATGTGGAAGTAAATGACAATTCTTCCAAAAGCAGCGGGGATATTAAGCCAGAAGCAAACTGCAACCTGCAGGAACCATCTCTTACAAGCAGTAATGTGCCATCCACCACCAGCAGTGACCCTCCCACGGTATGCACCACCCATATGTAGAGGTGTGAGGCCTCGTCCAGATGGACCTTAGCATGCAACAGATGGATCTGTTTTCATTTACTTGACATCCTTTATGGGTTGAGTTGTAGTTGATTAATCCTCTCTCCTAATAGTTTGATGGAGGCATCATTGATGACATTGACTGCTCATTGGAAAGCGAGCTGCTTATTGCAAACCTTGAGGAGCAGAAAGTGGAGCTTCTCCCACCTGTCACATCTCCATCCTTGGACTTTAATGATAACGAAGACTTACCCACCGAGCTCAGCGACTCCTCAGAAACACACGATGAAGGTGATTTCATAGCTTGCATATTCTTTCTCATTTTTTGTGGACATGTCTCTCTGCAAATGTTTAGAAATATCTCCAGAAACCAAAAAATCTGTCACCAGTAATGCAGAAAATGGAAAACTAAGAAGAGAGAGATGAGTGTGGCCACCGGACAAGAGCCCTGTGAACACCTCATACCTGCCAGAATCCCTGACGCTACATTTGATTAGCAGGCGCTATGTCATGTGTGTGTCGTGATGTAATGATGATACCAGGCTTACAAATCAGAAGTGTTGGGGATTCTGGCAGGTAGGAATCAGTACCTATGGCTGCCGTCTATCTGCCATGGACTACTGATTTGGCTGCTGGACCAGAGTCCTGCAAATCTAATCGCTTTGCTCATCTCTGATATATAATATTTTATTATATATATATTTATTTCTCTTTAGTTAAAACAAAAACTGGATGCCCCATTAATGTTAATTTCCTAAATTACCGCAATGCAAGGTCAATTACTTGGCTGGTTTGCACATGCGATACATAGTATTTTTGGTGCTCGCTACATCTATATTTTTTAGTCCGGAGCTATGGCCTGTAATGGAGGTGGTGGGTTCACAAAGCTTTATGGTTAGGTTTATGTTAAATTTTGCAGTCAATAAGAATGAATATATTGTGCAGGTGAAGTGCAAGCGTTTTATGAGGACCTTAATGGCCGGCAGTACATCAATGAAGTCTTCAACTTCAGCGTGGACAAATTGTTCAGTCTCCTGTTCACGGAGTCTCAGTTTCAGAGAGATTTCATGGAGCAGAGAAGATTTACAGGTGAGCTACTACTTCAGTCTATTCAGATGGGTCCCAGGAAATGAGAATTGTTTAAAACATAGTCCTTTATCTAAGGCCACCTATATCAGTGTTTCTCTGCCTCAGCTCAAAACCTGGCCTGATTTTGGCAGGTTGGGAAACTGGGGCTGGAGTTAAGACATCTCTCTATTAAAAAGGAAGTGTTCATGCACAACCAGTTCTCCTTTTATTGTCTGTGGGACAGTCAGAGTAAGTCCAGCACAGCGCTGCACTATTTCCAGCAGTCCCAATGACAATGAATGAAGTGAACCTTGGCTCCATTCATAATGGGGGTCAGACCCCCAGCAATCAATAAGGTATTCCCAAATCTTAAATTAACCATGAATCATAATATACAAATGTTTGTAGGCCAAGAGGAGTCTGATAGTTTTGACTATAATTTATTCACAGAAGTTATATTTCATCCTTGGAAGAAGGAAGAAAATGGAAACCAGACTCGGGTTATCTTATACACCATCGCCCTAACAAATCCTCTGGCGCCAAAATCCGCAACGGTAACAGAAACGCAGGTATGGATTCATCCCGACCACTTGCATGGGTTGGATGCATGTACCCTGATATTACTTATTTGTATCACACTTTTCTCACAACGGACTCAGCGCATTTGGAGAGTGAATGAGACAGTTTGGTATAATATCCGGTGAAGGGGCGAGTGTGTTATTTGTCTAGATATATGGTCTCTGCTTTTGAAGTAATCATTACATTTTTTTTCAGACATTATACAAAGCCAGTCAGGAAAGCGAATGTTACGTGATTGATGCAGAAGTACTGACGCACGATATCCCTTATCATGATTACTTCTATACCATCAACCGATACACATTGACCCGAGTGGCCCGGAACAAGAGCCGGTTAAGGTACCTGTCTAACGGCCATGTTACAGGGTAAATCTTTAATATGAGGATCATATGAGGATCATTCCATTCACCACAAGTTTCTCTTCTGGATTGTAGGATCTCTACAGAGCTTCGTTACCGGAAACAGCCGTGGGGGCTTGTCAAGACCTTTATTGAGAAAAACTTCTGGAGCGGTCTCGATGAATATTTTCACCATTTAGGTTAGTTTAATCTCCAAATCAACAGGATCTTTGCTTTTCTCAGCAATTCACCATCTCGGCCTCCTGTTTACTTTTACAGTCTAGTAAGTAGCTTTGAAATGCCCTGTGTATCTCTGAGCAGCGGGTTTATGCTTTCTCACCTAATAATCTACATTAGCACTGGAAGAGCAAAGAAATGTGTAAGCAAGACAAAATCAGTATGCAAGATCTCTGCTTACTATCAGTAACTGGAAACATTCATTGTTTTGTTAAAAGGCTGAAAATGTGCAGGATCGTGTCCTGTAGATTCAGGATCATATATCAGAGCACCTCAACATTATTTCTATTGGGGCAAGTTCTCTGCTTTTGGATGTAAACCATAAATGTTTCTGGTCATTGACATCAAGCAGAAGTGTTGAGAATTTGGAGCAGACTGGAGACTTACAACACTTATAATTACTAAATAATGAAGTCTCACGCCCTGTACCACTCTTAAGCTCCCTCTTCTTTTTCCTTGTCTGAACCCCTCAGCTTTTTACGCTACATCCATTGTCAGGGTTGTCCATTTTGCCCTGTACTTCTGTAATGTATTCTACACAGTGCACTTTGAATATACAGGCCCCTGGGTGCTGCCTTGCAGAATGGACCTCCAGTCCCTTTATGTGGCCTCAGTGCAGTTGGGGCTGTCAAATTCTGACATAAAACAGCAAATGAAGCATTGACGCCAATACAAGACCTCGCACATCTCTTGCCAAATTGCAGTCACAGTTGAATTGACCTTTTTCCACTAATAATGTCCTTTTGATTAACTGGAATTTATATTTTGCATTATGTAATAATACATCCAGAACTGTCACAACCGGAATGTGAAGTGGGGTTGGGATGCAGAGTCTGTTTTTTAGGATACCAGGTAATTGCAATGATACAATGTACCGTATATACTCGAGTATAAGCCGAGATTTTCAGCCCAAAGTTTTGGGTTGAAAGTGCCCCTCTCGGCTTATACTCGAGTCACGGTCTGTGGCAGGGTCGGCGGGTGAGGGGGAGAGGGCGCTGAGGCATACTTACCTAGTCCCGGCGATCCTGACGCTCCCCCTGCCCGTCACACTGTCTCCGGGTGCCGCAGCTCTTCCCCTGTACAGCGGTCACATGGTACCGCTCATTAAACTTACGAATATGGACTCCACTCCCATAGGGGTGGAGCCGCATAGTCATTTCTCTAATCAGCGGTGCCGGTGACCGCTGACAGAGGAAGAGGCTGCGGCACCCGGAGACCAGCTGTCCGGGGGAAGGAGCGGGACGCCGGGAGCAGGTAAGTATCGCATATTTACCTGTCCTCGTTCCACACGCCGGGCGCCGCTCTGTCTTCCCGGCGTCTCTCCGCTCTGACTGTTCAGGTCAGAGGGCGCGATGACGCATATAGTGTGCGCGCCGCCCTCTGCCTGATCAGTCAGTGCGGAGAGACGCCGGGATGGGACGCTGAGGAGCTGCAAGCAAGAAAGGTGAGTATGTGATTTGTTTTTTCTTATTGCAGCTGCAGCAGCAGCGTTATATATGGCACAGATTTATTTGGAGCATCTATGGGGCCAAACTGAACGCTGCAGAGCATTCCATATGGGGCAGCTTTATATGGAGCATCTATGGGGCCAAACTGAACGGTGCAGAGCATATAGGGCACAGCTATATAAGGAGCATCTATGGGGCCAAACTAAACGGTGCAGAGCATATAGGGCACAGCTATATAAGGAGCATCTATGGGGCCAAACTGAACGGTGCAGAGCATATAGGGCACAGCTATATAAGGAGCATCTATGGGGCCAAACTGAACAGTGCAGAGCATTCCATATGGGGCAGCTTTATATGGAGCATCTATGGGGCCAAACTGAACGGTGCAGAGCATATAGGGCACAGCTATATAAGGAGCATCTATGGGGCCAAACTGAACGGTGCAGAGCATATATGGCACAGCTTTATGTGGAGCATCTATGGGGCCATACTGAACGGTGCAGAGCATATAGGGCACAGCTTTATAATGAGCATCTATGGGGCCAAACTGAACGGTGCAGAGCATATATGGCACAGCTTTATAAGGAGCATCTATGGGGCCCTTCTGAACGGTGCAGAGCATTATATATGGCACAGCTTTATAAGGAGCATCTATGGGGCCATAATGAACGGTGCAGAGCATATATGGCACAGCTTTATATGGAGCATCTGTAGGGCCATAATGAACGGTGCAGAGCATATATGGCACAGCTTTATGTGGAGCATCTATGGGGCCATAATGAACGGTGCAGAGCATTGTATATGTGGCACAGCTTTATATGGAGCATCTATGGGGCCATAATGACCGGTGCAGAGCATTCTATATGGCACAGCTATATATGGATAATATATGGGGCAATAATCAATGGTATGGAGCATTATATATGGCACAGCTTTATATGGAGCATCTATGGGGCCATAATGAACGGTGCAGAGCATTCTATATGGCACAGCTATATATGGGGCAATAATCAATGGTATGGAGCATTATATATGGCACAGCTTTATATGGAGCATCTATGGGGCAATAATGAATGGTATGGAGCATCTATTTTTATTTTTGAAATTCACCGGTAGCTGCTGCATTTTCCACCCTAGGCTTATACTCGAGTCAATAAGTTTTCCCAGTTTTTTGTGGCAAAATTAGGGGGGTCGGCTTATACTCGGGTCGGCTTATACTCAAGTATATACGGTACCTACAAATATGACACCAAGTGGGTTTTTATGAAGCCCTGGTATGGCATGAACATGGGATCGTTGATTGTAGACACTGACAGAATATATTTGCTGAATACTGATTATTGGATTCCTTTTTTTTTTGCAGAGAATGAACTGACCAAAGCAGAGACGGCTTACCTGTCTGACCTACATCGACAGTCCCCCAAAGAGAAGAGCACCAAGATCACCTCTACACGCCGCAGGAAGCGTCCTCATACTCACTTGCGAATCCCTCATTTGCAGGAAGTGCTCAGCCCAGTTACCACCCCGACAGATGAGGAGCGGCAACATCGCGTCCGACATGTAGCAGGTCAGAAGACGTTAAGCTCCCTGTCTACTTTGCGTTATCGATTTAAAGATGATTTATGTGCAAAAATAAAAAAACTAAACAATTCTATGGAATATTCAGGTAAATTCTGTGACGTGGGAAAGGAAATGACCTAGAAATATAGCAAGTGCCAAATGAATGTTCATCTCGCTATTGAGTTGCCGCACTAACTGTTAATTTGGCGCTTTATGCTACTTATGTAGTGCATTCTACACTTCTCAAAAAAATAAAGGGAACACTTAAACAACAGAATATAACTCCAAGTAAATCAAACTTCTGTGAAATCAAACTGTCACTTAGGAAGCCACACTGTTTGACAATCAATTTCACATGCTGTTGTGCAAATGGAATAGACAACAGATGGAAATTGTTGGCAATTATCAAGACCCCCTCAATAAAGGAGTGGTTCTGCAGGTGGGGACAACAGACCACATCTCAGTACCAATGCTTTCTGGCTGATGTTTTGGTCACTTTTGAATGTTGGTTGTGCTTTCACACTCATGGTAGCATGAGACGGACTCTACAACCCACACAAGTGGCTCAGGTAGTGCAGCTCATCCAGGATGGCACATCAATACGAACTGTGGCAAGAAGGTTTGCTGTGTCTGTCAGCGTAGTGTCCAGAGGCTGGAGGCGCTACCAGGAGACAGGCTAGTACACCAGGAGACGTGGAGGGGGCCGTAGGAGGGCAACAACCCAGCAGCAGGACCGCTACCTCAGCCTTTGTGCAAGGAGGAACAGGAGAAGCACTACCAGAGCCCTGCAAAATGACCTCCAGCAGGTCACAAATGTGCATGTGTCTGCACAAAGGGTTAGAAACCGACTCCATGAGGATGGTCTGAGTGCCCAACGTCGACAGATGGGGTTGTGCTCACAGCCCAACACTGTGCAGGATGCTTGGCATTTGCCACAGAACACCAGGATTTGCAAATTCGCCAGTGGCGCCCTGTGCTCTTCACAGATGAAAGCAGGTTCACACTGAGCACATGTGACAGACGTGACAGAGTCTTGAGACGCCGTGGAGAGCGATCTGCTGCCTGCAACGTCCTTCAGCATGACCGGTTTGGCAGTGGGTCAGGAATGGTGTGGGGTGGCATTTCTTTGGAGGGCCGCACGGCAATCCATGTGCTCACTAGAGGTAGCCTGACTGCCATTAGGTACCGAGATGAGATCCTCAGACCCCTTGTGAGACCATATTCTGGTGCGGTTGGCCCTGGGTTCCTCCTAATGCAGGACAATGCCAGACCTTATGTGGCTGGAGTGTGTCAGCAGTTCCTGCAAGATGAAGGCATTGAAGCTATCGGCTGGCCCGCCTGTTCCCCAGACCTGAATCCGATTGAGCACATCTGGGACATCATGTGTCGCACCATCCACCAACCTCACGTTGCACCACAGACTGTCCAGGAGTTGGCAGATGCTTTAGTCCAGGTCTGGGAGGAGATCCCTCAGGAGACCATCCGCCGCCTCATCAGGAGCATGCCCAGGCGTTGTACAGTAGGGAGGTCATACAGGCACGTGGAGGCCACACACACTACTGAGCATCTTTTCCTTGTCTTGAGGCATTTCCTCTGAAGTTGGATCAGCCTGTAACTTCTTTTTCCAGTTTGATTTTGAGTATCATTCCAACTCCAGACCTCCGTGGGATATTAGTTGTGATTTACATTGATAATTGTTTTATTGTTCTGAACACATTCCACTATGCAATGAATAAAAATTTGCAACTGAAATATTTCATTCAGAGATATCTAGGATGTGGTATTTTAGTGTTCCCTTTATTTTTTTGAGCAGTGTATATAAGCTGCACACTACCCAAATAAAATAGACATGCTGATTACACAGCGTCATGCGACACTTTGATTAGGATTATCTGTAATTAACCCTTGTAGGTATTGAATAAAGGGTGAATGCTGGATCACCCATCCATTCGAGATTTTCCTCTGCATTTAGAGAGCAGCATGGAGGAGAGAATACCTTGAGACCCTAGTTCTACTGATTGAGGACTGGGGTCCCAGCCGTGGAGCCACCTGTGATGAAACATCACATCGTGGTGGATAGGTGATAAGTATCAATTGTGGAAAACCCCTTTAATGACATTCATCACCACTGTCAGGATCTCTGCTTTCTGCCATGATTCCCTTTTACATTCAGGGGCTAAATACCCGTCCTGATCTTGTCCATATGACACAGGTGCAGAGTTCGGTACAAGACAGATGAGAAGGTTCCCCGCCCCAGAGTGTAAAAGGAAATCATAGCTGCAAGATAACAATCTGAAAAGTCATCTGAGAAATAGCAAATGAACAGAGGAGTCCATGGAAATGTACAAGTGTAGATGCAACTGACATTATCACAGATGCACATGAGAAACAGTATTTGCTTCTTGGTGCAACTTTGCAAACACTTTTTCTTTGGTACGATGCATCTAAAATAAAGGAATTGCCTGCAGCTCCTGTGCAGACCTATGTGCAACAGGTCGATTCATGTCCTGCACAGTTACAGACTTATAATATGGTCACAAATCAGAAAAGTGAAATAGTTAACTTTACTATGGTACATTTGTGTCAGCTTTCCAGTCTGGTTAAACTTTCCATTTTTTATTAGGTTCCACTCAGACTCGACATGTTCCTGAAGAAAAGCAGAGTCAGCTGCAGAGCATCTCCAAACTCCTGCTGGTGATCAGCTGCGTGTACGTATATAATATATTATGTGGGTGTGCACGGCCATTATTAATAAGGTTACAATGCCAGATACAAAGATTCATCTGGACCTGTATGAATCCTGATATTCGAGGGTTTGTCGTGTGACCCGTCAATGGACAGCTGTAATTTGCCATATGCACCTTGAAGGATGGCGATTGGCTGTGCTTCCGTCACATGACTTACATTTATATATTTGTATCTTGGCCTAAATAAATATGTCTGTTAGTTCAGTAAGAAGATACCTGGCTGCTCCATATCCATCTCCCCACTTATCTCCTGCAGTAAAAAGCAAAGCTTTATATAGAATTGCAGAAAGATTTACCAATGTTTTGGATGGCATCGATGCTTTTAAGATTTAGGCACTGATGCCCCAGTAAAAATGTAGGTTGCTATGTCTTCATCTAAAATGTTTTTTTAGAGAGAAAAACATCCAAAAATTGTATTCTGGTTAACACTGAAAAAGTGTGATCTATCTGACCAAAGTTGGATGGAGAGGGATAAGAATCCAACCTGCCATATACTTTTTCATGGATCGTCTGACATTACAGGGGTTGTCCACTACCCAGACAACCTTTCTTAAATATTGTATTATCCAATGTAAAATAAAATTTCCCGCACCTCCTCAGTGATGTCAGGACTGGCTCTCCTTATTCTCGCGTGATATTGGCTGTAGTTTGCGTAGTTTGGCGATCAGCAGTCGCCGATGGACTGCTTCACTCACGCTTCAATCAGACAAAGCTTATAAGTGCGAGAACTGCAGCCCATTGGCTGATTGGCTGCAGCGCTCACATGGCATAATAATATCACGTGAACTTTGGGAGAATCGGTGCTGACATCGCTGGAACGGCGCCGATGCAGGAGGTGAGTATCTGTGATTATTATTTTACACTGGGGAATATAGTATTAAGAAGATGTTGTCAACCCCTTTAATCTGACCAGTCATACGGCACTATCACTGACCGCTATACGCCTCGCTTCCTGCACCCTCACACCAGCCTCTGTGAAGCTGCTCATCCACATGTAGCTGTAAATCACAGCACAGAGCACATGGGTGAGGAGATGAAAACCCCATCAACATGGCGAAGAGAAGACAATCAGCACTGCCTGCTGCAAACTCAAGAACAGAGTCTGCATGTAACCCTCTGACTCTGTGGATTTGTGGCAAAATCTTTAACCTGTTTTTTTTCTACCTGTAGACGTATTCAAAATGTGGGGCTAATACCCAAGGGTTAAGCACATTGTCCCATGGAGCCTTGCTGTAGACAGGGAACCCTTTGAAATATATAATGTATATGTGAAGCTGATGTGCAGAGCGCTCGGGAATTGTCATCATTCTGACAGTATAACCGTTCTAAAGTCTGGGCCAAACTCACTGCTGTTTCTGGGATTGTTCTGCAGTCTGGTGCTGTTGGTTATGCTGAACATGATGCTGTTTTACAAGCTGTGGATGTTGGAGTACAGCACCCAGGCACTTTCTACGTGGCAGGGCCTCAGAATACAAGAAAGGTGCGTACATTAGAGGCAACGCTGACAGCAGCAGAATCTCAGTGTTCCTGGCTATAACCCTAACTTCTTATATGCAGCGCAATCCCACAGTCACAAGCCGAATGGACCCAGCTATTAGAGACTCAGCAGAAACACCACGACTCTGAGCTGCAGAAGTGGAGGCAGATTATCAAGTCATCTGTGATGCTGCTAGACCAGGTAAATGAATACGTCCCTCCAAAATAAGTACTAGTATCGCCCTGCGCACCTGTGAGGAGTGCTCGTACATAACCCACAGTGTATCTCATCTGTAAGCCGCTATTCTCTGATATCAGCCGGCCTGACTGAACACCAGAACATCCTGATGGGTGCTGAAAACCTCCAGGTGCATATACATAGCAGCAGATCCTATTATAGTTCAGCTGTGTCTGAGGCGATGTGCCTTTAAGATGGGGAATAGAGGAGTTACAGAGCCACGATCGCACACCGAGTTTAACTCTGGGGCAAATATAATGTCAGCACACAGTTATCTCTGGGGCAAATATAATGTCAGCACACAGTTTTCTCTGGGGCAAATATAATGTCAGCACACAGTGACATTTTCTAAACTAATATATAATTATAGCTGTATGAGAAATTCCAGAATTCTCTTACTTTTTTATTATAAATTCCCCAAATTACATCTGTCACCTTGCAGTCAGACCCCCACTGATCCTAAAGAGTTTTAAAGTGCCATGTGAGTGAAGCGGTATTCCATGTCCGTGACCCCCCATAGTAACCGACAATGAATGGAGCAGTGGTCACTCGTGCACGGTCTCGTCCTACATGACACCCCCCTCATTCTTTATTATTGGTGTTGTCCCAGCGCCCAGATATATAATGTGGGTAAATGATGGTGGAGTAACCAAAATGCTGAATTTCTGATCAGCTGACAGGTTCCCTGAGGTTTCGTGCCTTTGAACGTACACTTGTCCCTTGTGCCGCTTTGCTGTGTGAACACTTTTGCGCTCTCGGTCTCTAATATGTGAATGTATTTCCTTCTCCAGATGAAAGACTCGTTGATAAACCTTCAGAATGGAATTGTCTCTCGAGACATTGGCTCCGAGTCTGAGGACAAACCGTACCAATGAAGGTCGTGAGAATGGACGAAAGGAGAATATTGTGCAATATGTGTATAGAGAAGATTTATATGTAGATACATATATATATGTATACTATGAATACAAATTTATATTCTAGAATGAATTTTACAAGCGAGCAGCTGCACAGAGGCGATGTCTTCTCCAGCTGCCGGAGACTATCGGCTCAGAGATGCTGGGAATGGTGTTTTCTGACTTTTATTTTCTCAGCGTTGTGAAGTATGATTGGCGCAGCACTTCCTCCATCCGAGGACCGTTCTCCACCCAGTGTACAATTCTGCGCCGCTGCTCTACCTCCGACACCTGCAAACTTTGCCGATGTCAGCCTGACGCTGTCCGGCATGGCAGAGGTCTATGCTGGTGTCCAAGTGGTCAGGTGCTGAGGAGACAAACAGAGGCAGCCCCAGATCTAGGAGTAGAAGAGGAGCCAAAGGCACAATCGCTCCAAACGGATGTCTTGTTTCATCACAAACTCTTAAGGACAAATCCGTGAAGACTCCACTGCCACCGAGCACTGGTCCAATCAACCTCGACAGTGCGCAATCTGAGAAGTGTCCTGTCTCCTGTACGGAGCAATACATGGAAGAAGCGAGTTTTTATAATATTTTTGAGGGTTTTTTTCAGTAATTTAAAGCTTGAATATTAGGGATTTATTTGTCTTACATTTCAATAGTATGTGAATTCCTTCTTTGGAATAAGCAGGGGTGCCTACAGCCCTTCTCCACGTTGCGGCTGCAGGGTTTTAAGGCTCTGAGGAACCTTGTCACACCAATGTTTGGTGGTTACGACTTATACCTTATTTATTTTATTTTGTTTTCCTGAGTTTAATCAGTGACGGTTCTTCCTAAATACAATGCGGATGAAATATTAGTATCCGTGCAGAGTATAAAAGATGCAGATATCTGGTGAACTACAAGTTCTAGCTCGCTCTAGTGGCCAGTGTCCAAAAGACCTGCCAAAACTTTTATCTACCAGGTTGCCCAGCCGTAAGATAGTATCCTCTAGAATATCTGGACAGGATATGATTTCCATCAATGCAATACAAAAAAAAAATACTTGGTCAGCTAGCAAAATATTAGATAATTGTAAATTGCTAATTAATTGGGGTGGACACAGCTCTTGAGTGTCGTCCACACGTCCCACATTGTATTTAGCGTTCACCGACGATGATTAAAACCGTCGCCCCGCTCCACTTTATTATATGAATGACTGTTCAGCAAAATATGAATGTGTCCGATTAGATGAAAAAACAAATCTGATTATATAAGGGAATGCTGCTAGAAACTATTGAATATCTAAAGATGATGATGTTGACAAGACAATGGGGCAGGAGGAGTCTGGTTTTGTCTCCTGCACCTTTAGGAAGGGCTTTCTGTTGACCAGCAGGCTTTGGTTGACACTGCCATATATCTGCTAAGTGGAGCTGAGGAGGCTCTGTCCGGTAGCTGGCTGCCTGTATATTGGGGTCCGGGTGTTTGCATATATGACAACCGCCCTTCCCCTTACCACGGTTAATCTGCGTCCTGTTGTCTGTGACCCGGGCAGGTTTCTGTGTTCTATTTATTAATGCCAAACCATTACATAACTTTATTAGGCCAGGTTTATTGCTTCTGTAACAATCTTTTTTTTTAGTTTTTTTCCATTGCATTAAAATAAAATTGTAAAATACTTTGCAAATAGTCAGGATCAAAAAATCTTCTTCCTTCTCCTTCTGTGCAGCTCCCATGCCGACCTGTGAGTCTTCAGTGTTATACGTGTGATCCTGCTCTTCTCTCCGTTTTTACTCTGTAGATTGAAAAGAAGAGAGAGCAAAGGGAGTGATGTGACCCATCACTTGCTCAAGGATTTATTTGTAGTTGGTCACCGTGGAGACACATGGGTTAGCACCAGAGCTGTATATGATATTTTTAATCAAGACCATTTGCAAGACATTGATTGGAAAGTGCACATATCCTTCAAGTAGGAACAGATGGAGGTACTGACATGAGCGCTGCCGCTGAACCCAGCTGTAAAGTCGTCCTCGTGTCACAAAATCATGCTCGTTCTTCCAAGTCCATAGAGCGGTTCTGAGAATCCAAAGATTGCTTAAAGGTCTGCTGCTCGCCCCCTTGCCTGGCTGCTCCTTACTAAGGAACAGACTGAAGCATTGAGACTTATACAGTGTCATAGACGATAACTACTGCAGATATACCGAACTACTGTATTTATCGTTATTTATTCTGATGGTTTTGTATCTGATCGCGATTTGACCCCCATCTATCCCCTTTCCCCGCATCTTGTATTTTGGCTCTTGATTTTTATCCGTTTCATATTATGGTGGATCCCTGGGGGGATTTCTTCCCCGCTGCTCTGATGGCTGTGCACAAAGCTAACCTATCCATTTCTGCTTATTTAGGGTAGGACCAGTACACAGGATATTTCCACCTTTTATGATGTGTCTCGTGCCCATTGCATGGATAGTAGCCGTTATGTCACCTTAGGTTTGCTGATGACTGTACAGACGTTTCGCTCTTATATCTGGGGCATGACATGTTACGTGGGGACACCACGACCTGGCGACTGCATTTCTCTTCCATGTCCTAGTTAATATTTTCCTCCCGTGCTGGGATATTATCCAGCACCACAGCTGTGCTGATGATAATGGGGAGTATGAATGTAACCCTACGTTAGTCTGGCTTTAATGATCATGCTGCTATTTTTGGTTTGCCTTTGTGGTAATGCTAATCTTAAGGCTTCCTGCCCATGGCTACATGTTTAGTTTATTTAGGGGGTGATATGTGCGGTGCTGACACGTCCGGCGATAAGATGTGTTCTGCACAATGGGATGCTGCATGCCAACATGTAGCAGAAGCCTTGTCGTCAGATCGGAGCTGGAGCCATTTCTATTGAGATTCTGTAGTCGATGTAGAATGGCTAAAGCCCATAGGGAATGTATGAGGCATTAGTGCATGCCGTGACCCTATTATTCCTGCAGAGTTGCCGTGCTCTACAGAACGGTGCACAGGGTATATCCATTCACTATCCAATTACTACGGCAATTGGATAATGTAAAAAAGTAAAAATGGTTTATTCCAAAAAATAGCGCCTCATCTGTCTGCAGGTCACATGTGGTATTACTGCCCAGCCCTGATCACCTTAATGGAGCTGATCTGTAAATACCAGACAAATCCAATCTGTAAAATCTGGACAACCCCTTTAACCTATCGGTGATGGTGATTAATATTCGCCAATCTCCGGACCGACAGATTTTGCAATACTGGAACTCTAATCATGCAGTTGTCAGATGCACCTGTCGGGGCATGATGAGAGTTGTAGTTCTGTAACTACTGGGGAGCCACAGTTGGAAGCAGATTTTTGTAGTGGGTGTTGTGGTTCTCATTCCTAGATCCCAGTAGCATCTGTAGCCGCAGGGTCCTGACACACCAAACCCCTAATATTCTTGCACTTTATGCACAAAATAACAAGTCTTAACATTTCAATACAGATACAAGGGGATGTGGGAACTGTCAGAGGTCTCCTGTCTGTGACTTTCCAGCTGGTGCAAAACTTCAATTCCCGGCATGTCCATTAGAGGGAGTTGTAGTTCAATTTGGTAACACAAAATAATAACCAAAAAGTGACGGCTTCTGGCTGCATAGTGGGAGCTTGTCACAAAGTCTTATCATATTTTATGCTCTGTTATTGGATGTGGTCGACCTGGTAGATTTGTCATTCTGGAAGCCGTACACAAAGTTTCCAGCTCTGGAATGGAACTAATGGGGATATCTGATTGCACAAAGCGGGGAATATCGGCTGCTGCTTCTTTCCGATGAGGAAATCTTCCCCTGCTTGGTTGTATGTACAGATGACATATCCATGGGCTTCCAACCCAGCATGGCGGCATGTAGCTATAATTTATCCTTGTTTTCCACCCTTGTGCCTCCTCGCCTGTCTCATATCTGTACATTTCTCCATTTGCCTTTTAAGGTGTATTTTAGTTTCATCTAAAATGTAATTCTGTTTCTTTCTAGTAGATTTTTTTCCAGTACCTTATGTTAAAGATCTGCTTGCGGTCAGTGAATGGAGGCAGGAGACCCACCCTGTTGGTGTCCCGCTGACACAGGCGCATGATTTGTGACTGTGTGCAATAACATGATCAGGTTGTGGAGGACGATCCCATTCACTGACACTAGATTGGGGAGGAATTGGGATGTGACTACATCTGGTGAGTGCCCTATAAACGTCATGATACAGCGAATGTATGGGGGAACTGAGTGGCCAGGGGATATCGCCCTGACGGCCTTCTCACAGTCGCTGCAGTATTACATTTTCCATCCCGGGTCTTGTTCGCCATCTCCTCTACCTGGCAGATGTGTGTATGAGCCCTCGACGTCAAGATATTGCCATTTTACTGCACCCGCCTGTTTTCTACCTGTATGCCTGGTGTCTGTAAATACAGCAGAGACAAATTTTGCATATATTTGTCTTATCTGTGTATTGTGATCACTCACTAACTTTACACGCAGTCCTATGTAAATCCGCATGGTGATACCACAGTGAGTTGTGCCAAATAACAAACCCAGATCTGCTGTATCTGACAGAGGGCCTGTACAGATAAGCGCATACCATGCTGTATACTTCTTTTTGCAAAGTGTCCCTATGTCGGATAGAGGCCATGGCACCCATTCTGTGGGCACAGTGGGCATATACCCCTGAGGGTATATAAGCACATTCTGCACATGGTTTGTAGCAGGTACCAGGCGCAGGGGGAAAGTAATGGCTGTAAAGTCTCAGTACGGCCTCTATGGTGATATTCTGCTCCTGATACGGGCAGGTGGTCACCGTACACCTAGGTCTGTACGCCAATAGAGGCGTGTTTCCCATAATCCTCTTCTTGCAGCGTTGTGTCGTCCGGGGCCCTCCTTCATCTTCATTATTCCGGTTGTCTGGTGCTAATCTATTGGCGAGCTGAGCTAACACTGAGCAGTATGGATGGTGCTTACATATAGTAAGACAATAACTCTGCTTACTGAGACCGGGCATTTATCGTTCTGTTTTTATGTTCTAGAATAATACATTGTACATTTATGACGTTGCTCTATTTATTGTGCTTGCTGCAGAGATGATGTTATATTTTTGTGAAATTTGAAGGGATGGTGGCTGTGTATAGTGTGAAGTGGTTAAGGAAACGACGGCGGACTGTATGATGTATAAGTCCTGTATACGCAGACTATGGAGGTGGGTGCCTGTGACTGGCAAAGCTGCATTTCTATGGTAGGACTGCTTTCTGCCCTCTATAGGTCACCAAGGGAATGACAAGAAGCGAGATGTGCATCCAGCGGGTGTTATGGGCTCTATGCACCCAGGATCTGAGCATTGAGCACCCATCGCTTGTGTATAAAGATTGACATCAATGGAAACTCTCTTGTATGCAGTAGAACGTAACCCTTTCACCACACTTGTCCAATCCTGCAGATATATTGCACTTGTGCCGCCTATCAGTCAAGAGATCTCTCCAATCATCTATGGGGATGTTGATTGTTCTAAGGTGTTATTGAGTTACTGGCCTCCGAACGTCGGGAACTTGAACTGTAAAAATTAATATTTAAGAAAAAAAATCAAAAACATATAAAAAAACAAAACAAAAAACCTTTGCGCTGTGCGCAGGGGCATTGTATCCAGGGGGCCTGGTAGCATAGATATATCAATGGCTTTTCAGCCAAAACTCAATGTGAAATAGCTAGGACAACTCAACTATGAATAAAACGAAATATTCCAATGTGTCTCCGAGTCGTGATTTGCTCTCTGCTGATCCTGATCGCCCCCTGCTCCTTGCTTTACACTGCAGCCCGATAACAAACACATCTCTGATTGTCTTCATTTCAAAAGAAAACTTCGAAACCACAAGTTTATTAGTCTTAAAAAGTGTTTGGCAGGTAACAGCTAAAAGTATTAGGAAGACATTGCCCCCTCAAGAAAACAAAATAAGACAATTGTGACATCCTCTCCTATAGAAGTAACAGTCTTGGTTGTGTTTACTATTCTGCAATAGTGCTAGACCGTGACTATGAATATCAAAAGGATGAGGAGATGGTCGGTAAGGTGCTCGCCCGGTCATACATGGTGCCAGAAATCACAGAAATGGTAGAAGATGGTCACAACGTCCGCCGGCATAGTCACAATATAACAAAGTACGTCATCAAAGAGGGATGGGATGAAACCATTGCTTGATACTGTCAGATACTGGATGAGCCAAGTCATTAAAAGCAGATACTTGTCAGATAAGAGACACTTTCGCTAGACCAGACTTTTTGATCGTAGGTTTAGTTATAGATGTTTAGGGTCGGCAGTTGTTCCTGGGCCCTTGGGTCACAGGATGGCAGTGTTATACATGGCATAGGCTAGATTGGGGCCTTGCTACAGATTGTACAAGCTTCAAAAGTGTGAAGAAAGCCAGTATCAGCTCATGACACAAAGTCCAGCCGTTTATATAGATATATTATAGGTCATGCATATAAAGAGTGGAGCAGAGAACGGTGATATTGGCAATAGCAACCAAATTTCATTTAAGCACATGAGACACAACCCCCAAAAAAGACCTGCATCCCATAGAATATGTGTCTCCGCTGCCAATGTACTAGTCACTGGTACAGTAACGTTTCCACATTGTAGCAGCTTGTGGTTTAGTGTTTCCATGATGCACATTTTCCAGCACCAGTAAATGATTCCGATTCACCAAGACAGGAGTCCGCTGCTCGCACCCATGGGGCCAATAAGCACCAATGCAGGGAGGCGCGGATCTATAAAAATATTTGTAGGATATTGCATCATTGGAAAAAATGTAAATAATTTCAGAGAAGAATTTAACTACCTTTATACCTTCTTTAGGCTTTTGGTTGCTATGGGAAATATCACTTTTGCTTGCATTAGTTTTCTTTTTAGACATGACAGAATATCCAATAAGAATTGTTGTGTTTTTTAAGTTTTCTTTTTCCATTGATCAAGAACTAATCAATAGTTAGAATCCCTGCACCTTCAACTCCTGGATTTTAATGTTCTTTCTTCAGGACTCCATACAGCACGTTACATACATGTGTGAGCCGTTGTGAATGTTTACAGAGCAGGTAAGGCATTATAGACAGAGATGTTCTTGTAGAAGCCGTTAAGAGATTGGATATATGGGAGATGGGTTTGTATGGCTAACTCCTGTTCACACGTTGATAGGAGACTGAACGGCCACCTAGGAAGTGAAGACATTAATCATGAAAGCAGTTCCATGGCATTATGTAAACTGAGGTGAGCAGGTTCATAAAGCTAAATGAAATAAGTTCACACCAGAATTGTTTTCCGTATTATACTCCAGAGCTGCACTCACTATTCTGCTGGTGCAGTCACTGTGTACATACATTACATTACTGATACTGAGTTACATCCTGTATTATACTCCAGAGCTGCACTCACTATTCTGCTGGTGCAGTCACTGTGTACATACATTACATTACTGATCCTGAGTTACATCCTGTATTATACTCCAGAGCTGCACTCACTATCCTGCTGGTGCAGTCAGTGTGTATATACATTATATTACTGATCCTGAGTTACATCCTGTATTATACCCCAGAGCTGCACTCACTATCCTGCTGGTGCAGTCACTGTGTACATACATTACATAACTGATCCTGAGTTACTTCCTGTAATATACTCCAGAGCTGCACTCACTATTCTGCTGGTGCAGTCAGTGTGTACATACATTATATTACTGATCCTGAGTTACATCCTGTATTATACCCCAGAGCTGCACTCACTATCCTGCTGGTGCAGTCACTGTGTACATACATTACATAACTGATCCTGAGTTACTTCCTGTAATATACTCCAGAGCTGCACTCACTATTCTGCTGATGCAGTCAGTGTGTACATACATTACATTACTGATACTGAGTTACATCCTGTATTATACTCCAGAGCTGCACTCACTATTCTGCTGGTGCAGTCACTGTGTACATACATTACAGACCAAAACTTTGGACACACCTTCTCATTTAAAGATTTTTCTGTATTTTCATGACTATGAAAATTGTACATTCACACTGAAGGCATCAAAACTATGAATTAACACGTGGAATTATATACTTAACAAAAAAGTGTGAAACAACTGAAGTTATATCTTATATTCTAGGTTCTTCAAAGTAGCCACCTTTTGCTTTGATGACTGCTTTGCACACTCTTGGCATTCTCTTGATGAGCTTCAGAGAGGTTTTTAATAGTAAAAAGAGTTTTCAAAAGAACTTAGCCCATCCTGCATCAGCAGGGAAATCAAAGGATAAACCAGTAGCCGCAGCGATTCCTGCTCCAACCTTAGCCCCCACCCCAGCTACAAGCACGCGGCTCCGTTCCTTATCAGTGGCCCACGTAACAGACTCCAGCTCCTGCCCTCCCACCGTACACAAATCCAGTCCCATACTCCAATATCCCTTTTAACCCTATGTCTCGGAATCTCCCTCCCCAGCCCCGCCATGTCAATTCTCAGACCAAGAGCTTGTTTTAATTAGAGTAGATGGCAGACCCAATAAACATACTCTTACAAAACCCATCCCTGTGGGACCTTTCCCTGAGGTTACTGCTCAGTTCCTAATCTCTCCTATATGTCCGGTAAATTTACTGGGGGCAGATTTATTATCACAGTTCCGCTCCAGAATAGAATTCCAAGATGATGGTCAGATGGTCCTTACGTTATATGAACACACATGAGCAGATGAACACAATGAGGAGATCTGTATCCTACATGCCTTTCCCACGGTTATGATGGCCCTGATAGGCCCAGATCCACCCCCAATAATGCCTGTAGAACCAGTAAAAGTGTTTTTCAAACCTGGTGCCCCTTTTCCCAAAGTCCATCAATACCCTTTGAAACATGATCAGGAGCGGGGCCTCAAGGAGCAAATACAAACATTACTCGATAATGGTGCCCTGGTACCCTGTGTTTTCCCATGTAACACGCCCTTGTTTCCCGTTAAGAAAAAGACCCCACCGGGCCAACCCCCTGTGTACCGGCTGGTAGAAGATCTACGGGCAGTTAATGCAGCTACTGTTCTGGAAACTCCGGTGGTGCCTAATCCACATACTCTTTTGTCACAGATACCTCAGAATGCTGCTTGGTTCACAGTCATGGACCTTGCCAATGCCTTCTTCAGCATTCCATTACACCCAAATTGCCAGTTCTGTTTGCATTCACTTATCAGGGACGACAATTGACGTGGACAGTTATGCCACAAGGGACCCAAAACAGTCCCAATCAGTTTGCAAAAAATATGGGCGAGTGTCTTTTACCCTGGCAGTTAGAACACCCCTATGTCACGCTGCTTCAGTATGTGGCTGATCTTTTGTTGTGTGCACGAACAGAGCAGGAAGCCATTGTTGCCACTGTTAGCCTCCTCAAGTATCTGGCAGATCTGAACTGCCGGGTTTCGGCCTCGAAACTTCAGTTTTGCCTTGGTCAAGTGATATTTTTAGGTCACTGTCTCCTTCAGGGTGCCAGACACCTCACAGAAGAAAGAAAAATAGCCATCAGCTCCCTTCCTTTTCGAAAGATGACTGAACTCCGGCGTTTTCTTGGACTATGTACTTATTGTCGTCAGTGGATACCGGACACATCCCGCATAATGCAACCTCTCTACAATGCCCTGAAAGACGGTTCAAGATATGCTGATGATTTTGGCAGATTCCACACCGGATACGCTGTTACTACGGAAGACACTGTAGTGCACGCAGCTGCACTCCCTCCCTCACTGTCAGCACAAGAAGTAGAACTTCAGGCTCTGTCTACTGCATGTGTTCTGGCCAAAGACAGGTGGGCTAATATATATACGGACTCACAGTATGCATTTGGTATTGCTTATGATTTCGGAGCCCTATAGGCCAATTGAGGGTTTTTTACCACCACCAGGACTCCAGTGAAGAATGCTGAAGCTGTTAAAACCCTCATGGACTCAATCAAATTACCCACCCAGGTGGCCATTATCAAGGTCAAGGCGCACGGTCCTAGGAACAGTCCACAGACTGTTGGTAACGCCTTTGCGGATATGCAAGCAAAAGCTGCTTGCTCTCCTACCCGTTGAACAGACCGTACCAACTATGGTGATCACACGCTCTCAGCGTAAACAGTTACAAGAAACACTCTACAGGAACCTGATGATCTACGCCAGACTGAGGTTTTCTGTCGGACCCCGCGAGACCGCTTAATGATGATGCAGAGAATGTCTCCAAAGGAAGAGGTGAAGCAGTGGAAGGCTGATGGAGCATGTATAGACAATGGTCTCTGAAAAAAGGACCAACTTGTGTGTCTCCCTAAGCGGATGTAGCTGCTATTGCCACGTGGGCACATGGGCCCACACATCGAGGAAAAAACCAGGCCCTTGCCCTGGTACAAAAATTCTACTGGGCTCCAGGTATTTCTACAGTCCTGACAGCACTCAACCGTGCATGTAATATCTGTCAGACCTGCAATCCCTGTCAACTTCAACGTGTACCCCCGAAGCACCTTGCTAAGCCCGACTATCCTTTCCAAAGGCTCCAGGTGGACCTCATCACGTTGCCTAAGTCTGGAAGGTATGAATATTGTCTGGTGGTTGTCGACATGTTCTCCAGTTGGCCAGAAGCATTCCTGGTTACCAACATGACTGCAAAAACCACAGCGAAGAAACTGGTGATGGAAGTCATATGCAGATATAGTGTTCCAGAAGTCGTAGAAGTCGTCGAAAGTGACCAAGGTCCGGCCTTCTCATGAGTATCAGGAGGTTCTGACAATGCTTGGATCCACTGTAGCCCTCCATACTCTGTACTATCCACAATCCAGTGGGAAAGTTGAGAGGCTAAACGGCACACTAAAGGGACAATTGACCAAAATGATGCAGGAGACTACGGCTCCATGCCCAGAGCTCCTACCCATTGTACTGTACCATATTTGTACTACCCCTAAGGCAAAATATGGCCTGTCCCCATATGAGATATTGTTTGGTGCTAGGCCCTCAGTTGCAAATTTCCAGTCTCAGCAGTTATTAGAAGAAACTGACCGTGCTGTTCAATATGTTATTCAGCTTAGTAAAAATCTTGCTAACACCCATGTTTTAGTTTTTTTTCTTCCCTTCCAGATTCAGCAGAAACCGACACTTATCACAACTTAAAGTCTGGTGGTTTTGTGGTCGTGAAAAGCCATGTCAGAAAACACGGACTAGAACCCTTGTATGACAGTCCCTACCAAGTTCTCCTCATTACTCCTATGTCAGTAAAGCTGGAAGGAAGGCGGACGTGGATCCACATATCGCACTGCAAGCTGGTCAAACAGACTAGTAGCAAATAAGGGGACATAATGTTTCAGTTTTTCGTATTTCCATATAATAATATTGGTAACCGCATGGGACAGCCTAAATTCCCCAATATCCTTGAATAATAAGTTTGTACAATATCATGAAGGATTAGTAGTACAGATGGGTATAGCCAATAAAATTGTCAGTTCTATTTCCATTTACCCTATGATTACACAAATGTGGGATAAATTGGTTAGGGCCACAGACTATCTAGATGATCAAATTTGGGATATATTGGATATACTTAATACTACTGTTGCTGTCCAAAACCAACTTATCATAGTCACTAATCAACACACTGTAGTACTGGATTACTTAACAGCAGCACAGGGTGGTACGTGTCAGGTTATTGGACCCGCTTGCTGTTATTATATAGATCCCAATAGCACTATGAAGTTAAAGTTAGAGGATATTCAAAGACTCAGAGATTAATATGATAAAGACAATGAGCGTAATAGGGACAGTTGGTGGGCAGACACCTTCTCCTTTTTAATCCAGCCAATTGGTTTAAGGGACCTGGGGGCTGGATAGCTGGAATCTTGCAAAGTTTGTTACACATCGCTGCCTTTATCCTTGTCATGTATGTAATACTAAAACTTTTTCTTTGGTGTATTTCTGTTTTGTATTAGGAAATTCTGCACTAAGACAACTAATGATGATACCAAAAGCTTTGCCACCCCTGCTCTTCTCTACACCGATTTCACAAAGTTACCTGATGAAGATGTTGAAGCCAAGCGCATGGCTATCTTCAAAAGATCCCCACCACTGTTATCAATAATTGTTATTCGTAAATTCTAGTATACAGGGGGGACGGGTACGCCGCAACAGCCATGGCTGGTAACAGGGCACCAGTCATGTGAAGACCAGTACCACTCGAGCTTATAGCTTGGGATAGTACCTCTGATGCTGGACATTAACAAAATTTATCTAGGGGGGAATGTGAAGGAACAAATTAAGAAAGATTCTCCATTTTGTGCTTTTGACTCCATTTTCTTGTTGCTTAAAGATAAATTCTGTTATTAGGTAAAAGGTTATAGCTGCCATGAAGTAACTTTATCTCGCTGTTCATAAGTCTGTTATTCAACTAGGCTATGGTTCATAATTGGTATAAAGACCTTGAGTGTTCCGACTCGAGCCAGGGAGGGGACTCGGGGGTGTATCGCTACATAAGACTCTGAGGCACCTGTTAGTATGTGTTTTTCTATGCCAAGAAGACACGACCATATATGTAGTTTCTGGTTTTTCTGTATCCTCATAGGTTAAGTTTTTCCTGCATTCTTATAGGTTAAGAACTGTGAGCGTGTTCTTATGCTGATTGGTTGAAATATAATTTCTATGACTATGAAGAGTGATACACAATAAACGGGGGCCAGAGATCTGCTCGATCCCCCATACAGAGACACACGTCTCCGTCTGGTTATTTTCAGTTGCCGGCAACGCCCTGTAGATTAATTTGGAAATCACTGAGTTAACCGTGAAGGATCACTTTAGATCCTCCCTCAACACTGCCACTAATAAAAGTGAGGTCAGGCGGCCTTTTCTGAGTGGCTGCTGGCATTTAAAAAAAACAGCATGGGGACTCTCTATTCTTGATTACCAGCCTTGTTAACACTGACAGCTGAGGGTTGCACCACTTAGCTGTCAGTTTTGTCTGGCTGTTTTTCAAAAATACACGGGAACCCACGTTGTTTTTTAAATTTATTTATTTACTTAAAGCGCAGTCATCGGCTGATGAATACTCCCATCAGCCACCAACTGCTCTCACTGTTAGCGGCAGCAGGTGTATGATGATGGGAGAAATAGTCTCATCAGCCGCCACCTGCTCTCTCTGTTATCAATTAAATATAACTCTCAACATTCTCCCCTGATCGCAGGCAGAGCAGGGGAGAATGATGCGACCGGTCTCCAGGGCCAGTGAACAGCATTAACTGTATCGCTGCTTCCCTGGTGCCGATACATGTAGTACTGATGCAGCACACGGGCGACACATGGTTGCCACAAGTATTACACACACGGACACTGATATCTCCGGTACTGTTTCTTTAGGTACCGGAAATATCAGGAGGTGTGAAACAGGCCTAAGAGAACGTTTCTAGATTAAACATCCAAGATGTGTTTCTGTACATTCACATATGTAATCATTATATGAAGGCAGAATTGGGGCAAGTCTACTAGAAAGTTGCAGCTAAGCAGTGTATGGGACACAACACTATGAATGGGTACAGGGATATACAGATATATTTACACAGGACAATATTGACTTTAATCTCAGTATGAAAAATCCTCCCAGGCTCCAGCAAGCGGTGTTATTTTTGTGTGATTATTTCAGTTGTGCATGGAATGAAAGCCGCAGCTGTCAACAGGTCCACGCAACAGCCGAGAGCCCCGCGCCCGTGACCGCAGAGGCCAGATAACTGCAGATTCCAGAACAACGGGTGAGGCAGGAGCTGTGATTCCAAGCTGTTCTGTGATAGAGGTAAATAATCGTAAATCACAGCAGATTAAGGCCATCTTCCCACATGCGAAAAAGCTGCTCTCCCCCCGCCCCGCTGCATTTTTTTCTGCAGGTGTCTGCACCAAAATCTACAATAACATTCTGCTTAGATTATTCAATTTTGTTTTCAGTTTCCCCCTTTTGTACGCATTTTTGGTGAAGTTAAAGTAGCTTTTATTAATTTTTACAGTGATTTTTTTTTTTTCAGATTACCCATAGAAGTCTTTGGATGAAAAATGTATAAAAAAAAAACCAAACAGTTCAAAAGCCTGCCTGTATCGGGTGAGTCCATCCAAGAAGATATTGCCAAATGAGATGCTTATACCATAAAGGTGTCCATATGTCTTAGCGAGCTGAAGGGTGATTTTATCATTATCTCCTCAACATCAGCTGTTGGGGAGTCAGCAGGCCCCTTACAAGTTAGCTGGTCAATAGCCGGGAGATTGTTAAAGATTCTAATAATCTGGCCCATTTGAGAAAGGTCCCAATGTTGCCTATAGACCGCACGGAAGACCCTAACAGCAGCACATGTGTACAGAAGTCCCCACCAATGCAGACCCCTGTGTCTGTAGACTTTCCCATGATCTGCCAAGAAGCCATCGTGTGCCAGTCTAGCAGATGAAATTCTGGTTATATGATATTGGACCATTTTGGTTGCATGCCCGATTAGTAGGATGTTTGGGCAGTGAGGTGCCATATTAAATTGCAGTTTATAACATAAGGTATGTTATCCATTTGTTTTTTTATTAAAAAGTGATTTTTTTTTTGGAGGGGATGTGTTCTGATCTGACGGGTGTTCCAATTATTCTCCATTGGAAGCATGCCAGACACAGAATTTCTAGGCTAATAGATGCTTATGAAATATACTCTGTGTACAGGAGGCAGCATGACAGTGGAAATACTGTACATGAGCAGCGCGGTCTCACATGGGAAGAAGTCAGGGACATACATGTATTCACCAGGATAGGACACCCACCGCTATGTATTGATGCCTTCCAGCTTCATTGCTCCTCTACTGGAACAGGACAGCTCTCCTTGTTTTCTGATGGTATTGCTAGATAATCAGTGCTGTAAGACAGAGTGATCAGGGCTATATATTAGAGATGAGCAACTTGACCTGCACTGCCCTAGTCTGGGGTCCAGTCCTCCATGGCAGCCGGTCTTCACTTCCGCTCCCGACATCATGGCCGCCTCTGCCACTTACTATGCCACGGAGGACTGGACTGGAGGACAGCCCAAACCAAACTGCTCCTCTCTAGTAGACATGTGAGTCACGGTTAGCTTACATATGCATTGTAGATGATATACATTCTTCTTACATTATTATTAGATTTAATTATACAAGATCTGTCTACTGGATCAGCAGGTTCGCTATGTGGTCTGTTTCCCTTGAGATAAGTGGCATCACTGATGTCTGGTGGCTGCTTCTCTCCATTTTTTATAGAAAGTACATACAAGCTACTAAGGAAGTTGGGGTTAGATGTCAGTCTGATGAACGATTAATTACCTAACGAAGGCTAACAGACGGTCATTTTGGCCTGTGTTGGAGTGATGAGGCTTGGTTTACCTGTTTTACTACTTCACAGGAAAAGGCAGCAGATCTCGTACGCCTTAAAAATAATGGATTTCACTTGGCATACGTTTTTTTTTTAAACTAGAGTAAATGGGCAATAGATACCATGCCTATATAGTGGAATACATCTTCCCAATGTATGCATCTAACTGAAAGCTCAAAAACAGCCCAAACAATGCAAATCTCGGATTAGAAAATCTACAGTTTCATGTCTAAATCTCCAATGCAGACCTATGTGTCTCCATGGTTACAAACTACCGATAAACCCTCTTTAGTCTGGTCCGAGCCATAAGATTTGCATTCTGATCTACATCGGAGAACATTGTTAAAAGGCAATCGGCTGATCACACTGTAGACTACAATTCCTATCCTGTTCTGTGAGGGTATGCGGAGTAAAGAGGGGCGTTATTACAGACCACCTTAATTTTGTCCGAAGCCTCGTATATCGATATACACTTACACGCTCTCCTGCGTCACTTCTTCGGCCTTCGAGATCTTTCTGTAGCAATAAACAACTTCAATCACGAGCCACAAGGTAAGAAAAGCCAGGAGGATGTACATCATGATCTCCGAGAGGACAGAAGTGAAATCTTCTCTCTCTGTGGAAACACGGCCAGACGATCATTATCTGAGGTCAGTCACTTCCTATAGTAACTTACATACACATGCATCCTCTCTTTATACGGCTCCTGACAGCGGATATTCTGACATTCACACCATAACATGTCTGCACTGTGATCTGTGCTCACATTTCTGACTGCAGGGACAATAACCAGGTGTCTCATCCAGTACACTGTTATTAATCCTGGGTTACTAAAGGGTTAACCAAAAGTACTCAAATACATGCTGAGATTGGATGCAACTGTCCAAACTCCCAGTTGTGAGAAGTACTGGTTTCTGTTCATACAACTGGTATTTTATGCGGAATCCACATGAAACCTGCAAACATTGCGTCCTGCGTGTGTGAATGGGGTTCTTCATCCCCTGTTAAATGTTATGAATATTTTCACTCAGATTTTTTTTCTGGAAAAAAAAATCTGCAAAAATAAGTATTTTGTAACTTTCTTCCCATGGATTAGACACATAAAAGATGGTGAATTGGCCGCACTGTATAAAGGTGATGCACAGAGAAATCTGTGTCGGCCTCAGACTTTAGCCGCAGAATCTGTAGTGATTACATGTCTGATACGTCTGAACAGCCCCTCCGAGCAATGTGTTGTAGGCCTTTGGATCTAAACAGTGTTTCTGTGTACTGGACTTTATTTAGTTGGGGATTTTGGTCCTGAATCCGGACTAGAATGGGCCACAATCAAGGGACTCACATAACACCATATGAAAGTTTAGCCACACTTGCTGTAGCGAGTCTAGCAGATACTGTATGAAGTTTCGTCTGATGGACGGTCTGCTCACCACTGGTGCCATGTTACTCACCTATCTCCGACACAATCAAATCAATTTTCACGTTGCTCGTGATTGAGTGTTGGTGCGCCTCGAAATGCAGCGTGCGATTAACGTTACAGATGTACAGCCCCGAATCGGTGATTGTTGCATTGTGTAAGATCAGGGAGACGTCCTGCAGGTCTTTGCTTCCGATCCACTGCAGACGACCCTTGAATGGGCTCAAATGTTCCCGAGGTTTCCCCTCGTTGTATTCAAAGATCTGCAGAAGTAGAAAACCAACCATCAAAATATAATCCCACTGATACACACATCTATTGTAGTAATAGTTAATGAGCTAATCATAGATGAACATGCTGATAACAAGCACCTAATACTGGAATGTGCAAATCTTCTGTTATTGGGCAATGGAAAGTCATTCACAGTTTTCTAAGATAAATACCCTTTTTTAATATAATTTTTTGGGTTCCATGTATTCCCCTAGTTGCTGCCGGGGGAAGCTCTGGGCAGAATTGTTAATTTTTATTATCTATATCATTACAATATTTAAAGGGCTTGTCCCATAAAGAAGATTTTGTGCCTTTCCGCAGCATTTGTGATGCTTGTATGATCGGTGGGATCTGATCATTGGGACCATGTGATTGGAGTGGTAGCGCGCGTGCTTCCATTAGCTGCTCTCTATTCACCTCTGTGGCAAAGAGCATGTGTGGCCACCATAAATAGGAGCACACGTGTGCTCTACCGCTCCATTCCACCATTGTAAAGTTTTCACTTATCCTGATGATACACATTGTTCATGGCTTAACTACTTTATTGATAGGACAACATCTTAAGCTCCTCAAGGGTCCTCAATGGAACCATCAGCATGTGTGCCCAGCCTATGCTCTGCTTAACAGCGGGGTTATAGGGCTCTCTGTTATCCTAATAGGTAGGTGGGACCCCAACCCTCTTTATGTTCTAACCTACAGATGGACTATCAACGTATTCATGTAACTGAAAACTCTGCACAGCATGGTAATATAACATAGTACAGGAGCCCTGTAGAGCCCGTCGTGATGATATCAATGACTAGAATCATAGCGTGACAACATGTAGATATGTAATACATACAAGCGATCGGTTTCCATTGCGAGGCTGGAAGTACCACTCCACATTGGTGACGGCGAATACTTCCTCTCTTTGCATGCAGGAGATGCACAGTAAGGTCATATTGTGTCCTTGGACGGCCTCTGTCCCAGAAGGAACCTCAACACACACAGGAGAGCACAGTCCCGCTGCAGAGGGTCACCAGCACAGGGAAAGACAGGGGGTGTACATGAACCAAACGGGGAGGGGAAGAGGTCAGGAAGGAGCAAAATGTAGTAGAACACGGTGAAGGATCGGCCACAACACATTTAATTACAATAGGAAGGAACAGCAATGGGATAGACAACAACGCCAAGAGAGGGACAAACACACCAAAAGGGAGATAGAAAAGAAGATATTCTGGTTAGTGCACATGTCACAAGATCACCAGCTGCAGATTATTCTCCACTTTGTCTTTACAGCAATATTTCACAATGATCCGACCGTACTGTGGTTTTCTCCATCGGTCCAGCTGGATTCATCTCCCCCCGTACACAGGCCCCATAGCAGCTGCAAGCTCCACATCAATGGTAAGTGCAACCTGACTGCTTCTAGCACATCTATCTCTTCTCGTAAATGTACACAAGACCTTTTATTATAACATATTGTATTACCCAGCAAAGAATAGAAGAACCTCGTGCTTCTCACGTAAGTCAAGAAGAGGGTCAGCCGAACAATGTCTGTGCTAGTAATGAAGGTTATAAATATAATGTAAAGGATACAAGAGCAGAAGCACACATCTGATAAGAGAGGATCACAGAAACTCTGACGAGTCGCTGATTAGTGAATAGCCAGAGTAAGAATTGTAAATGAGCATGGAGAGGACCTCAGGCTACTGTGACCACGAGTAGAGCTGTAACAACGTAGGCCCCTCATGGTGCCATCTACTGATCTCTCATCTGACTCTTCCTACCCAACAACAGAACATTAAGCTATCTTGATGCATGGTTACTCTTCATTAAGTTGTCCCTTTGCAATATTCCACATTTGGAGCAGCCCTGTTTGAAAGGTCTGTCCTGACACCACCTGCCAGATCCCCAGCAATAAGCCATTTTTTATCTGCACAATCGCACCTTACTTGTTTCCACATCCCAGTAGTTGTAGTGTGGCCCCAGAGCAAGGAACATGGACTGGACAAGAAGCACATTAATACACACAATGCAACGAGGTATCAAAGAGCAATAGTCACAATAGCAGCCAGAGGCAATGACTGCAGGAGCATGTCACTGTCATCACCCCTGCGCATGCACTATTCCAACTGTATCTAAGGATCCTATAGATGCCTGTGAGAATTATAGGATAAGGCCAGCACATCTATATGAACTGTGGACGACATGCAAATACATGCACACACACACACAAACCGTGTGCAACAGCATGCTGGGACATCTGAAACTGCATACCTTAACATATCACTGACTCTGGTGTTACGGGGGTATGTATTGGCACTATTAGCACCTACAGTGGCATGTAAAAGTTTGGGTACCCCTGGTCAAAATCACTATTATATAGTTTTAGCATTTGGTGAACATGGTAAAAAAAAAATCCCCAAAAAACTTTGTGGAATTGCGCTTTTTTTGCAGTTTCACCGCACTTGGATTTTGTTCCCGTTTTTGAGTACACAATATGGTAAAACCAATGGTGTAATTGAAAAGTACAACTTGTTCCGCAAAAAACAAGCCCTCACACGGCTATATTGACTGAAAAAAAAAAAGTTATGGCTCTGGGAAATAGGGGAACGAAAACGCAAACACAAAAAAGGGCTTTGTCTCAAAGGGGTTAAGGCTTATGGTAACAAAATAAGAGGAGGGCATATTTACTACACTACCTGTGTTTTGCAGGTGCAGTGGGGTGTACATGGTGGCCTGTGTTCTGCAGGTGCAGCCTGTGAATTCACTGGAGATGTACAGTGGTATGTAAAAGTTTGGGCACCCCTGGTCAAAATTACTGTTGTAAAACAGTTAAGCAAGTTGAAGATGAATATATCTCTAAAAGGGCTAAAGTTAAAGATGACATATTGCCTTTGTATTTTAGGCAACAAAAATTGTCTTTTTTTATTTTATTTAAAAAATTACATAAAGGGAAATGGGCCGATGCAAAAGTTTGGATACCCTTGGAGATTTGTGTGCTCAGATAACTTTGACCAAGGTTTCAGTCCTTAATTAGCCTGTTAGGGTTATGACTTGTTCACTGTCATCATTAGGAAAGGTCAGGTGATGCACACTTCCCAAAAAACTCGACCTCCTCTAACCTTGTGCAAAAAACAGCAGCCATGGGTTGCAGCCTAGCACTCTGAAAATGGTGGAGGCCCACAAAGCAGGAGAAGGCTATAAGAAGCTAGCAAAGCGTTTTCAAGTTGCCCTTTTCCTCAGTTCGAAATGACTCTGGAGTTGTGGTACATTGATTTACTGTTGAGAGACACCTGCATAAATATGGTCTTCATAAAAGAGTCATCAGAAGAAAACGTCTCCCGCGTTCTCACCATAAGATTCAGCATCAGAACTATGCAAAATAACATTTAAACAGGCAGATGCAATTTGGAAACAAGTCCAGTGGACCGATGAGGTTAAAATAGAACTATTTGGCCGCAAAAGGGCACAGAAATTCAGGAAAAGAACATCTCGCCTACCATTAAGCATGTGGGTGGATCAATTATGCTTTGGTGTTGTGTTGCAGCCAATGGCACAGGGAACATTTCACAGTTAGAGGGAAGAATAGATTCAATAAAATTTCAACAAATTCTTTATGCAAACATAACACCATCTGTTAAAAAACTGAAGGTAAAAAGATCATGGCTTCTACAAATGGATAATGATCCTAAACACAAGTCAAAATCCACAATAGACGACCTCAAAAGGGGCAAGCTGAAGGTTTTACAATGGCCCTCTCAGTCCCCTGATCTGAACATCATTGAAAATCTGTGGATAGACCTCAAAATAGCAAAGGATGCAAGTCGCCCCGGGAATCACACAGAACTGGAGGAATTCTCCAAGGAAGAACAGAGGAAAATCCCTCAAAGAAGAATTGAAACATTCTTGGCTGGCTACAAAAAGCATTTACAAGCTTTGATGCTTTCAAAAGGGGATGCTACTAGGTACTAACCATACAGGGTGCCCAAACTTGTGCATTGGCCCCTTTTTGCCTTTTGTAATTTTTAAAATGTAAAAGATGAAAATATATATTTTTTTAAGTTCCTAAAATGCCAAGGAAATCTATCCTAACTTTAGGCCTTTTAGAGATAATTTCATTGTGACTAGGGGTGCCCAAACTTTTACATGCCACTGTACTAGTTGTAGATAGAAAGTGCCCCTTGTCTTGGACAAGGTAACCTTTAAAGCTAGCAAGCTATACGTTTCTCCACTTGTTATCACCATCCTGTACTGGTGGTATGCGGGTCAATCGACAGGTCTAAATCCACACCAGTGCTTCTCCCTTTCAGAAGCCAGAGCCTAAAATAATGATTTATCCTGGTTTGTGGATCTTCTATGTCATCGCTATTAGCTGCTGGCACGGTCTGCCAGTCCCCTTGCCATATGGGCAGCTGTTCAGGTGCTGATAGCACTCGGAGTAATGTCTGTAACGTACATTAGCAGTGCATTATCTGAGGATAGCGTTTCAGCTGTTGGCGTACACTGTATCTGAAGTCAATACAAAGTGGATTTACTGACCTGCTGCTCCCAGTGACAATGATACACTGATAGATTTCTCGTGACCTAAGTAAATCTGATATCAATGCCGGGGGCGCTTTGTGCTTTAAAACGTACTTGATTTTGTCTTTTATCTCTTGTCTATTTTGTCAAAGTGCCCAGTTCCTACTTCACCACTGCTTACATTCCAAAGCACTGAACCTTGCCAGCACTACATGTTCTAGGACATTCAATTTCTTAGTGACAACAGTGCTAATCAGATTCATGTCCCTAGTAGAAACCCACCTCTCTGTCATGCCTGTGCATGGTTCTGCTTCCTAAAATATGTCTCATTAATCTGCCGTAATACCCGGCAGTGAGACCTTTAGTAGACATCACTTTGGTAGGATTTTATAGTTTTCTGGATGACTTCATATAGTGATTTGCACGTTGGATATTTAGGCCAGTAGCTATCGGATGGCGACAAGTTGTCTGAGAGTACAGTGACCATATACTTAGGAGGACTATAAGCCCAGCGAAGCAGATGGAGATGTCAGTAATGGAGCCTTTGGGATTAAGGTTTGCTTTCCAATATGAAAACTGTGGTCACATTTGTAGCATTTCGTAAACTGTTCTGATGCATCTAATCTAAAAATAAAAATGAAGCAACGTAACAAAGTTTTGATTAGAAATGCCCTACAGTTTTGTGTCTGCAGCTCCTATGCAGACTTGGCCATCAGTCGGTTTGTCGGAATCTCTACTTGTATTCTCAGTTCTGCTTTTTAAGATGCCGAGTTCATAAGTTTATACAAGACGTCACTTTTCATAGAACAATTAGGAAACTGGAGCAAAGCCTCATGAAATATTTATATGTGAGCGTGGGCAGAGTCTCTGTGCCCTACTTCAGGCACATATGTTGGCTTAGGATAAAGCTGCGGCAAGACACAGGGTGAAGAGATGTTTACGTGTGTCTGTATATCCCTAAGTTGTCAGCCTTATTATTTAGTAAACACAGTGTGGTTGATGTTCAGCGGCAGTTGGTTGGGGTGTGCATCATGGAAGTCTGGGCACATGAACACATTTTCTAGCTGTTGTCTGCGCCCTCTAAATACATAGAATACAGGTACCGTATACTGCTGATAAGGCAACATTCACACCTCCGGGTTCTCATCAGTGAGTGGTCTGGAAACCTCGCTGACCCACACAGCTTAATGAAGCCGGTGACACTTTTTTTTTTTTTTTTACAGATTTGTGTGTCCGTTCCATTAAGCTCAGTGAATGTCCCAACTGTTTTGCAAATCTGATCTGACAATTTAATTCTATGGGGATCTGTTAAAAACAGATGAATGTCTGAAGCTATACATTTAACATCAATTTTCATATGTTTTCCATATGATTTTTTTCTTATCCATTTCCAAAAGACAATGGAAAAAGTACTTCAGACCGTCTACCTCAGTTTTATAAACTGATGGATACAAAAATGGAGGCCACATGGAAAATGGAAGTTAATGTGTAAGGAGTTAAAAGTACAAGAAGAGTCTGGGGGCGGTTACCTTCTCGGCTCTGTGCCCGGAACCTTTGAGCTGTGCCGCAGGTTCCCTAGGGGAGAGACTTGTAGACTGGGACAGGAGGGAAGCAGCCAGAGAGCGGGAAAGGGACGCATGCAGGAGAGAGAGCAGCGTGCAGAGCCGGGTGCAGCTGCGCTCCAGAAGAGAGAGAGAAAGAGACTGCCCAGAAAGACTGCATCTTGTAGAGACTGCCCAGAAAGACTGCATCGTGTAGAGACTGCCCAGAAAGACTGCATCGTGTAGAGACTGCCCAGAAAGACTGCATCTTGTAGAGACTGCCTAGAAAGACTGCATCTTGTAGAGACTGCCCAGAAAGACTGCATCCAGTGAGTACTTAAAGCGGACTCTGCTGTGACTTTAGGGGGGCGCTTTGAGACCCGTTGAGAGACTACTACACCCTGGCCCCTGACTCCTGGTAGAGACTTAACAGTGCAGAGCCCCTGTTTTCCTGGTACAGAGACTTAACAGTGCAGAGCCCCTTGTTTTCCTGTTACAGAGACAACCGTGCGGAGCCCTGATTTTCTGGCTGTGCTATAAAAGTTAAAGACTCAGAGCCTGTGCATACCACATTAACTCCCGAAACCCCAGGCAGCAGGCTCTCAGAGACTACTCTGCTCACGGACCACAGAGGGACGACAAGTGTCGCTGATTCTCGGCGCCTACGTTGGAGAAGACGACCCTCCAAGCAAGTCCTCATGAGACTGATAAGTGTTCTTTTCTCAAGAAATCCTGCTTAATTCTGTTTTATTGTTTAACTCCCGTATTTTTGCATTGTTTTATTGCTAGTTATTTTCCATTGCTTCCTCCCTGCGAGGAGAACCTAATTCCTGTTATTAACCCCTTCACCCCCAAGGGTGGTTTGCACGTTAATGACCGGGCCAATTTTTACAATTCTGACCACTGTCCCTTTATGAGGCTATAACTCTGGAACGCTTTGACGGATCTTGGCGATTCTGACATTGTTTTCTCGTGACATATTGTACTTCATGTTAGTGGTAAAATTTATTCGATATAACTTGCATTTATTTGTGAAAAAAACGAATATTTGGCGAAAATTTTGAAAATTTCGCAATTTTCCAACTTTGAATTTTTATGCCCTTAAATCACAGACATATGTCACGCAAAATACTTAATAAGTAACATTTCCCACATGTCTACTTTACATCAGTACAATTTTGGAACCAAAATTTTTTTTTGTGACGGAGTTATAAGGGTTAAAAGTTGACCAGCAATTTCTCATTTTTACAACACCATTTTTTTTTAGGGACCACATCTCATTTGAAGTCATTTTGAGGGGTCTATATGATAGAAAATACTCAAGTGTGACACCATTCTAAAAACTGCACCCCTCAAGGTGCTCAAAACCACATTCAAGAAGTTTATTAACCCTTCAGGTGTTTCACAGGAATTTTTTGAATGTTTAAATAAAAATGAGCATTTAACTTTTTTTCACACACAATTTATTTCAGCTCCAATTTGTTTTATTTTACCAAGGGTAACAGGAGAAAATGGACCCCCAAAGTTGTTGTACAATTTGTCCTGAGTACGCTGATACCCCATATGTGAGGGTAAACCACTGTTTGGGCGTATGGCAGAGCTCGGAAGGAAAGGAGCGCCATTTGACTTTTCAATGCAAAATTGACTGGAATTGAGATGGGACGCCATGTTGCGTTTGGAGAGCCCCTGATGTGCCTAAACACTGAAACCCCCTACAAGTGACACCATTTTGGAAAGTAGACCCCCTAAGGAACTTATCTTGATGTGTGGTGAGCACTTTGACCCACCAAGTGCTTCACAGAAGTTTATAATGCAGAGCCGTAAAAATAAAAAATCATATTTTTTCACAAAAATGATCTTTTTGCCCCCAATTTTTTATTTTCCCAAGGGTAAGAGAAGAAATTGGACCCCAAAAAATGTTGTGCAATTTGTCCTGAGTACGATGATACCCCATATGTGGGTGTAAACCATTGTTTGGGCGCATGGCAGAGCTTGGAAGGGAAGGAGCGCCATTTGACTTTTCAATGCAAAATTGACTGGAATTGAGATGGGACGCCATGTTGCGTTTGGAGAGCCCCTGATGTGCCTAAACATTGAAACTCCCTACAAGTGACACCATTTTGGAAAGTAGACCCCCTAAGGAACTTATCTAGATGTGTGGTGAGCACTTTGACCCACCAAGTGCTTCACAGAAGTTTATAATGCAGAGCCGTAAAAATAAAAAATCATATTTTTTCACAAAAATGATCTTTTCGCCCCCAATTTTTTATTTTCCCAAGGGTAAGAGAAGAAATTGGACCCCAAAAAATGTTGTGCAATTTGTCCTGAGTACGCTGATACCCCATATGTGGGTGTAAACCATTGTTTGGGCGCATGGCAGAGCTTGGAAGGGAAGGAGCGCCATTTGACTTTTCAATGCAAAATTGACTGGAATTGAGATGGGACGCCATGTTGCGTTTGGAGAGCCCCTGATGTGCCTAAACATTGAAACTCCCTACAAGTGACACCATTTTGGAAAGTAGACCCCCTAAGGAACTTATCTAGATGTGTGGTGAGCACTTTGACCCACCAAGTGCTTCACAGAAGTTTATAATGCAGAGCCGTAAAAATAAAAAATCATATTTTTTCACAAAAATGATCTTTTTGCCCCCAATTTTTTATTTTCCCAAGGGTAAGAGAAGAAATTGGACCCCAAAAAATGTTGTGCAATTTGTCCTGAGTACGCTGATACCCCATATGTGGGTGTAAACCATTGTTTGGGCGCATGGCAGAGCTTGGAAGGGAAGGAGCGCCATTTGACTTTTCAATGCAAAATTGACTGGAATTGAGATGGGACGCCATGTTGCGTTTGGAGAGCCCCTGATGTGCCTAAACATTGAAACTCCCTACAAGTGACACCATTTTGGAAAGTAGACCCCCTAAGGAACTTATCTAGATGTGTGGTGAGCACTTTGACCCACCAAGTGCTTCACAGAAGTTTATAATGCAGAGCCGTAAAAATAAAAAATCATATTTTTTCACAAAAATGATCTTTTTGCCCCCAATTTTTTATTTTCCCAAGGGTAAGAGAAGAAATTGGACCCCAAAAAATGTTGTGCAATTTGTCCTGAGTACGCTGATACCCCATATGTGGGTGTAAACCATTGTTTGGGCGCATGGCAGAGCTTGGAAGGGAAGGAGCGCCATTTGACTTTTCAATGCAAAATTGACTGGAATTGAGATGGGACGCCATGTTGCGTTTGGAGAGCCCCTGATGTGCCTAAACATTGAAACTCCCTACAAGTGACACCATTTTGGAAAGTAGACCCCCTAAGGAACTTATCTAGATGTGTTTTGAGAGCTTTGAACCCCCAAGTGTTTCACTACAGATTATAACGCAGAGCCGTGAAAATAATTTTTATTTTTTTTCTCAAAAATGATTTTTTAGCACCCAGCTTTGTATTTTTACAAGGGTAACAGAATAAATTGGACCCCAAAATTTGTTTTCCAATTTGTCCTGAGTACGCTGATACCCCATATGTGGGGGGGAACCACTGTTTGGGCGCATGACAGAGCTCGGAAGGGAAGGAGCGCCATTTGGAATGCAGACTTAAATGGATTGGTCAGCAGCCGTCACGTTGCATTTGCAGAGCCCCTGATGTACCCAAACAGTACAAACCCCCCACAAGTGACCCCATATTGGAAACTAGACCTCCCAAAGAACTTATCTAGATGTGTTTTGAGAACTTTGAACCCCCAAGTGTTTCACTAAAGTTTATAGCGCAAAGCCGTGAAAATAAAAATTCTTTTTTTTTTTCACAAAAATGATTTTTTAGCCCCCAGTTTTGTATTTTCACAAGGGTAACAGGATAAATTAGACCCCAAAAGTTGTTGTCCAATTTGTCCTGAGTACGCTGATACCCCATATGTGGGGGGGAACCACTGTTTGGGTGCATGACAGAGCTCGGAAGGGAAGGAGCGCCATTTGGAATGCAGCCTTAAATGGATTGGTCTGCAGGCGTCACGTTGCATTTGCAGAGCCCCTGATGTACCCAAACAGTACAAACCCCCCACAAGTGACCCCATATTGGAAACTAGACCTCCCAAGGAACTTATCTAGATGTGTTGTGAGAACTTTGAACCCCCAAGTGTTTCACTACAGTTTATAACGCAGAGCCGTGAAAATAAAACATCTTTTTTTTCCCACAAAAATGATTTTTAGCCCCCCAAATTTTTATTTTCCTAAGGATAACAAGAGAACTTGGACCCCAGAAGTTGTTGTTCAATTTGTCCCGAGTACGCTGATAACACATATGTTGGGGTAAACCCCTTTTTGGGCGCACGGGAGAGCTCGGAAGGGAAGGAGCACTGTTTTACTTTTTCAACGCAGAATTGGCTGGAATTGAGATTGGACGCCATGTCGCGCTTGTAGAGCCCCTGATGTGCCTGGACAGTGGAAACTCCCCAATTCTACCTGAAACCCTAACCCAAACACACCCCTAACCCTAATCCCAACAGTAACCTTAACCACACCACTAGCCCTGACACACCCATAATTCTAATCCCAACCCTAATCCAAACGTAAATGTAATCCAAACCCTAACCCTAACTTTAGCCCCAACCCTAACTTTAGCCCCAACCCTAACTTTACCTCCAACCCTAGCCCTAACCCTAACCCTAACCCTACCCCTAACCCTAACCCTAAACGTGACTGAAATACGTGGCACTGAAATACGTGGCACTGAAATACGTGGCACTGAAATACGTGGCACTGAAATACGTGGCACTGAAATACGTGATACGTGGCACTTAAATACGTGGCACTGAAACACGTGGCACTGAAATACGTGATACGTGGCACTGAAATACGTGGCACTGAAATACGTGGCACTGAAATACGTGGCACTGAAATACGTGGCACTGAAATACGTGGCACTGAAATATGTGATACGTGGCACTGAAATACGTGGCACTGAAATACGTGGCACTGAAATACGTGGCACTGAAATACGTGGCACTGAAATACGTGGCACTGAAATACGTGGCACTGAAATACGTGGCACTGAAATACGTGATACGTGGCACTGAAATACGTGGCACTGAAATACGTGGCACTGAAATACGTGATACGTGGCACTTAAATACGTGGCACTGAAACACGTGGCACTGAAATACGTGATACGTGGCACTGAAATACGTGGCACTGAAATACGTGGCACTGAAATACGTGGCACTGAAATACGTGGCACTGAAATACGTGGCACTGAAATACGTGGCACTGAAATACGTGGCACTGAAATACGTGATACGTGGCACTGAAATACGTGGCACTGAAATACGTGGCACTGAAATACGTGGCACTGAAATACGTGGCACTGAAATACGTGGCACTGAAATACGTGGTACTAAAATATGTGGCACTGAAATACGTGATACGTGGCACTGAAATACGTGATACGTGGCACTGAAATATGTGATACGTGGCACTGAAATACGTGGCACTGAAACACGTGGCACTGAAATACGTGGCACTGAAATACGTGGCACTGAAATACGTGGCACTATGACTGTCAGAAAATGTTCATTAAACGGTTAGGGGTGAGGTTAGGGGTAGAGTTAGGGTTAGGGTTTGGATCCCTTTATCACCTTGATGGTGGTGGGTGGCTTTTCAGTGTGTTTTCTGTTTTTTTTCGATAAAAATGCATGCGTTTTTAACGCAAACAAACGCATGTGCTTAAAAACGCAAGAAAATACTGCAGGTTGTATTTCTGAAAATGAACGCATGCAGAAAAAAAACGCATGCGTTTGAAAACGCGACCAAACGCGTACAAAAAAACCGCATGCGTTTTCAATGTTAAATATAGGGAAAAAACGCATGCGTTTTTTTGTGCAAAAAACGCTGCAGACAAAAACGCAAGTGTGAAACCAGCGACGCTTTTTATAGCAAAAAAGTTTTTGCGTCTCCACATTTTGAGACCTATAATTTTTCCACATTTTGCTCCACAGAGTCATGTGAGGTCTTGTTTTTTGCGGGACGAGTTGACGTTTTTATTGGTAACATTTTCGGACACGTGACCATTTTTGATCGCTTTTTATTCCGATTTTTGTGAGGCAGAATGACCAAAAACCAGCTATTCATGAATTTCTTTTGGGGGAGGCGTTTATACCGTTCCGCGTTTGGTAAAATTGATAAAGCAGTTTTATTCTTCGGGTCAGTACGATTACAGCGATATCTCATTTATATCATTTTTTTATGTTTTGGCGCTTTTATACGATAAAAACTAAAATATAGAAAAAATAATTATTTTCGTATCGCTTTATTCTCAGGACTATAACTTTTTTATTTTTTTGCTGATAATGTTGTATGGCGGCTTGTTTTTTGCGGGACAAGATGACGTTTTCAGCGGTACCATGGATATTTATATCAGTCTTTTTGATCGCGTGTTATTCCACTTTTTGTTCGGCGGTATGGTAATAAAGCGTTGTTTTTTGCCTCGTTTTTTTTTTTTTTTTCTTACGGTGTTTACTGAAGGGGTTAACTAGTGGGGCAGTTTTATAGGTTGGGTCGTTACGGACGCGGCGATACTAAATATGTGTACTTTTATTGTTTTGTTTTTTTTATTTAGATAAAGAAATGTATTTATGGGAATAATATATATTTTTTTTTTTATTATTTATTTAGGATTTTTTTTTTTTTTTTTTTTACACATGTGGAAAAATTTTTTTTTTACTTTTTTACTTTGTCCCAGGGGGGGACATCACAGATCATTGATCTGGCAGTGTGCACAGCACTCTGCCAGATCGACGATCTGCTGTGCAGGGCTGCAGGCTTACGAAGTGTCTGCTCTGAGCAGACACTCGGTAAGCCACCTCCCTCCCTGCAGGACCCGGATGCCGCGGCCATCTTGGATCCGGGACCTGCAGCCAGGAAGGAGGTAGGAGACCCTCGCAGCAACGCGATCACATCGCGTTGCTCCGGGGGTCTCAGGGAAGCCCGCAGGGAGCCCCCTCCCTGCGCGATGCTTCCCTATACCGCCGGTACACTGCGATCGTGTTTGATCGCGGTGTGCCGGGGGTTAATGTGCCGGGGGCGGTCCGTGACCGCTCCTGGCACATAGTGCCGGATGTCAGCTGCGATATGCAGCTGACACCCGGCCGCGATCGGCCGCGCTCCCCCCGTGAGCGCCGCTGATCGGTGATGACGTACTATCCCGTCGGCGGTCATACGGGCCCACCCCACCTCGACGGGATAGTACGTCAAATGTCGGGAAGGGGTTAAACCCCTCAACTGTTGGTCTGCCTGTTCCGTGGTGACATACTCAGTACCTGCACGTTATTACATTTGGCGTAGTCGGCAGGATGTCACACGGTAGTGCGGATAGGGCAGACCAAGCAGCGGGGGAAGTTCCCAGGTCTAGCATTTCCCTGGGAGCCATGTTGAATAATTAGCCAAGGTTCACTGGGAACAATGTAATGTTGTGGAGTTGGACAGAGCGTATCCGGGGAATGATGCGGATGCACCCCATGACACCAGCCCTGGAGGCAGAAATTGCATTGATGGCTCTGGAGGGGGAGGCGCGGGATTCTGTCATGCATAGGTCCCCCCGGGAGAGAGATACCCTGGACAAAGTGCTGCGCATACTTGAGGAAACGCATGGGGACCCCACTGACGTAGGGGAACTTCGCATGCGACTGTTTCACCGGGAACAACGGGAGGGGGAGACCGTGACCCAATTCATGAACGCCCTACAAGAGCTTCACACTGCTATCAGACGAAAGGACGGTGTAGGGGTAGGGTCAGTTGATGTGGTGCTCAAAGATCAGCTAGTGACAGGACTGCGTGACGCAATGATGAAACAGGCACTGCGAGAGCGCATGCGAGTAAAGCCAGACATTACTTTCTCTGAGGTTGGCAGTGAGGCGCGTGTGCGAGAACAAGAACAGGGAGTGACGGGGCTGGTAGGAAGGGTGCAGAGCGGGGAGGTAACCACCCCCGCAGGCAATATTCCCCAGTGGGTGGAGGACCTGAGAATGGAGATTAGACAGGTCCGTGAAGAAATGGCGGCCTCCAGAAGAACTCTGGCAGAGGGGCCCGGCCCTCTGGTGCGAGACAGAGAAGCTGCCCCCCGAAGGGAGGGTGAAACTACCAGGAGGAGAAGCCCTCTTACATGCTACACTTGTGGAGAGTCCGGCCACATTGCTCGATGGTGTCCCCGGCGGAGCCGACCATCCCCGCATCCTCCTTTAAACTAGGTGGCTCTGGGCTTGAGGGGCGCCGCTCAGAGCGTGAAGAACAGAGGAGGAGGAGTAAAAGTCCCCACAGCCTTGTTTCCACGTGCCCTCTGGTCTGGGCAGAAATCAATGGAAGAGCAGTGCGATGCTTGATAGACACCGGCTCACAAGTGACCACCATGCCTGAGAGATATTTCTGCCATCACTTCACAGAGGCGCTACGGCCCGAATGGGGCTTGTGAAAGATTTAACCGCACTCTGATTCAAATGCTGAGGACTCTGGACAGGGCCGGACTGGGACTAAAATTCAGCCCTGGCATTTGAAGTTACACAGGCCCACTTGTCACATGGTGACTGTATAATATCTTTGTACACTTGTAGGCAGGGCCGGTTTTAGGCAAAGTGGGGCCCTAGGCAAAGTTTAAAATGGGTCCCCAAATGCTAACATATTGCACATCACACAGAAGCCTTTCTGTTGTATTTACGTGCGCTGAGTTCAGGCCGCTAAACGAGTTTGATCGACAATACTGAAGTTGTTCAACGCTTGTTTCCCGGCCTCTTTCCACCAGCTGAGGAATAATGATGAGACAGAACGATCACTAATAGATCACCATACAGTATCATGTTTTCAGCAGCACATCTACAGTTTACACTGGCAATGTGCTGCTGACAACAAGGCTTTTTGTTCCAGCAAAAACAATCCGAATATGCAGCATTTTACTTGTTTAGTAAAATACACCCCATAGTCCTCCATATATTATAATGTGCTCCATAGTCCTCCATATAGTATAATACACTCCCTATAGTCCTCCATATATTAAAATACACTGCTCAGTCCTCCACATAGTATAATACACTCCTCATAGTCCTCCATATAGCATAATACAATCCTCATAGTCCTCCATATAGCATAATACAATCCTCATAGTGCTCCATATAGTATAATGCACCGCCACAGTCATCCATGTAGTACAATTCACTTCCCATAGTATAATGCACCCCATAGTTCTTCATATAGTATAACGTATTCCCCATAGTCCTCGATACAGTATAATGCAGCCCACATATAGTATAATGCAGCCACCCCAGAGTATAATGCAGCCACCCCAGAGTATAATGCAGCCACCCCACAGAGTATAATGCAGCCACCCCAGAGTATGTAACCCCCATAGAATATAATACAGCCCACCTCCCCATAATATATAATGTAGCCCCCCATAGAATATAATGCAGCCCCCCATAGTATATAACGCAGCCTCCCCCATAGAATATAATATACTCCCCATAGTATATAGCAAAGCCCGCATATTATATAGCACAAACCGCATAGTATACAGCACAGCCTGCATACTATAGCACAGCTCGCGTAGTAGATAACACAGCCCACACAGCAGTATTCAGCACAGACCACACAGTAGTATACAGCACAGACCACACAGTAGTATACAGCACAGCCCACGTAGAAGTATACAGCACAGTCCACACAGTAGTATACAGCACAGCCCACAGAGTAATATATACAGCACAGCCCACAAAGTAATATATACAGCACAGCCCACAAAGTAATATATACAGCACAGCCCACAGAGAACTATATACAGCACAGCCCACAGAGAACTATATACAGCACAGCCCACAGAGAACTATATAAAGCACAGCCCAGAGTACTATACACAGCACAGCCCAGAGTACTATATAAAGCACAGCCCAGAGAGTACTATATACAGCACAGCCCAGAGAGTACTATATACAGCACAGCCCACAGAGTACTATATACAGCACAGCCCACAGAGTACTATATACAGCACAGCCCACAGAGTACTATACACAGCACAGCCCACAGAGTACTATATACAGCACAGCCCACAGAGTACTATATACAGCACAGCCCACAGAGTACTATATACAGCACAGCCCACAGAGAACTATATACAGCACACAGTAGTATACAGCACAGAGCACAGCCCACAGAGAACTATATACAGCCCACAGTAGTATACAGCACAGAGCACAGCCCACAGAGAACTATATACAGCCCACAGCAGTATACAGCACAGAGCACAGCCCACAGAGAACTATATACAGCCCACAGCAGTATACAGCACAGAGCACAGCCCACAGAGAACTATATACAGCCCACAGCAGTATACAGCACAGAGCACAGCCCACAGAGAACTATATACAGCCCACAGCAGTATACAGCACAGAGCACAGCCCACAGAGAACTATATACAGCCCACAGCAGTATACAGCACAGAGCACAGCCCACAGAGAACTATATACAGCCCACATCTCTTCTCTTCCTCCCCTCACCTCCTCCGAGAATGGCCCCACAGTCCAGAAAAAAAAAAAAACTCTCCTCACCTCTCCTCGTGCCCAGCGTTGCTTCCTGGTTCCTGCTCCTGTCTCAGCAGCTGCAGTCTGCCCGGGACACAGCAGGTGCGCGATGATATGACATCATCGCGCTGACATCATCGCGCACCCGCAGTGTCAGAGGCAGAGCGGGGAATGATGGGAGAGGAGCGTCTGTAGACGCTCTCTCCTCCATCATTGCATTCAACTGTACCGGCGTCTATACGCCGGTATAGTTGAATGCGACGGCGGGGGCGGCGGATTGAGCGGCCCACCACTGGCACCGGCCCTTCTGGCATTTGCCAGAAGTGCCCTATGGCCAGTCCGGCCCTGACTCTGGAGGAGGACCAGAAGGCGAAGTGGACTGAGTCCGTCCCTGAATTGGTGTGGGCATATAACAATCGTAAACACAGCACTACCGGATTCACCCCCTACTCTCTGTTCTTTGGCCGACCCGGGAAGGGACTGGCAGAGCTGGCGCTGGAACCCGAGGAGGACTACCCACGGACGGGGGTGTACTCCTGGGTTCAAGAACATCGTCGTCGGCTGCGGACAATTCAACGTCTAGTGCAGGACCGGCTACAAGAATTGGAGCATCCCCAGGTAGCTCCTAAAAAGGGGACAGCCCTGTGGCCTGGAGACCGAGTCTTAGTGAGGGAAAAGCGCCCACACAACAAACTGGAGTACCGATGGGAGAAAAGGCCGTACCGAGTGAAGCGGCGGCTCGGCAACGGGGGTCCCGTTTATGAGGTCCAGCCCGAAACGGAAGAAGGGACTCCCACCCGCACGCTGCACAGGAACATGTTGCGTCCATGTTTGTCTCGAGATCCTGAATCAGTCCAATTGGCTCCAGCACCCCCACCGGCTGCGCCAGTGATCAATGTAGATGTGGAAGATGAGGAAGACTTCGAATCTCCTCCAGTGAACCCAGGAACAGGGCTGGTGCCAGATTCTACCAACGTATCGGAGGAAGCCTCGACTCCTCCCACAGCAGCTGACACCACCGCCCCTGCTGGTTTTAGACGCTCTGAACGTTCAACGGCTGGTGTACCCCCTGTTCGCTACAATCAGGATGAGTTCATCTGGCAGCAGATTGTGCAAGGACTAGAAGATTGCCAACAGGAGCTCCTGAAGATCTCGCCCGTGGAATGGCGAGCAGAAAGAGGGGGGGAATGTAAGGAGTTAAAAGTACAAGAAGAGTCTGGGGGCGGTTACCTTCTCGGCTCTGTGCCCGGAACCTTTGAGCTGTGCCGCAGGTTCCCTAGGGGAGAGACTTGTAGACTGGGACAGGAGGGAAGCAGCCAGAGAGCGGGAAAGGGACGCATGCAGGAGAGAGAGCAGCTTGCAGAGCAGCGTGTAGAGCCGGGTGCAGCTGCGCTCCAGAAGAGAGAGAGAAAGAGACTGCCCAGAAAGACTGCATCTTGTAGAGAATGCCCAGAAAGACTGCATCTTGTAGAGACTGCCCAGAAAGACTGCATCGTGTAGAGACTGCCCAGAAAGACTGCATCCAGTGAGTACTTAAAGCGGACTCTGCTGTGACTTTAGGGGGGCGCTTTGAGACCCGTTGAGAGACTACTACACCCTGGCCCCTGACTCCTGGTACAGAGACTTAACAGTGCAGAGCCCCTGTTTTCCTGGTACAGAGACTTAACAGTGCAGAGCCCCTTGTTTTCCTGGTACAGAGACAACCGTGCGGAGCCCTGATTTTCTGGCTGTGCTATAAAAGTTAAAGACTCAGAGCCTGTGCATACCACATTAACTCCCGAAACCCCAGGCAGCAGGCTCTCAGAGACTACTCTGCTCACGGACCACAGAGGGACGACAAGTGCCGCTGATTCTCGGCGCCTACGTTGGAGAAGACGACCCTCCAAGCAAGTCCTCATGAGACTGATAAGTGTTCTTTTCTCAAGAAATCCTGCTTAATTCTGTTTTATTGTTTAACTCCCGTATTTTTGCATTGTTTTATTGCTAGTTATTTTCCATTGCTTCCTCCCTGCGAGGAGAACCTTATTCCTGTTATTAAACCCCTCAACTGTTGGTCTGCCTGTTCCGTGGTGACATACTCAGTACCTGCACGTTATTGCAAATGTATAAATGTTAGATCTGGAGGGGTGCTGCCTAGATGAGTGACATAGCTGCTTTATTCAGTGGGAAAACTGGGGGAATCTGTGCTACCCCCATCGGAGCATCAGATTATATCCAGTGGGGTGAATACCCATTAAAGTGTAACTTGTTTTCATTTTTATTTCTCATGTACATCACCATGGAATTAATGGTGCTATATAAATAAATAATAGTAATAATAATTTCATAGATCATAATACACATGAAAATAAGCAACTTTATATTATATCTTATGAAAGATATCTGTTTCTGGACTGATTTTACGCTCTCAATTTTTGTGTGTTCAGTGAAGACAGATTTTACCATTACGGAGATTGGAGATGACAGTTAGTGCTCATAAATGTCTATGGAAGTGGGAGGAGCTAGAGGCAGACACAAACATTGTTCTGTAAGTTCTCCATAGACGTTTATGAGCACTAACTCTCATCTCCTACCTCAGTAATGGGAAAGTCTGTGTTCACTGATGAGATATTTTACCCGTGAATTGAGCATTTTGAGAATGAAAGATATTTCTAGGAGAAAAAAAGCAGATTTCCCTTATAAGATATTACAAAGTTCCTTTTTTTCATATGTACTATTGATTGAAAGTAAGTGAAACAGTTACTATTTAAAGGGGTACTTCTAGGACAACCCTTTCTTAATAAAAATGTTTGGCCCCCATAATAAAGCTCATGTTCATACCTCCCATGCCAGCGCCATTCCCATGGTGTTAGCACTCACTCCCGTGCGGTTGTTGTGACACGTAACGCGGCGCTCAATCAGAGCGGGTGTCACTGTCTCCGCTTTTGGACAAATCGAACATGAAGAGGAAGTCCAGGCTGCAGCTGATCTCTGACTTCCTCTTCCTGCTCAATTCCACAGGAGGCAGGGACAGCGCTGATTGGACGCCTGCGTCACATGTCACAACAACAGCACGGGAACCCTGGGAAAGCAAGTGCCGACACCACAGGAAACGGCGCTGACACTGGAGGTGAGAATAAGCTTTATTATTTTATGGGGGCATGACAAGAAGTTGTCCAAATAATGGACAACTTCTTTAAACCTTTCACGCATGTCGTGTTTCCCCCTTTGATGCGGGCTACGGCGGTGATCCCACATCTTTCCCGGCACATGTCAGTTGTTTTGAACAGCTGACATATGCCCGGAATAGCCGCTGGTGGAATCGCGATCCACCCGCGGCTATTAACACGTTAAATGCCGCTGTCAAACGCTGACAGCGGCATTTAATGTGCGTTTCCGGCAATCGTGCCAGAAATCCACCCATTGGTAACCGCGAGTCACCGATGAGTTAGCATGACAACCAGAGGTCTTCTGGAGACCCCTATGGTTGTCACTGCCGGACTGCTGTGAACGCCGCCCGGTGGTCAGCGCTCATAGCAAGTGAGGTATTCTGCTACATGCAGGCGATCTGATCATCACCTGCATGTAGCAGGGCCGATCGGGTTATGGCAGCTTCTAGTCTCTCATGGAGGCTATTGAAGCATGCCAAAAGTAAAAGAAAAAAAAAAGTTTTTAAAAATATAAAAAAATATATAAAATCCCCTTTCACCCCATTCAAAATAAAAAAAAATCAAACACCTATCTGGTATCACTGTGCTCAGAATCGCTCGATCTATAAATAAAAAAAGGATTAACCTGATTGCTAAACGGGGTAATGAGAAAAAAAATTCAAAACGCCAGAATTACCGCACTTTTTTTGGTCACCACAACAATGCATTGAAATGCAATAATGGGCGATCAAAAGATAGTATCTGCACAATAATGGTATCATTAAAAACGTCAGCTAGGCGCGCAAAAAACAAGCCCTCACCCAACCTGAGATCACGAAAAATGGAGACGCTACGGGTATCGGAAAATGGCACAATTTTTTTTATTTTATTTTTTTTTTAGCAAACTTTGGATTTTTTCCACCACTTAAAAAAAGAACCTAGACATTTTTGGTGTCTATAAACTCGTAATGACCTGGAGAATAATGATGGCAGGTCAGTTTTAGCATTTGGTGAACATGGTAACAAAAAAAATCCAGAAAAACTTTGTGGAATTGCACTTTTTTTTGCAATTTCACCGCACTTGGATTTTTTCCCATTTTTGAGTACACAATATGGTAAAACCAATGGTGTCATTCAAAAGTACAACTTGTTCCGCAAAAACAAGCCCGAACATGGCCATTTTGACAGAAAAATAAAAAAGTTATGGTTCTGGGAAATAGGGGAGCGAAAAACGAAAACGCAAAAACAAAAAAGGGCTTGGTCTCAAAGGGGTTAAGGCTTATGGTAACAAAATAAGAGGAGGGCATATTTACTACACTACCTGCGTTCTGAAGGTGCAGTGGGGTGTACATGGTGGCCCGTGTTCTGCAGATGCAGTGGGGTGTACATGGTGGGCCGTGTTCTGCAGGTACAGTGGGGTGTACATGGTGGCCCACGTTCTGCAGGTACAGTGGGGTGTACATGGTGGAACGTGTTCTGCAGGTGCAGTGGGGTGTACATGGTAGCCCGTGTTCTGCAGGTGCAGTGGGGTGTACATGGTGGCCCGCGTTCTGCAGGTGCAGTGGGGTGTACGTGGTGGCCCGCGTTCTGCAGGTGCAGTGGGGTGTACGTGGTGGCCCGCGTTCTGCAGGTGCAGTGGGGTGTACGTGGTGGCCCGCGTTCTGCAGGTGCAGTGGGGTGTACGTGGTGGCCCGCGTTCTGCAGGTGCAGTGGGGTGTACATGGTGGCCCGTGTTCTGCAGGTGCAGTGGGGTGTACATGGTGGCCCGTGTTCTGCAGGTGCAGTGGGGTGTACATGGTGGCCCGTGTTCTGCAGGTGCAGTGGGGTGTACATGGTGGCCCTTGTTCTGCAGGTGCAGCCTGTGAATTCACTGGAGATGTACAGTGGCATGTAAAAGTTTGGGCACCCCTGGTCAAAATTATTGTTGTTGTGAACAGTTAAGCAAGTTAAAGATGAAATTATGTCTAAAAGGGCTAAAGTTAAATATGACACATTTCCTTTGTATTTTAGGCAATAAAAATATTTTTATAATTTACATTTTAAAAATTACAAAGAGGAAAATGGGTTGATGCAAACGTTTGGGCACCCTGCATGGTTAATACATAGTAGCACCCCCTTTTGAAACTATCACAGTTTGTAAATGCTTTTTTGTAGCCAGACAAGAGTCTTTCAATTCTTATTATTTGATGGATCCATTATTCTTTAAAAATTCTTCTAGTTCTGTGAGGTTCCTTGGTCTTCCTGCATGCACTGCTATTTTGAGGTCTAGACACCAATTTTCCAAGGTGTTCAGATCAGGGGCCATTGTAAAATTTTTAGCTTGCGCCTTTTGAGGTTGTCTATTGTTTTGATGATATTCTAATTTTGTGAGAAGCACCTGTATTTGTGCAGCTGCCTCTCAACAGTAGAACAACTCCAGAGTCTGCTAAATCTTTCTGAAGGTTTTTCACAGTCAAAAGGTGGTCCTGATTTTCCTCTCTAGCAATCCTATGAGCAGCTCTCAATGAAATTTTGCTTGGTCTTCCAGACCTTATCTTGACCTCCAGTGTTCCTGGTTAACGGCCATTTCATAATTACATTTCGAACCGAGGAAAGGGCGACTTGAAAACACTTTGCTATCTTCTTTTAGCCTTCTCCTGCTTTGTGTTCCTCCACCATTTTCAGGCAGCTGCTTAGAAGATCCCATGGCTGCTGTTTTTTGGCACAAGGTTAGAGGAGGCCGGATTTTTATAAAGCTGGGAAATTTGCATCACCCGGGTTTTTCTAACGATGATAGTGAACAAGCCATAACCTTGGTCAAGGTTATCTGACCACACTAATCTATAAACGTGCCCAAACCTTTGCATACGGTCATTTTCCTTTTTGTAATTTTTAAAATGTCGAAAATGACAATATATATATTTTTGGGCAGGGTGCCCAAACTTTTACATGCCACCATACTCGTGAAGCTGTAGGACCTGGTATATATGATGTGGCTTACAGTCCAGGCTTGTACCTATATTAGTGGGTGAATTGAATATAAACTGTGAAATCTTTTCTCTTAGGTGGTGGCTGTGTATGCAGTGTAGCGTTCCTGTGGTGTTTGAGTAATGATTTTACGTCGGAGCTGGTTTATTGTTTCACCCATTGTTCTTGTAGACCCCCAAGACTCATCAATTCCCATATTTTCATGTGTGAATGCCTGTTATTTTTTCCTCCATGGTGGATTAGTTACTTGTAGTGTATAATCATTCTTGCGGTAATGGAAATCCGCTCTCCATACACTGTCTGAGCTTGTGTTGGCTGTATACAAGAGCCAGCCTAAACAGGCAGAGCTGCAGTGCACAGCATGGTGGATAGACGCCATAGATTATCTGTTGAGGTTACACTTTCAGCTGCAGACCCTGAATAATAAATGTCCTAAAGTACCATGAAATATCCATAGATTACTTCACTACTTCCATGTTGTAATTTATTAGAGCAATGACAAGACAGAGATGAGGTCACCCACAGGGTCTAGCAACCGATGCACACACTACGCTCCCATCATCACCCACTGGTGAGGCAGTGCCCACCTCCGCCGTGTGCCCCCTGTGTATCCAGTGTCCATACAGTTACACGTGGGTGCTGGGATATATGTACCCAGAACATGAGCCATCCAGCCTCTGGCCTGGGAGTGAAGGAGGAATGAGGACAGACGGGTGGGGAGGGAGTGGAGCTACAAAGTGTACCCGGCTGGTATATAATGCTACATAGTGCTGGTGTATATAATGATATACGTTATCATCCCGATGAATAGAAATCTCATCACACTCAGGTATATGATGGCTAGCTTTCTATTACTGTCCCTCCATATTCCTGTTACACAATTCACCTGTGTATGAAGTCTTTCCCATTATCTGCTGGCATCAAATGCATAGAAATCTATCAAGAGCAAAGGTGACACAATATATAATGTGTATACAATGTATACAGCTGCCTCGCTCCTTGGTGGCCCCAGTGCAGCCTTTCCTTATACTGATCCCGTATGATACAGTCACTGACACAGTGATCCACCATATATGGTGACATGTGGGGTGATGGTGATCCCCAATTATCAGACATGCGTGGTGATGGCGATCCCCCACTATCAGACATGTGAGGTGACGGTGATCCCCAATTATCAGACAGACATGTTGTGGGGTGACAGTGATCCCCCATTATCAGATATGTGGGGTGACAGTGATCCCCCATTATCAGATGTGGGGTGACGGTGATCCTCCATTATCAGACATGTGGGGTGACTGATCCCCCATTATCAGACATGTGGGGTGACGGTGATCCCCCATTATCAGACATGTGGGGTGACGGTGATCCCCCATTATCAGACATGTGGGGTGACGGTGATCCCCCATTATCAGACATGTGGGGTGACGGTGATCCCCCATTATCAGACATGCGGGGTGACGGTGATCCCCCATTATCAGACATGCGGGGTGATGGCGATCCCCCACTATAAGACATGTGGGGTGACGGTGATCCTCCATTATCAGACATGTAGGGTGACGGTGATCCCCCACTATCAGACATGCGGGGTGACGGTGATCCCCCATTATCAGACATGTGGGGTGACGGTGATCCCCCACTATCAGACATGCGGGGTGATGGCGATCCCCCACTATAAGACATGTGGGGTGACGGTGATCCTCCATTATCAGACATGTGGGGTGACGGTGATCCCCCATTATCAGACATGCGGGGTGATGGCGATCCCCCACTATCAGACATGCGGGGTGACGATGATCCCCCATTATCAGACATGCGGGGTGATGGCGATCCCCCACAATCAGACATGTGGGGTGACGGTGATCCTCCATTATCAGACATGTAGGGTGACGGTGATCCCCCACTATCAGACATGCGGGGTGATGGCGATCCCCCACTATCAGACATACGGGGTGACGGTGATCCCCCATTATCAGACATGCGTGGTGATGGCGATCCCCCACTATCAGACATACGGGGTGACGGTGATCCCCCATTATCAGACATGCGTGGTGATGGCGATCCCCCACTATCAGACATGTAGGGTGACAGTGATCCCCCATTATCAGACATGCGTGGTGATGGCGATCCCCCATTATCAGATGTGGGGTGACGGTGATCCTCCATTATCAGACATGTGGGGTGACTGATCCCCCATTATCAGACATGTGGGGTGACGGTGATCCCCCATTATCAGACATGTGGGGTGACGGTGATCCCCCATTATCAGACATGTGGGGTGACGGTGATCCCCCGTTATCAGACATGTGGGGTGATGGCGATCCCCCACTATCAGACATGTAGGGTGACGGTGATCCCCCGTTATCAGACATGCGGGGTGATGGCGATCCCCCACTATCAGACATGTGGGGTGACGGTGATCCCCCTTTATCAGACATGCGGGGTGATGGCGATCCCCCACTATCAGACATGTAGGGTGACGGTGATCCCCCTTTATCAGACATGCGTGGTGATGGCGATCCCCCACTATCAGACATGTAGGGTGACGGTGATCCCCCGCTATCAGACATGCGGGGTGATGGCGATCCCCCACTATCAGACATGTAGGGTGACGGTGATCCCCCGTTATCAGACATGCGTGGTGATGGCGATCCCCCACTATCAGACATGTAGGGTGACGGTGATCCCCCGTTATCAGACATGCGGGGTGATGGCGATCCCCCACTATCAGACATGTGGGGTGACGGTGATCCCCCTTTATCAGACATGCGTGGTGATGGCGATCCCCCACTATCAGACATGTGGGGTGACGGTGATCCCCCTTTATCAGACATGCAGGGTGCAGGCCCCTTCGCTGAGGCTGTGCTATCTCTCCCCTGCCTCCTCCATTGTTCTACAATTAGTAATATGATCACATACCCATCAGCAGCATCAGGGGCAGCCGCAGACCCCAGGACACGCTGTTCCTCCAGGTAGCCATGATGATTTTCATTCCTTCCAGTGGTGGTCTTGTTATTGGGGTAACAGGAAAAGGATGATGATGATAATGGATAGACCCCCTCCTCCTACATCTTCAGGGCTGCCATGTTCCCGGGATGGGGACCCTGTAGGAGGTCATGGATGTCTTCAGCACCTTGGAGAGCAGGCAGTGACCGATGCAGCGGAGATTGCAGTGCCGAGCAGCCTGTATGTGCATCGGACTCGCCGTATAGACGGGGGCGGCTCAGTATCTCATCCTCTCCAGGAGATCAGGTGTCAGGAAGGAACAACCGAGTCCCTTTAAGGATTTATTAGCGTTTTCCCAGAGCAAATCTAATGATCTTGCAAGGAGTTCAGGGAGCGCAATGGTTATCAGGAGAGGAAGCTCAGCGACTGGAAGAGAAATGAACTCTCTGCAAACACTAGGTGGCGGTGGAGAGCAGCGTCTGCGGGGTGAGTCATACAGTAGACAGCCTGGCCCACAGCAGATGGGAGTGGAGAGATCCCTGATCACATATAGTAGGGGCAGAGAGACACCAGATCACATAGCAGGGACAGAGACACTCCTGATGACATATAGCAGAGAAAGAGAGACACCAGATCACATATAGCAGAGGCAGAGAGACACCAGATCACATATAGCAGGGGCAGAAAGACACCAGATCACATATAGCAGAGGCAGAGAGACACCATATCACATATAGCAGGGGCAGAAAGACACCAGATCACATATAGGAGGAGCAGAGAATCCCCAGATCACATATAGCAGGGACAGAGAGACACCAGATCACATATAGCAGGGACAGAGACACTCCTGATGACATATAGCAGAGGCAGAGAGACACCAGATCACATATAGCAGAGGCAGAGAGACACCAGATCACATATAGCAGGGGCAGAAAGACACCAGATCACATATAGCAGAGGCAGAGAGACACCAGATCACATATAGCAGAGGCAGAAAGACACCATATCACATATAAAAGGGGCAGAGAGACACCAGATCACCTATAGCAGGGGCAGAAAGACACCAGATTACATATAGCAGAGGCAGAGAGACACCAGATCACACATAGGAGCAGAGATACACCAGATCACATATAGCAGGGGCAGAAAGACACCAGATCACTTATAGCAGAGGCAGAAAGACACCAGATCACATATAGGAGGAGCAGAGATACACCAGATCACACATAGCAGAGGCAGAGAGACACCAGATCACATATGGGAGCAGAGATACACCAGATCACATATATCAGGGGCAGAGATACCCCAGATCACGTATAGCAGGAGCAGAGAGACTCCAGATCACATATAGCAGGAGCAGAGAGACTCCAGATCACATATAGCAGGAGCAGAGATACAGCAGATCACATATAACAGGAGCAGAGATACAGCAGATCACATATAGCAGGGACAGAGAGACACCAGATTACATATAGCAGAGGCAGAGAGACACCAGATCACATATAGGAGGAGCAGAGATACACCCGATCACATATAGCAGAGGCAGAGAGACACCAGATCACATATAGGAGGAGCAGAGATACCCCAGATCACATATAGCAGAGGCAGAGAGACACCAGATCTTGTATAGCAGGGGCTGAGATACACCAGATCACACATATAGCAAGAGCAGGGAGACTCCAGATCACATATAGCAGGGGCAGAGAGATCCCAGATCACATATAGCAAGGCAGAGAGATCCCAGATCACATATAGCAGGGGCAGGGAGATGCCAGATCACATATAGTAGGAGCAGAGAGACCCCAGATCACATACATCAGGGGCAGAGAGACACCAGATCACATATAACAGAGCAGAGAGACACCAGATCACATACAGTGCCTTGCAAAAGTTTTCGGCCCCCTGGAACTTTTCAACCTTTTCCCACATATCATGCTTCAAACATAAAGATACCAAATGTAAATTTTTGGTGAGGAATCAACAAGTGGAACACAATTGTGAAGTTGAACGAAATTTATTGGTTATTTAAAATTTTTGTGGAAATTCAAAAACTGAAAAGTGGGGCGTGCAATATTATTCGGCCCCTTTACTTTCAGTGCAGCAAACTCCCTCCAGAAGTTCATTGTGGATCTCTGAATGCTGCAATGTTGTCCTAAAGGCCTAATGATGATAAATAGAATCCACCTGTGTGTAATCAAGTCTCCGTATAAATGCACCTGCTCTGTGATAGTCTCAGGGTTCTGTTTGAAGCACAGAGAGCATCATGAAGACCAAGTAACACAACAGGCAGGTCCGTGATACTGTTGTGGAGAAGTTTAAAGCCGGATTTGGATACAAAATGATTTCCAAAACTTTAACATCCCAAGGAGCACTGTGCAAGCGATCATATTGAAATGGAAGGAGCATCATACCACTGCAAATCTACCAAGACCTGGCCGTCCCTCTAAACTTTCATCTCAAACAAGGAGAAGACTGATCAGAGATGCAGCCAAGAGGCCCATGATCACTCTGGATGAACTGCAGAGATCTGTCATGATCTCAATGGCAAGAGATCATAGCATCAGCATATATAGGAACTAGCTCTTGGAAGATGGAAACTGAGCTGACCATGAACTAAACCTAACGCACAACTAGCAGTGGCCGGGTAGCATGCCTACGTTGATTCTAGATGCCCAGCACCAGCCGGAGGACTAAATAAAACTAGCAGAGGAAAATATTAGTCCTAGCTCACCTCTAGAGAAATACCCCGAAAGGAGACAGAGGCCCCCCACATGTATTGGCGGTGAATCAAGATGAAATAACAAACGTAGTATGAAAATAGGTTTAGCAAATTTGAGGTCCACTTACTACATAGCAGAAGACAGAAAGGACACTTTCATGGTCAGCTAAAAACCCTATCAAAACACCATCCAGGAATTACTTTAAAACTCTGGCATTAACTCATAACACCAGAGTGGCAATTCCTGTTCACAAGAGCTTTCCAGACACAGTAACGAAACTACAGCTGTGAACTGGAACAAAAATGCAAAAACAAACATGGACAAGAGTCCAACTTATCTAGTAGTTGTCTAGGAGCAGGAACAAGCACAGAGAGGCTTCTGATAACATTGTTGACCGGCAAGCAACTAACAGAGCAGCAAGGTTATATAGCGACTCCCACATCTTGATGGGAACAGGTGAACAGAGAAGATGAAGACACCAGTTCAATTCCACCAGTAGCCACCGGGGGAGCCCAGAATCCAAATTCACAACAGTACCCCCCCCTCAAGGAGGGGGCACCGAACCCTCACCAGAACCACCAGGGCGATCAGGATGGGCCCTATGAAAGGCACGAACCAGATCAGAGGCATGAACATCAGATGCATTCACCCAAGAATTATCCTCCTGGCCGTATCCCTTCCACTTGACCAGATACTGGAGTCTCCGTCTGGAAACACGAGAGTCTAAGATTTTCTCCACAACGTACTCCAACTCACCCTCAACCAACACCGGAGCAGGAGGCTCAACGGAAGGCACAACCGGTACCTCATACCTGCGCAATAATGACCGATGAAAAACGTTATGAATAGAAAAGGATGCAGGGAGGTCCAAACGGAAGGAAACAGGGTTAAGAATCTCCAATATCTTATACGGGCCGATGAACCGAGGCTTAAACTTAGGAGAAGAGACCCTCATAGGGACAAAACGAGAAGACAACCACACCAAGTCCCCAACACGAAGACGAGGACCAACACGACGACGGCGGTTAGCAAAAAGCTGAGTCTTCTCCTGGGACAACCTCAAATTGTCCACCACCTGCCCCCAGATCTGATGCAATCTCTCCACCACAGCATCCACTCCAGGACAATCCGAAGATTCCACCTGACCAGAGGAAAATCGAGGATGAAACCCCGAATTACAGAAAAACGGGGACACCAAAGTGGCAGAGCTGGCCCGATTATTGAGAGCGAACTCCGCCAATGGCAAAAAAGCAACCCAATCATCCTGGTCAGCAGACACAAAACACCTCAGATATGTCTCCAGGGTCTGATTAATCCGCTCAGTCTGGCCATTCGTCTGAGGATGGAAAGCGGACGAAAAAGATAAATCCATGCCCATCCTAGCACAGAATGCCCGCCAAAATCTAGACACGAATTGGGTCCCTCTGTCAGAAACGATATTCTCAGGAATACCATGCAAACGAACAACATTTTGAAAAAACAGAGGAACCAACTCGGAAGAAGAAGGCAACTTGGGCAGAGGAACCAAATGGACCATCTTAGAGAAACGGTCACACACCACCCAGATGACAGACATCTTCTGAGAAACAGGCAGATCTGAAATAAAATCCATCGAGATGTGCGTCCAAGGCCTCTTAGGAATAGGCAAGGGCAACAACAATCCACTAGCCCGAGAACAACAAGGCTTGGCCCGAGCACAAACGTCACAAGACTGCACAAAGCCTCGCACATCTCGTGACAGGGAAGGCCACCAGAAGGACCTTGCCACCAAATCCCTGGTACCAAAAATGCCAGGATGACCTGCCAACGCAGAAGAATGAACCTCAGAGATGACTCTACTGGTCCAATCATCAGGAACAAACAGTTTATCAGGTGGGCAACGATCAGGTCTATCCGCCTGAAACTCCTGCAAGGCCCGCCGCAGGTCTGGAGAAACGGCTGACAATACCACTCCATCCTTAAGGATACCTGTGGGTTCAGAGTTACCAGGCGAGTCAGGCTCAAAACTCCTAGAAAGGGCATCCGCCTTAACATTCTTAGAACCCGGTAGGTATGACACCACAAAATTAAACCGAGAGAAAAATAATGACCAGCGCGCCTGTCTAGGATTCAGGCGCCTGGCGGTCTCAAGATAAACCAAATTTTTGTGGTCAGTCAATACCACCACCTGATGTCTGGCCCCCTCAAGCCAATGGCGCCACTCCTCAAAAGCCCACTTCATGGCCAAAAGCTCCCGATTCCCAACATCATAATTCCGCTCAGCGGACGAAAATTTACGGGAAAAGAAGGCACAAGGCCTCATCACGGAGCAGTCAGAACTTTTCTGCGACAACACTGCCCCAGCTCCGATCTCAGAAGCGTCGACCTCAACCTGAAAAGGTAGAGCAACATCAGGCTGACGCAACACAGGGGCAGAGGAAAAACGGCGCTTAAGCTCCCGAAAGGCCTCCACAGCATCAGGGGACCAATCAGCAACATCAGCACCCTTCTTAGTCAAATCGGTCAATGGCTTAGCAATATCCGAAAAACCAGCAATAAATCGACGATAAAAGTTAGCAAAGCCCAAAAATTTCTGAAGACTCTTAAGAGAAGAGGGCTGCGTCCAATCACAAATAGCTTGAACCTTGACAGGATCCATTTCAATGGAAGAGGGGGAAAAAATATATCCCAAAAAGGAAATCCTCTGTACCCCAAAAACACACTTAGAACCCTTCACACACAAAGAATTAGACCGCAAAACCTGAAAAACCCTCCTGACTTGCTGGACATGAGAGTCCCAGTCATCCGAAAAAATCAGAATATCATCCAGATACACAATCATAAATTTATCCAAATAATCGCGAAAAATATCATGCATAAAGGACTGGAAAACTGACGGAGCATTTGAAAGACCAAAAGGCATCACTAAATACTCAAAGTGGCCCTCGGGCGTATTAAATGCGGTTTTCCACTCATCCCCCTGCCTGATTCGCACCAAATTATACGCCCCACGAAGGTCAATCTTAGAGAACCACTTGGCCCCCTTTATGCGAGCAAACAAATCAGTCAGCAACGGCAATGGGTATTGATATTTAACAGTGATTTTATTCAAAAGCCGATAATCAATACATGGTCTCAAAGAGCCGTCTTTTTTTGACACAAAGAAAAAACCGGCTCCTAAGGGAGATGACGATGGACGAATATGTCCCTTTTCCAAGGACTCCTTTATATATTCACGCATAGCAGCATGTTCAGGCACAGACAGATTAAATAAACGACCCTTTGGGTATTTACTACCCGGGATTAAATCTATGGCACAATCGCACTCTCGGTGTGGAGGTAACGAACCAAGCTTGGATTCTTCAAAGACGTCACGATAGTCAGACAGGAACTCAGGAATTTCAGAGGGAATAGATGATGAAATGGAAACCACAGGTACATCCCCATGAGCCCCCTTACATCCCCAGCTCAACACAGACATAGCGTTCCAGTCGAGGACTGGGTTGTGAGATTGCAGCCAAGGCAATCCTAGCACCAAATCATCATGTAGATTATACAGCACCAGAAAGCGAATAATCTCCTGGTGATCCGGATTAATACGCATAGTTACTTGTGTCCAGTATTGTGGTTTATTATTAGCCAATGGGGTGGAGTCAATCCCCTTCAGAGGAATAGGAGTCTCCAAAGGCTCTAAATCATACCCACAGCGTTTGGCAAAGGACCAATCCATAAGACTCAAAGCGGCGCCAGAGTCGACATAGGCGTCCGTGGTAATAGATGACAAAGAGCAAATCAGGGTCACAGATAGAATAAACTTAGACGGTAAGGTGCAAATGGAAACAGATTTACCAAGCTTTTTAGTGCGCTTAGAGCATGCTGATATAACATGAGTAGAATCACCACAATAGAAACACAACCCATTTTTCCGTCTAAAATTCTGCCGCTCGCTTCGGGACAGAATTCTATCACACTGCATACTCTCTGGCGATTTCTCAGTGGACACCGCCAGATGGTGCACTGGTTTGCGCTCCCGCAAACGCCTATCGATCTGAATAGCCATTGTCATGGACTCATTCAGACCCGCAGGCACAGGGAACCCCACCATAACATCCTTAATGGCATCAGAGAGACCCTCTCTGAAAGTCGCCGCCAGGGCGCACTCATTCCACTGAGTAAGCACAGACCATTTACGGAATCTTTGGCAGTAAATTTCCGCTTCATCTTGCCCCTGAGATAGGGACATCAAAGTTTTTTCTGCCTGAAGCTCCAAATGAGGTTCGTCATAAAGCAACCCCAAGGCCAGAAAAAACGCATCCACATTGAGCAACGCAGGATCCCCTGGTATCAATGAAAAAGCCCAGTCTTGAGGGTCGCCCCGGAGCAAGGAAATCACAATCCTGACCTGCTGTGCAGGATCTCCGGCAGAGCGAGATTTCAGGGACAAAAATAATTTGCAATTATTTCGAAAATTCTGAAACCCAGATCTATTCCCCGAGAAAAATTCTGGCAAAGGAATTCTCGGCTCAGATACAGGTGCATGACAAACAAAATCTTGCAAATTTTGTACCCTCGTGGCGAGATTATTCAAACCTGCAGTTACACTCTGAAGATCCATTGCAAACAGGTGAACACAGAGCCATTCAAAGGAGAGAAAAAAAAATAAAAATTTCAGCAGACTACTTATTTCTCTCCTTTCTCAGCCAAGGATTTTAACCCTTTAGTGGGCCGGTCAAACTGTCATGATCTCAATGGCAAGAGATCATAGCATCAGCATATATAGGAACTAGCTCTTGGAAGATGGAAACTGAGCTGACCATGAACTAAACCTAACGCACAACTAGCAGTGGCCGGGTAGCATGCCTACGTTGATTCTAGATGCCCAGCACCAGCCGGAGGACTAAATAAAACTAGCAGAGGAAAATATTAGTCCTAGCTCACCTCTAGAGAAATACCCCGAAAGGAGACAGAGGCCCCCCACATGTATTGGCGGTGAATCAAGATGAAATAACAAACGTAGTATGAAAATAGGTTTAGCAAATTTGAGGTCCACTTACTACATAGCAGAAGACAGAAAGGACACTTTCATGGTCAGCTAAAAACCCTATCAAAACACCATCCAGGAATTACTTTAAAACTCTGGCATTAACTCATAACACCAGAGTGGCAATTCCTGTTCACAAGAGCTTTCCAGACACAGTAACGAAACTACAGCTGTGAACTGGAACAAAAATGCAAAAACAAACATGGACAAGAGTCCAACTTATCTAGTAGTTGTCTAGGAGCAGGAACAAGCACAGAGAGGCTTCTGATAACATTGTTGACCGGCAAGCAACTAACAGAGCAGCAAGGTTATATAGCGACTCCCACATCTTGATGGGAACAGGTGAACAGAGAAGATGAAGACACCAGTTCAATTCCACCAGTAGCCACCGGGGGAGCCCAGAATCCAAATTCACAACAGAGATCTACAGCTGAGGTGGGACAGTCTGTCCATAGGACAACAATCAGTCGTACACTGCACAAATCTGGCCTTTATGGAAGAGTGGCAAGAAGAAAGCCATTTTTCAAAGATATCCATAAAAAGTGTGGTTTAAAGTTTGCAACAAGCCACCTGGGAGACACACCGAACATGTGGAAGAAGGTGCTCTGGTCAGATGAAACCAAAATTGAACTTTTTGGCAACAATGCCAAACGATATGTTTGGCGTAAAGGCAACACAGCTCATCACCCTGAACACACCATCCCCACTGTCAAACGTGGTGGCAGCATCATGGTTTGGGCCTGCTTTTCTTCAGCAGGGACAGGGAAGATGGTTAAAATTGATGGGAAGATGGATGGAGCCAAATACAGGACCATTCTTGAAGAAAACCTGTTGGAGTCTGCAAAAGACCTGAGACTGGGACGGAGATTTGTCTTCCAACAAGACAATGATCCCAAACTTAAAGCAAAATCTAGAATGGAATGGTTCACAAATAAACGTATCCAGGTGTTAGAATGGCGAAGTCAAAGTCCAGACCTCAATCCAATTGAGAATCTGTGGAAAGAGCCGAAAACTGCTGTTCACAAACGATCTCCATCAAACCTCACTGAGCTCGAGCTGTTTGCCAAGGAAGAATCGGCAAGAATTTCAGTCTCTTGATGTTCAAAACTGATAGACATACCCCAATCGACTTGTAATCGCAGCAAAAGGTGGCGCAACAAAGTATTAAGTTAAAGGGGCCGAATAATATTGCACGCCCCACTTTTCAGTTTTTGAATTTCCACAAAAAATTTAAATTACTAATAAATTTCGTTCAACTTCACAATTGCGTTCCACTTGTTGATTCTTCACCAAAAATTTACATTTGGTATCTTTATGTTTGAAGCATGATATGTGGGAAAATGTTGAAAAGTTTCAGGGGGCCGAATACTTTCGCAAGGCACTGTATAGCAGGAGCAGAGATGCCCCAGGTCACATATAGCAGGAGCTGAGAGATCCCAGGGGACATATAGCAGGGACAGAGAGACCCAAGATCACATAGTGATTCCAGTTCACACTTAGGCGGAGCAGAGTGATTCCAGGTCTCATATAGTGAGAACAGAGTGATTCCAAGTCTCATATAGTGGGACCAGAATGATTCCAGGTCACATGTAGCAGGACCGGAGTGATTCCAGGTCACATATATGAAGGTAAATGAAAAGGAATAGAGATTCCAGCTCTCCGCATAAAATCCAGTGTGCACAGAACACCATGATCCAACTGCTCGTGAAAAATTTTGTGAGAAAAAGTAGAGTTTCCAGCTCCTGGTTAAAATCAGTAGAATAAAGTTTTTTCTACTGATTTTAACCAGGAGCTGGAAACTCTACTTTTTTCACCACACATAGCGGGAACAGAATCATTTCAGGTCGCACGTAGTGGGAAGAGAGTGATTCCAGGTCACACGTAACGGGAAGAGAGTGATTCCGGATCACACGTAACGGGAAGAGAGTGATTCCTGATCACACGTAACGGGAAGAGAGTGATTCCTGATCACACGTAACGGGAAGAGAGTGATTCCAGATCACACGTAACGGGAAGAGAGTGATTCCAGGTCACACGTAACTGGAAGAGAGTGATTCCAGATCACATGTAACGGGAAGAGAGTGATTCCAGGTCGCATGTAACGGGAAGAGAGTGATTCCAGGTCACATGTAACGGGAAGAGAGTGATTCCAGGTCACACGTAACGGGATGAGAGTGATTCCAGGTCACGTAATGGGAAGAGAGTGATTCCAGGTCACACGTAATGGGAAGAGAGTGATTCCAGGTCGCATATAACGGGAAGAGAGTGATTCCAGGTCGCATATAACGAGAAGAGAGTGATTCCAGGTCACACGTAACGGGAAGTGTTGTGAATTCTGCTCTTGGGCTCCCTCCGGTGGTTGTAAGTGGTAGCGCTGCTGTCTCTGAATCGCAGCATTTATCAGGTGTGTTCACTTCTTGCAATTTTGACTGGGCTATTTAGTCTTGCTTCACCCTTTAGTCAGTGCCAGTTGTCCATTGTTCCTGGAGGAGTCACATCCCTGCCTGGTCTCTTCTGCTTTGCAGTTCATTTCAACAAAAGATAAGTTCTGGCCTTGATTTTGCTGTCCACATGCTGTGGTCTTATTGTTCAGTTCTTTCCTATGTTTTGTCTTGTCCAGCTAGGTCTGTATAAGGATTTTTTTAGCCAAGCTGGTATCTCTGGAGATGCAGATATACCCTCCATATCTTTAGTTAGCTGTGTAGATTTTGTATTTTCTGTGGTGGATATTTTCTAGTGTTTTAATACTGACCGCATAGTACTCTGTCCTATCCTTTCTATTTAGCTAGAAGTGGCCTCCTTTGCTAAATTCTCATTTCAGTCTGTGTATGTTTTTTCCCTTTCCTCTCACAGTCAATATTTGTGGGGGGCTGCCTATCCTTTGGGGATTTTCTCTGAGGCAAGATAGTTTTCCCTTTTCTATCTCTAGGGGTAATTAGTCGTCCGGCTGTGTCGAGATGTCTAGGGAGCGCTAGGTACATTCCACGGCTACTTCTAGTTGCGGTGTTAGGTTCAGGGTCTGCGGTCAGTACAGGTACCACCTTCTCCAGAGTACGTCTCATGCTGCTCTTAGGCCACCAGATCATAACAGTACAACTGGCCCTGTCTCAGGGTCAAGAAGCGGCAGAATCATATTGCCAGAAGTTTAGAAAATGGTCTGTACTGACTAAATGGAATGAGGATGCCTTGGCGGCAATCTTCAGAAAGGGTCTTTCTGAATCCGTTAAAGATGTTATGGTGGGGTTCCCCACGCCTGCTGGTCTGAGTGATTCTATGTCTCTGGCCATTCAGATTGATCGGCGCTTGCGCGAGCGCAGGGTTGTGCACACTATGGCATTGTCTTCCGAGCGGAGTCCTGAGCCTATGCAGTGTGATAGGATTGTGTCTAGAGCTGAACGACAAGGATTCAGACGTCAGAATAGGTTGTGTTTTTACTGCGGCGATTCTGCTCATGTTATTTCTGATTGCCCTAAGCGTACCAAGAGAATCGCTAGTTCTGTTACCATCAGTACTGTACAACCTAAATTTCTGTTATCTGTGACCCTGATCTGCTCATTATCGTCATTTTCTGTCATGGCATTTGTGGATTCAGGCGCCGCTCTAAACTTAATGTACTTAGAATTTGCCAGACGTTGTGGTTTCCCCTTGCAGCCTTTGCAGAGTCCTATTCCTTTGAGGGGCATTGATGCCACACCGTTGGCTAAAAATAAACCTCAGTTTTGGACACAGCTGACCATGTGCATGGCGCCAGCCCATCAGGAAGATTGTCGTTTTCTGGTGTTGCATAATTTGCATGATGCTATTGTGCTGGGTTTCCCATGGTTACAGGTGCATAATCCGGTATTAGATTGGAAATCTATGTCTGTGACTACACTGTGTTCCAAATTATTATGCACAAAGAGTTTAGGAGTGATAAGGTTAGAATTTTTTTGTTTGTCATTTAAACTCATGGATGGTGATGTGTGTCAGGGCTCTTTATATCACTGAAAGCAATTGCAGATACCTGTGCAAATTAGTTTGGCAGGTGTGTCCAAATAAAGGCAAGACTACTTAAGAAGGCTGTTCCACATTATTAAGCAGCCTACATTTTTTGCCAAAATGGGAAAGAAAAAGGATGTGTCGGCTGCTGAGAAGCCACAAATTGTGGAGTATTTAGGTCAAGGCATGACTACAATCAACATTGCCAAGACACTTCATTGTGATCATCGCACAATCAAGGAGTATGTAGCTGATTCCCAGCACACACGTGTGCGTGCTGATAAGGAAAAATTGAGGACTTTCCAACAGGCAATTGCGTAAGGTTAAAAGAGCAGCTGCAAAAATGCCTTGTCATAGCAGCAGACAAGTTTTTGAAGCTGCTGGTGCCTCCAACGTCCCCAGAACAACAAGATGCAGGGTCCTTCAGAGGTGTGTAAGCCATCCTGTCGGTCACCTCTATCCACTGCACACAAGCAGAAACGGCTCCAGTGGGCCAAACGATACATGAAGACTGACTTCCAAACTGTTTTGTTCACCGATGAGTGCCGTGCAACGCTCAATGGTCCAGATGGATGGAGTGGAGGATGGCTGGTTGATGGACACCTCATGAAAACACGGCTAAGGCGCCAACAAGGAGGAGGTGGAGTAATGTTTTGGGCTGGAATCATGGGGAGAGAGATTGTCGGCCCCTTTGTGATCCCTGAAGGGGTAAAGATGAACTCCATAATCTATGTGGAGTTTCTAAAAACACTTCCTGCCATGGTTCCAGAGGAAGAACCGTGCTTTCCGCAGCAAGATCATTTTCATGCATGATAATGCACCGTCTCATGCTGCAAAAAACACATCTGCATCTCTGGCTGCTATGGGCATAAAAGAGGACAAACTTATGGTGTGGCCACCATCTTCCCCTGACCTCAACCCCATTGAGAACCTCTGGAGCATCATCAAAAGGAGTGTCTATGATGGCGGGAGGCAGTTCACATCTAAGCAACAGCTCTGGGAGGGTATTCTGTCCACATGCAAAACAATTGAAGCAGAAACCATCCAAAAACTGACAAATTCAATGGACGAGAGAGATCAGAAGCTTCTTTCCAACAAGGGGTCCTATGTGCAAATGTAACATCACCTAGAATAAAGTTTCACTTGAAAACTGTTTGATTTCATTTTGTAATAAGCTGATAATGCTTATAACTTCACAATTGACCATTTTTTTGTTCACAATAAAACAAAAAAGGTTGAAAACTCTGCTGTGCATAATAATTTGGAACATGCATTTTGAGTGTTTATTTTTTTTTAAAAAGATACTGTTTTCATAGGCAGTTTGTTCCAAACCATTACAATTATACTAGAATAGTAGATGACTGGAAAATAACACTGACTGCAATTCAGATAGGTAATTTAGAGAAAATATGAGGAAATATTATTTGCATAATAATTTGGAACACAGTGTAGTTGGGGTTGTCAGGGGGTTCATGGTGATGTTCCTGTGATGTCAATTGCCTCCTCCCCCTCTTCTGAAATTCCTGAGTTTTTGTCAGATTTCCAGGATGTATTCAATGAGCCCAAGTCCAGTTCCCTTCCACCGCATAGGGACTGTAATTGTGCTATTCACTTGATTCCAGGCTGTAAGTTCCCTAAGGGCCGACTTTTCAACCTGTCTGTGCCAGAACATACCGCCATGCGGAGCTATGTTAAGGAGTCCTTGGAGAAGGGGCATATTCGGCCATCTTCTTCACCATTGGGAGCAGGTTTTTTTTCTTGTTGCCAAAAAAGATGGCTCCTTGAGACCCTGTATTGATTATCGCCTCTTGAATAAGATCACGGTCAAATTCCAATACCCTTTGCCTTTGCTTTCTGATCTGTTTACTAGGATTAAGGGGGCTAGTTGGTTTACTAAGATTGACCTTCGAGGGGCATATAATCTTGTTCGTATTAAGCAGGGTGACGAATGGAAAACTGCGTTTAATACGCCCGAAGGCCATTTTGAATACCTTGTGATGCCATTCGGACTCTCTAATGCTCCATCTGTGTTTCAGTCCTTCATGCATGATATATTTCGGAATTATCTTGATAAATTCATGATTGTATATTTGGATGATATTTTGATTTTTTCAGATGATTGGGAGTCTCATGTGAAACAAGTCAGGATGGTATTTCAGATCCTTCGAGATAATGCCTTGTTTGTGAAGGGGTCTAAAGGTACCTTCACACGAAGCGACGCTGCAGCGATAGCGACAACGATGCCGATCGCTGCAGCGTCGCTGTTTGATCGCTGGAGAGCTGTCACACAGACCGCTCTCCAGCGACCAACGATGCCGAGGTCCCCGGGTAACCAGGGTAAACATCGGGTTGCTAAGCGCAGGGCCGCGCTTAGTAACCCGATGTTTACCCTGGTTACCAGCGTAAAAGTAAAAAAAACAAACAGTACATGCTCACCTGCGCGTCCCCCAGCGTCTGCTTCCTGACACTGACTGAGCTCCGGCCCTAACAGCACAGCGGTGACGTCACCGCTGTGCTTTCACTTTCGGGCCGGCGCTCAGTAAGTGTCAGGAAGCAGACGGCGGGAGACGCGCAGGTGAGCATGTACTGTTTGTTTTTTTTACTTTTACGCTGGTAACCAGGGTAAACATCGGGTTACTAAGCGCGGCCCTGCGCTTGGTAACCCGATGTTTACCCTGGTTACCAGTGTAAAACATCGCTGGTATCGTTGCTTTTGCTTTCAAACACAACGATACACAGCGATCGGACGACCAAATAAAGTTCTGGACTTTATTCAGCGACCAGCGACATCACAGCAGGATCCTGAACGCTGCTGCGTGTCAAACTAAACGATATCGCTAGCGAGGACGCTGCAACGTCACGGATCGCTAGCGATGTCGTTTCGTGTGAAGGTACCTTAAGTGCCTCTTTGGAGTACAGAAGATTTCTTTTTTGGGCTTCATTTTTTCTCCCTCATCTATAGAAATGGATCCGGTTAAGGTTCAGGCCATTCATGATTGGATCCAGCCCACATCCGTGAAGAGCCTTCAGAAATTTTTGGGCTTTGCTAATTTTTATCGCCGTTTCATTGCCAACTTCTCCAGTGTGGTTAAACCCCTGACCGATTTCACGAAGAAAGGCGCTGATGTGACGAATTGGTCCTCTGCGGCTGTTTCTGCCTTTCAGGAGCTTAAACGCCGATTTACTTCTGCCCCTGTGTTGCGTCAGCCGGATGTTTCTCTTCCTTTTCAGGTTGAGGTTGACGCTTCTGAGATTGGGGCAGGGGCCGTTTTGTCTCAGAGAAATTCTGATGGTTCCTTGATGAAACCGTGTGCCTTCTTTTCTCGAACGTTTTCGACAGCGGAACGCAATTATGATGTCAGCAATCGTGAGTTGTTGGCTATGAAGTGGGCATTTGAGGAGTGGCGACATTGGCTTAAGGGGGCCAAGCACCGTATTGTGGTCTTGACCGATCATAAGAATCTGATTTATCTCGAGTCTGCCAAACGGCTGAATCCTAGACAGGCCCGATGGTCCCTGTTTTTCTCCCGTTTTGATTTTGTGGTCTCGTTTCTTCCGGGTTCTAAGAATGTTAAGGCTGATGCCCTCTCTAGGAGCTTTTTGCCTGATTCTCCTGGGGTCCTTGAGCCAGTCGGTATTCTGAAGGAAGGGGTGATTCTTTCTGCCATCTCCCCTGATTTACGATGGGTCCTTCAAAAATTTCAGGCTGATAAACCTGACCGCTGTCCAGTGGGGAAATTGTTTGTTCCTGACAGATGGACTAGTAAAGTGATTTCGGATGTTCATTGTTCTGTGTTAGCCGGTCATCCTGGGATTTTTGGTACCAGAGATTTGGTTGGTAGGTCCTTTTGGTGGCCTTCTTTGTCACGGGATGTGCGTTCTTTTGTGCAGTCCTGTGGGACTTGTGCGCGGGCCAAGCCTTTCTGTTCCCGCGCTAGTGGGTTGCTTTTGCCTTTGCCGGTCCCTGAGAGGCCTTGGACGCATATTTCTATGGATTTTATTTCGGATCTTCCGGTTTCCCAGAGGATGTCAGTTATCTGGGTGGTTTGTGACCGGTTTTCTAAGATGGTTCATTTGGTACCTTTGCCTAAGTTGCCTTCCTCTTCTGATTTGGTTCCGTTGTTTTTTCAGCATGTGGTTCATTTGCATGGCATTGTGTCCGATAGAGGTTCCCAGTTTGTTTCTAGGTTTTGGCGGGCCTTTTGTGCTAGGCTGGGCATTGATTTGTCTTTTTCTTCCGCATTTCATCCTCAGACAAATGGCCAAACCGAGCGAACTAATCAGACTTTGGAAACTTATTTGAGATGCTTTGTGTCTGCTGATCAGGATGATTGGGTGGCTTTCTTGCCATTGGCCGAGTTTGCCCTTAATAATCGGGCTAGTTCTGCTACCTTGGTTTCACCCTTCTTTTGTAACTCTGGTTTTCATCCTCGTTTTTCTTCAGGGCAGGTTGAGCCTTCTGATTGTCCTGGGGTGGACTCTGTGGTTGACAGGTTGCAGCAAATTTGGGCTCATGTTGACAATTTGGTGTTGTCTCAGGAGGGGGCTCAGCGTTTTGCTAACCGTCGTCGGTGTGTTGGTTCCCGGCTTCGGGTTGGGGATTTGGTCTGGTTGTCTTCCCGTCATGTCCCTATGAAGGTTTCTTCCCCTAAGTTTAAGCCTCGGTTTATTGGCCCTTATAGGATTTCTGAGATTATCAATCCAGTGTCTTTTCGTTTGGCCCTTCCAGCCTCTTTTTCCATCCATAATGTTTTTCATAGATCTTTGTTGCGGAAATATGTGGTGCCCGTTGTTCCCTCTGTTGATCCTCCTGCCCCAGTGTTGATTGATGGGGAGTTGGAGTATGTGGTTGAGAAGATTTTGGATTCTCGTTTTTCGAGGCGGAGGCTTCAGTATCTTGTCAAATGGAAGGGTTATGGCCAGGAGGATAATTCTTGGGTTGTTGCCTCCGATGTTCATGCTGATGATTTGGTTCGTGCCTTTCATTTGGCTCGTCCGGATCGGCCTGGGGGCTCTGGTGAGGGTTCGGTGACCCCTCCTCAAGGGGGGGGGTACTGTTGTGAATTCTGCTCTTGGGCTCCCTCCGGTGGTTGTAAGTGGTAGCGCTGCTGTCTCTGAATCGCAGCATTTATCAGGTGTGTTCACTTCTTGCAATTTTCACTGGGCTATTTAGTCTTGCTTCACCCTTTAGTCAGTGCCAGTTGTCCATTGTCCCTGGAGGATTCACATCCCTGCCTGGTCTCTTCTGCTTTGCAGTTCATTTCAACAAAAGATAAGTTCTGGCCTTGATTTTGCTGTCCACATGCTGTGGTCTTATTGTTCAGTTCTTTCCTATGTTTTGTCTTGTCCAGCTAGGTCTGTATAAGGATTTTTTTTAGCCAAGCTGGTATCTCTGGAGATGCAGATATACCCTCCATATCTTTAGTTAGCTGTGGAGATTTTGTATTTTCTGTGGTGGATATTTTCTAGTGTTTTAATACTGACCGCATAGTACTCCGTCCTATCCTTTCTATTTAGCTAGAAGTGGCCTCCTTTGCGAAATTCTCATTTCAGTCTGTGTATGTTTTTTTCCTCTCCTCTCACAGTCAATATTTGTTGGGGGCTGCCTATCCTTTGGGGATTTTCTCTGAGGCAAGATAGTTTTCCCTTTTCTATCTCTAGGGGTAATTAGTCGTCCGGCTGTGTCGAGATGTCTAGGGAGCGCTAGGTACATTCCACGGCTACTTCTAGTTGCGGTGTTAGGTTCAGGGTCTGCGGTCAGTACAGGTACCACCTTCTCCAGAGTACGTCTCATGCTGCTCTTAGGCCACCAGATCATAACAGGGAAGAGAGTGATTCCAGGTCGCATATAACGGGAAGAGAGAGTGATTCCAGGTCGCATATAACGGAAGAGAGTGATTCCAGGTCACACGTAACAGGAAGAGAGTGATTCCAGGTTGTATGTAGCGGGAATAGTGTGATTCAGGGTCGCATAAAGCTAGAAAGATCTCGGGTCAGATGTGATGGAACAGAGATCTTTAAGGTTCTCATATTTCCAGATTTATATTCCATTGTCGGAGAATTATTGTATTTGAGGATTTTTATAGCATTCTTACAGCCTGAACACTTGCTTTCAACAAACGAAATAATTCTTGTTTACAGTCATTGTTTGAAAAATGTCTCACCTCCAAACAACTGTTCTTTTATGTAAGGGCAACCTAAATATACCAATGCTATCATTCACTGTAAGCAAGTAGAGAATCTAAAGATAGATGCAAAACTAATGCAGAACGTATATGAGAAAGGTACAGAATGTATTCTTGTGCGATCGTTAGGCTTTATTGGCCTCGTTACTAGATGAAGCATTGTAACTGATGTGGGCAGCAGATGACCAGAATTAATTCACCAACCTGCAGATGATGGGAATGTAGTGGAGTCTGCAGGCTGCTGCCCTTCTGGCTCACCAGACCTGGCATATATCAGCAGATTGGATGTTAAGGATTTAAAATTGATTTTTATTTATTTTTTTTTAACTTTTTTATGATCTTTTGCAATTTTGATGAGTTTTAATAGCTTAGCATGATTATTGCATGTTAAATTATGCACAGTGACAGCTAAGCGGCCCTCAGACTGAAAATATCTGTCTCTGGTCCATCCTTTCATACAACTCTGTTCTGATCCCTGCATTTTAGTTAATTGTTTGGTATGAAAAACCTCAGGAGCTACGACGGGTAAAACACTATTGTTTTGCTGCTTATGATTTTCTAATGGGCCTGTCCATTGGGGAGTCTATTGCCTGAGACTAGTTTCCGGCTTTGGATGCTTGGCGTGAATCATCTTCACTGTGCCCGGTCATAGCATTAGGTGGTCAATGCTGGTAGCTGCTATGAAAGTTTTACGACTATTTGCGGAGTCTGGGACTCGGCACCAAATTGCACTACATACCAGTCTTAGGGTATGTGTCCACGTTCAGGATTGCATCAGGATTTGGTCAGGATTTTATGCAGGTAAAACCAGTGACCAAATCTGCACCTGAGGTCACTGGCAGGTCACCTGCGGTGATCTTGCGTGTTTTGCTCATTGTAAGGACATGCTGCGTTCTTAAAAAACGCGCCGCATGTCCGTTTTTGCGGGTATGCCGCATGCGTCTCACACCCCCCAGGAAGAAGCATCACGCGAAACGCGCGTCGGGGCAACTCGGTAACAGCACGCCCGAGTTAAGGCACAAAGCAGGTAATATGTACGGAGCAAGGGACACTTCACGTGAACCATCGGTATTGCCATTATGGCACAGGTTTTGATATTCAGCAGATGGCGGTGAATGGTGGTTAAAACCTTGGTCAATACGTGGAGCAGTGTACTATTAGGTTTACAAGTCTTAGCGCATAGCATTAGACTAAGTGGTTGCAATTTAGCAGCATTTCGTAGCATTGGATTATATGCTTGACTGGACAATTGAGGGTCCAGTCTAAACTACTTATTGCATGACACAACACCTAATGATATCCACTTAGTAAGGCCATGAAGTGAAAACTAATACAGCACCAAGAAACCAACTTCACATGAGGCAATAAAAAATTGAACAACTTTATTAACCACAATACAATAAATAACAATCAAAATCTGGGTACACTCCTACAACACAGGAACACGGAGGGCTAACCAGACAGACACTCCGTAAACATTAATATCACAAATACAGGCAATAGTATGTCCATGTGATTAAGTCATTGTGCAAATGATCATGTGCAAATAAGCAGTAATACATAGTAAGAAACTTACACAAGTGAAAAATATACACAGTGTTCCTGTGTTGTAGGAGTGTACCCAGATTTTGATTATTTATTGTATTGTGGTTAATAAAGTTGTTCAATTTTTTATTGCCTCATGTGAAGTTGGTTTCTTGGTGCTGTACTTATTGCATGAATTAGATATATGCAGCGCCGTAATTGAAGGGATTTGGTATATAACTGTATAGTAGATGGTTCAGTTACACTCCTAGACTTATTTGATGTATGCATATAATGTTTTACTCATGCTGACCGCATTTTTTTGTCATGTATGTTTATGTATGTATGTTGTGAATTTTAAGCTTATGTTAATAAAATATGTTCATTTTATGAATATTTTTGTGGCACTTCTTGGACCACAGTAAATGCATCTGTGGTCCTGGTAGGTTCTAGTGAATTATATGAAGTGTTACCCACTCCCCGTTTTGGGTTATGGGTTTGGGCGTTGTGCTTACATGCGTCTTTTAATGCATAGTGGAGACGGGATTTCATGAAATCCCCTCCACTATGCTGTAACATCTGGACGCTGCGTGTTTGACGCTGCGGCTCAACTCAGCGTCAAACACGCAGCATTTCCTGAACGTGGAAACATACTCTTAGGGTATGTGTCCACGTTCAGGATTGCATCAGGATTTGGTCAGGATTTTTCATCAGTATTTGTAAGCCAAAACCAGGAGTGGAACAATTAGAGGAAAAGTATAATAGAAACATATCCTCCACTTTTGCATTTATCACCCACTCCTGGTTTTGGCTTACAAATACTGATGAAAAATCCTGACCAAATCCTGATGCAATCCTGAACGTGGACATATACCCTTATATGGCAGATATCCGCTACGTCTATCTACAGTGGCTTGTGAAAGTATTCACCTCCGTTAGCATTTTTCATGTTTTGCTACCTCACAACCTGCATTTTCACTGGGTTTTTTGAGGGTTTGCATCAGTTCATGTGAATAACATGCCTACAAACCTGAACATTTGGTTTTCTTTTTCTTGTGAAGCAAAAAAAAAATAGACAAAATAACTTAAAACTTCAGTGTGCATAACTATTCACCCCCCTATAGTCAGTCCTTTGTAATACCTCCTTTTTCAGCAACTACCACTGCAAGTTGCTTTGGATAAGTCTCTATGAGCTTTACACATCTGGCCACTGGGATTTTTCCAATTACTCAAAGCAAAACTGCTCCAGCGCCTTCATGTTAGATGTTTCCTCTGGTGAACAGCAATCTTCATGTCTGACCACAGATTCTCCATTGGATTAAGGTCTGGGCTATGACCAAAACATTTACACATTCCCCCTTAAACCACTCAAGTGTTGCTTTAGCAGTATGCTTAGGGTCATAGTCTTGTTGGAAGGTGAACCTCCGCCCCAGTCTCAAATCACTGACAGGCTGAAACAGGTTTTGCTCAAGAATATCCCTGTATTTCGCATCATCCATCTTCCCCTTGACTCAGACCATTTACCCTGTCCCTGCTGCTGGAAAATATTCCCACAGCATGATGCTGCCACCTCCATATTTCACTGTGGGGATGGTGTTCTTGGAGTGATGAGCTGTGTTGGTTTACCGTGATGTAGTGTAGTTTTTCTGATTCGCTGTCTCTTTCCTCATTTGCAGGATCTTAGGTATCAGAGGTTACAACCACTAGCATCTAGCTGTCACTATATCAGTGGTTATGCAAATTGCCTCTGCTGAAAAAAAGAGGACTTAACTCTATAGCGCCACCTATTGGAAGTAGCGATCCTACAAGTCACAATCAACCCTTTAACGAGTCGTGCAATATGACTTAGGATAAGCTCCAAATCAGTATCTCAATTCGCAGACACGGTGTTTCGGGCTGTTGGCCCTCGTCAGTGCGAAGCATGAGAACTGATTTGGCTAGGTGAGAGGCTCTGGACTGGGGTCTAAGGGGTAACGTTTCTCCTTATGGAGAGTGACATACCAGCTGGCTTGTCAAGGTAAGGAGGCTTATTCGCCGTGCAATGCTCCTCTGGGAATTTAAATATGCAAATTGCCTCTGCTGAAAAAAAGAGGACTTAACTCTATAGCGCCACCTATTGGAAGTAGCGATCCTACAAGTCACAATCAACCCTTTAACGAGTCGTGCAATATGACTTAGGATAAAAACCAAATCAGTATCTCAATTCGCAGACACGGTGTTTCGGGCTGTTGGCCCTCGTCAGTGCGAAGCATGAGAACTGATTTGGCTAGGTGAGAGGCTCTGGACTGGGGTCTAAGGGGTAACGTTTCTCCTTATGGAGAGTGACATACCAGCTGGCTTGTCAGTGGTTGTAATCATGGATACTTTAGGTCCTGCAATGCCTGCACATGAGGAAAGAGACCTAGCGAATCAGAAAACTATACTACATTTCTAATTGGAAGTATTAGATATTATTATTATACCTACTACATATTTGGGATCGTAACATACAGCAAGGCCGAAAAAAGACATTTGTCCATCCAGTTCAGCCTATATTCAGTCAGATAGGATCTTGGGGATGGGAATACCCCTTTAATGGTGCCTCTTGTTAATGATGTTGCTGCCTCTGTTGTGGCCTATCAGAAAAGGTAAAGTGTATATACTGACAGACGTGTGACACTTAGATTGCACACAGGGGGACGTCCTGTCACTAAGCATGGTTCTTGCACCACAAATTTTTAGGGGCTTCATAGCAAAAGGAGTGAGTACATATGCACATGCCAATTTGTAGTTATTTGATCCCAATAAATTAAATGTATGCCTGTTTTTTGCTCACTTCACGAACTTAGACTATTTAGTGCTGATGCCTCACACATAAATCCGATTACAAAAATATTTACATACAGGTTGTAATGTGACAAAATAGGTAAAAAGCCAAGGGGGTGAATATTTTCACAAGCCACTGCTTAACTATCTCTGCAAGATATGAATACTTGTAATTATTTTCCTGTCTCAGCCTCTAGTCACCTACTGATAAACTAAAGAAAAATTCCTGCACCAAAGAAACATAAAATATAGAAAAATGTATTAGTATGTCATAAAAGCATAATCAAGGGTGGGGGGAGACCTTATGATGTCCTTAATCATATCCTATACCATATAGCATACTAATGTAGATTTCTATACGTTACTTTGGTGCTGGGATTTCTCGTTAGTTTGGCTTTCTATGATACTGGGGATCCTGGCCTCGTTTCTTCCGTGTACCGCTACATGGATATTCCATTACCGCTCTTTACCTTGGTGAGCTGATAGTCATTTTTCCACTTTTTTTTTTATCAACTACAGATGTCGACCATGAATTCCTCTATGTGTTTTATCACCCATCTTTTTCAAAGTCCTGAATGCCTAGTGCCCAGCGATACGATCCATATCACAGCGCTGCAGCAGAACTGATAAGATTTGTTACTTTGGTCTGGTAAGTTCCCCACTGTAAGCTTACATAGACATATACATTGCCTTGAAAAAGTATTCATACCCAATGAACGTTTATACAGTTTTTCACATTACACCCAAAAACTTACATGTATTTTATCCAGATTTTATGTAATAGCAACACTAAGTTGCAAGTATTTGTGAAGTGTAAAGGAAATGGTTTTCTAATTATTTTTTATTTTAAAAATATAAATCTGATTATACATAGTGTTGTAAATAAATCTGAATGTAAATCTATATATCATAAATCTGAATATAAATCTAATTATAGATGGTTTTGTAAATAAATCTGAATATAAATCTATAGACCATAAATTTATCTTTTTAGGTTACGTACATAATAGAGACCGCCACGTTTTAGATGAGGGCACATACTCAGGTGTTGGGTGCCGTCTTGGGCTATATCCCTGCCGGGATCATCCCCGTCCTGAGAGTTTGGGGGGCAGATTTCTGGTGGGGATGGTAATATGAGCGCTGGGGATTCTGCGTGGCCCTGATGGAGATCTGAGACCTGTATTCACCTGATTTATTCCTTTGAATGCAGCTAATCCAGGATGCTACGGATTGAATAGAAGACTGGAACCATATGGGTTGTCCCTACTGCATGCAGCACAATATGCTCAGTAATGTACAATATGTGGAGGTGCCAGGAGGAGACTGATGAAAATAACCTTTGAATGTTTTACATTTCTAGAGTGAAATTCTGGCTGTTTGTAGAATAGCCGGAGGTTTGTGGCCGGGCGCTCCGTGTCTGCAGACAGGTGAGTTCTCTTGTGATGTAGTAAATGCTCTTTGGGAGCCGCTGGATCTGCTGCATGCAGGGATCACAGATTGGCCGAGTGTTTCCATTCACAACCCCCGACACCATCGCTCTGCTGTGAATGATATATTTAGTAGCGGCTCTTATTATAGAAGCTGCCAGAAAATGATGGAGGAGTGGGAGGAAAGGAACATTTGGCAGTGAGCATAGTCCTCCAGTAGTGACACAATGACAAAAGCCGACAGGAACCAGAAATTCAGAACATTCACAGAAATTTCCGTGTCTGAACACGTAGTGTGAAATGTCCACGATCTGTCTCAGCGCCTGGACGTTGGAAGCACTGAGGTCTCTGCGGATTTTCATGTTTCCTACTGCGTAGATGATATATTACCTGTGCAGAGACGTCCTGACCTGGTCCTGCTCACACCGCTGACGGCAGATACACAATGGCTGGGACTCGCTGCGCTGATTGGGGCTGATGGCTCCGAAATAACCACCCTGAGACGCCATATGCTCCGCATGGAACACAATATAAGAGCGCGAGTCTTTGTCTCCCAATAGTCCGAGCCCCCTCATGTCAAAAAATGGGTTTAAAATACATAATAAATGTGGGGCTGGAGTTACACACAGAGCTCGGCGGGCACGGAGCCCGCGTCCCGGAGAAGCTCACCGCTGCTTCGTTACAGATTAATTGCTAACGACTTTCTGTTAATGGCCACAATGTTTTGCAGAAGTTCTTCAGCCATGATCAATAGATAAGCTATTAGCAATATGTTTCTAATGATCTTTAGGAAGAGGCTTCTGGGCAGACACATTTTGGGTGTGTGCTATGTGTGACCACAGCCTGAGCAGGTTTTTACCACAAATGGAGTAAATGAGCCCTATTGTGTGCACCTATACTTCAGGAGTCCGGGAAAGCTGGGTGCTGCTATTGTGACTGTACTCACGGCTAGTGGTCACCCATTGGGACAGGGTGCAGGGTGATATTTCTAGGTTGCATATTTTTCTCTTGATTTGAGGATTTTTTAGGGATTTCTCTGCATTATACAGGAAACAATTCTGCCCTGACTTTTTTTCCAGTACAGATGAAGGAGCCGCAAACACAATGGCCGACCTGCTACAACAATCTCTATAACGGAGCAGCGTGCTCCCCACATAACAAGGGGGAAATGCTGCTGTCAGTGCATGTCAGCAGCTACTAAGGCTGTTCATGTGGAAAGGGGTCTGGAAAAGTCAAATCACTGATAGGTGAAGTAATAACATTGTCCACCAGATGGCGGTAAAGTCATAGAATTTAACATGACTAATTCGAGAAAAATGTTTAGAATTGAGAGTCCTCAGTGGTTGATACCTTTTAATGGCTAACTAAAAAGATGGTAACAAATTGCAAGCTTTCGAGACTACACAGGTCTCTTCATCAGGCATAGGCTAATACAAATTCTGAAGAATCACATATTTAAGCACAACATAGCACAGAAAAAAAAAAAAAAAAAAACATGGATAAGACAGGTGGCATGAAGCAGAATTACCATGAGTGATAAACAGTTATGTCCATAAATGTTGGGCCAGTTCTTAGATAAGGAATGTTTTATTGTCCTCTGATTGGGGTCTCTGTTGTGATGACCCCTCATAGTCTGAGGGGGAAATTCCTTAGTTGATGTAAAAAGACATAAATCCATGCGACACATTCATTCCACCACTAAGACAGTCAAAGGTCGTCACGTGGGTAACAAGATATTGGGTGTTATTCAGTCTGGAAACATATGAGTGAACATTGACAGGTGAAGCGGTTTCCTATAATCAATATTTATCTACTGTCCACAGGATCTGTCTGATGTCTGGGGGAAACACAGGTCACTAAAAAGAGGGTCCCCTGCATTCTGTGATTGTTAGCTTATACAGTATGTGAGGAGCCAGGGTAGCCCGGTCTAGTGAGTGTTGGGTCCAGCTGTTTTTTTTGTTTTTTTTTAGAAAACTAGCTAAAATTCTTTTTTTTTTTTTAAACGGTCTTCTAGGCTATCGGTCTTTTCAGAGAAGACAAGTAGGCACCGTATTTACCATTTAATGAAGCTGAAAATCTGCCACCCAGGATCTGATCTAGATAAAGGGGTGACTTTTTGAGAAAGGTTCACTATAGTTTATATACACTCCGCAACACTGAAATTGCATCACAGAGAAGTAAAAGTCGTGGAATTACGTAAATCACCAGATGGATTTTCACAACGTGGATTTCTCCAGTCTGGAGTTTGAACCTCGTGCAGAAATCCTGGCACCTCCAGCTGCTATCACTGACGTTATTAATGGTCGTCTCAGGAAGGTTCTGCCGCTGAATATACAAATTATCAGGATCCACTGCCGGCAGCTCCTGTGTAATCACCGACCAATGACGCCCCTATGTGGAGACGCTGCAGCCACGGGAGGCTTTGGAGAAATGGTCACACCACTGGTTCTACATTTACATCAATATAACGCTGAGCTGTTAGTGTACTGGTAATGAACACACTGGTTGTACTGGTGGGTTGGCATAATGTACGGTAGCCGCACCCCACTAGTCTTCATTCCAAGTGTGCTCAGCTTGGAACCAGCGACGCGATAATTTCACCAGTGGCTGCCAACAGCTGTTTTTCAACACGACAACCCCAGGCCGCATGTCACTGGGGCTTCTGTAACCACCTGTGTCGCCTAAACTTGCTCCTGTGGCTGCAGCGTCTCTGGACTTGTCCCCGTTGTGCACATCGGGGGCGTCATTGGTCGGTGATTACACAGGAGCTGCCGGCAGCGGATCCTAAGGATTTGTACATTCAGCAGCAGAATATTCCTCAGCAACCATTAATAACTTCCGTGACAGCGGCCGAGGCTGGAGGTGCTGGGATTTCTGCATGAGGTTCAGACTCCAGACTGAAGAAATCAAGATGTTTCAAAAATGTTGTTTCCATTTTTTCCCCATTTGCACATCAGTGACGTCTCCATCCTGTGATTTTCATCATTCCATGACTTTTCCATTGCAGTGTTCTAATCTCAGTGTTGAAGAACCTATACACCAGGTGCTATTACTCCTATGTATCACTAGGGGGCACTGTGCACAAAATTTATTTCATTATGACTCTGCAGGCTGGGTATAACCCTCTAGTACTGCATGTTTCAGACCTTAGTGATCAAACTTTTTTTTTTTTCTTTCTTTTTTAATTTTGACATGTACTTTTTTATTCTTCTATTGATAAAGCTGGGTAAGGGATTTTGTGTTTTTTTCTGGAGTATAATACAGGATGTAACTCAGGATCAGTAATGTATGTACTCAGTGACTGCACCAGCAGAATAGTGAGTGCAGCTCTGGAGTATAATACAGGAGGTAACACAGGATCAGTAATGTATGTACTCAGTGACTGCACCAGCAGAATAGTGAGTGCAGCTCTAGAGTATAATACAGGCTGTAACTCAGAATAATTAATGTATGTACACAGTGACTGCACCAGCAGAATAGTGAGTGCAGCTCTGGGGTATAATACAGGCTGTAACTCAGGATCAGTAATGTAATGTATGTACACAGTGACTGCACCAGCAGAATAGTGAGTGCAGCTCTGGAGTATAGTATGTGGTATAACTTTGGTATCCCACTATACTGATCCTAAGTCTGTACTTTACTGCTGAAATGTCAGTTTCTATTTGTCTGAGCATCAGGCAGTTGCAGATCTCAGCATTTACTTTTAGTTCTTGTGATGAATAATAATATAGTAATAATTCTACAATACACCGATCTACCACACATTATTCATCTTCTCCGCTGTCCTGTGCGACTGCCATGTATGTGCTGCGGCTGAGCGGTATATGGGTGCGAGCTCTGTATCTTCTGCTGCACGTCTCGGTTGTATGAATGATGTTCTCTTCCATCAGATCCTGTCAGTAGCAGGGATCACATTTGCTCTATAAATCTCATCTTTCAGTAACCCATATAATTAGAGACAATCTGAGGCAGTACATTATTCACCTCCTCGTGTTTCTTGGGTTGATCGTTCACCTGCTATATTTGGTAACGCTCCAGTTACATGACGCATTCAGCATTTAATATTAGCACTGAGTTACCGTACATAGAAAAATAATGAAGATGTTGCCAAAACCCATCGTCTCATAATTACCTACAATAAAGCTACAAATATATCCGTAATTATAAAATTTACCCATGCAAAATAGGCCTGTCACACACAGCAAGACGGCCCATAGCCAGGGACACGAATATCACTCTGCCTGGTCCTCATCCCCTTTACTTTTCTATGTTTTAGATGGGAGAATCCTCTTAATCCGTCATGGTCAGAGCAGAGGCGATGCTCACAATTCTTAACCTGTAGCATTCTGGGATTTATGTGATAAACCTTCTAATATTATTTTTAATATATAGTTTTACAAGAATCAGTTGTGCCACAAACAAATTAACTGCAGGGGTCCCCAATCTTAAGAGAAGGAGGGAAATGGATGTCATTATAATGTGGCCATACTAAGGTTGTTTTTATAGAAGAGGCGATACTGGACAGCCGATCAGTCCGTGTACTGCAGTGCTACCGGGGGTGATCAGTGACGTGCCCATGCAGCTCATGAATGTGGGTTTGAGTTCATGTCCCAGGAAACATCATTGTATTCTAAAAATATGGTAACTCTCCATGTTACGCCCACATCTCCTCACCAGGCCTTGAGTTGCAGCTTGGCATCATTCATTACAATGTTGCTGAACTGCAATACCAGACACAACCCATGGACAGGTGTGGCGCTGTTTGTGAAAGAATACATGCACACAAGGGAGCTGCCAAACACTTCTTAAAAGAGCTATTTTGGGTGGACTCGATGATCTGTAAGTGCAGTTCCTAGTAATTTGGTGGAACCTGCCAGCGAGTGTTTAATACCGCAATACACAGATCATTTAGAAACCACTGGGCCGTCTGGTAATGCACAGACCCTGTACACAGCTGCAGACGGATATGAGGGTCCACTCAAAACACTCAGTATTGATTGTACAAAAAGAAGTGAAGTCCCAATGTTTAGTATATCATGTTAATTCTGCCAATAAGTGACTGCCGGATTATTGAGCTAATCTCTGTGCCCTCCTGTGCGCCCCGGGCTGGACTTGTCCGCTATCATGATAATCTGTGTGTATGATACTGTGTGCGGGGTGTTATATAAAGGAAAGAAACAGGAATGACCAGGGAATAAGTCTTTATCATTCTGATGAAATCTATGGACTGAGAACAACATGGACCTGAGCCAGTGATCAGGAAACCTGTGCGGCATTTCCAGGTGTAGGATGTTGTGTGCCTGCCATTAATGACACGTGACTCAGTCTGTGCCATAGTAATCTGCCCTTTCACCCACATTGTGCCATCAGTCTCGGAGAACACGTCTGTGGTAGGATAATGGCAGATTACAGAATGTTTCCATTGAGGTGGTGAAAGAGATTCCGGAATCTAGACAGAGCCACCACAGACCTGTCCGATCACAATAATCAGTGGCTTTAGTTTCCTTCAGTGATTGCTCAGCATTCGTCTGTGTCTTCATTGCAGTTGGAATAACCACAAGAACAGGAGTTGACAGTGTGAGGCTTATATAAGGGTGCAATTCAGCTGCTTCCTCCAGAACGGAGAGGATCCATTGTATCTAGTGCGTGCCGGCGATGTATAAATCGGCGCTGGGGAGACTTTGTGGTCGACTTCACTGAATGCACATTTTCAGAGGGCACCATGTGTGGCAGGATGGTATTGTGGAGGCACAGCATGTGGCACCATAAGAAGTAACTGTAGAGGTTGGGGATGTGCTGCACAAGGACAAAGACATCCAGTCGGCAAACTACATAGATAAATTGTGAAATTAAAAAAAGAACTGTAAGATAAAATAATAATTGCTGCAAATTGTGTCCAAACCTCTAATTAGGGAGCGTGTGGACGCTGGGTTCTTGCACAAGATGAGTGGGTCAGGTGTTTAGCTTAGAAAATATTAATATTTATATATTTTATCTTTGACGTAATAAGACTGCCGGATTGTGCCGAAATTCTAGTTTTGATTGTACCCAGTACACATGATTGAATACATGGCATACATCCAATAATTACAGTCTTCGTGTCATTAGTGAGATAATTGTGCAATAATAAGAGACTCTGCCCAGAGCGAATGACACAAAGATCAACAAATCACAAGTGTCCAACAGAAAAGGCCACATGCCCCGCAGTCCGACTGCGGCTTCAGCCACGCTCTCATTCACTTTGCTTCTGGACTTGTGCTCAATACAGGATAGTACTAGAACTGTCAATGAAGGAGGCTGCCTGTCTACTTCAATAGCTAAGCCAGCCTCCTTCTCTTCATATACAATGGCTCTGACATATAAGGGGCTGGCTTAGCTATTACATAAGCAGTCAACCAGCCCCCTTTACACAGAGCACATACAGTGCTGTCCAGGTGCTGACACAGAAAATGAGTCCCATATTGAGCACAAAACCTGAAGCAAAGTGGTTGGGAGCTGGGATGAAGCATTGTAGCATGTGCTAGAAAATTCTACATCTTTCTGTTTAGAATTATTTTAATTGAGTTTTTGTTTGGCTGTAAATCCTTTTTAATGAATGGACGACACAGAGCAAAACTCCTGTATTGTGTATGACGGCCAGTCAGTCCCGGCAGTCAATAGAGACATTCTGCGGGTACCCAGCATTGTGGCTGCTGCTTTGTGCAGGAGATTTGGCGCTGTGTAATACAGCAGCATCAGGGTTCAGCACCTTAAAAAGATAGGTCAGGACATGTTCAGACAAGTGAATTATAAGTGGATCATTTCTGTTGTTTTTTTTTCCTCAAGACTACATTACTTAGTTGAAACTAATCACCGATTTTTCCTAGATTTCACTTTTTTAAGGCTGAAATTTAGGTTGAAATAAGCTTATAGGGAAGCGGTCACCTGATTCACGCTGCCTAACCTGCGAACAGCATGAATCAGAGCCTGGCTGCACGACGTCAGCGGGTGCGTTTCTTTCTAGCGCTGTGGCAGATGATTGACAAGTCTCTTCCAATGTACACACCTGGAGCGGCGCTGGGAAGAGCCGGCTGGCGGCAACCCCGGACTAGACTGGTGCCCACGTTCGGCCAGCTCCTCTAACTTTATTTTCCCTGACACGCTGGAGCATTGCAGAGAAAGGATTACCTGTTTGCTGTCTTGCCACTCGGCTCTGTGTTATTCTGGCTGCATGAATCTGATGACAGGTCCCCTTTACAGCCAAAACAGCCAAACTGTTATAAAATCAGTGTATGGTGCTCAATTCTGTCAAAACAAAGGTGAGAGAAGAATCAATATGCTGAATGTTAATGCCTGGTCTTCTTGCAGCCGGCAGTCAGTCTGCTGTGTACTCCACTCTACCTAATATCACACATTAAATGGACTTGTATATCGATGAACTGTTCTTAGGATAATCCTCAATATCAGGACTTCAGCACCCCATCAATCAGCTCTCTGTAGCCCCGTGTGCAGAGCCGGGAGACCTCGGCTCAATACACAATGTAGTGTCCGCTCTCAGTTACTGCAGATCCTATTGTAGTGATTGGGGGCTGTGCTGCAGTACCGAGATCAGGCATTGTACAGAGCCGCGCTGTTCTGGCCTTATACACTGCGCACATTGGACCGCAGTGGCATCTGCACTGATCGTGGGGGTCCAGGTGTCTGGTCTCCATTTGTAGCGCCCCCACTTCCGCAGGGCCGAGGGGTACCCGGTACCGGGCCTCTGAGTCTCTGCTCTGGGGTTGTCACGGTGGCTAGACCCGGTCCGTGACCCTGCTGAGGGACGTACAGTAATAGATGTGGATGGTGGTGGTGGTGCAGTAAATAACGAGGACACCAGGTTGCAGTCTCTTTACCTCTTTACTGAAGGCTTCAAGTGTCCAATCCAGGGCACTGTTAACCGGGCTGAGACCGGCCGGTCCGAAGGCACATCAGGAGTCCCCTTCACAGGTGGGAATCAGCGTCTACCTTCTAGCGCTTGTGTGTTGTAGTCCTTCCCTTCTGAGCACCCCGGGATAGTCCTCACAACTGCTTCTGTCTGTCTCTGATGCTCGTTCTCTCCGTCCCCCAGATGATATGGCTAGGACGCACCCGTATGACGGGGTAGGCCTGGAGTTCTTCCGGGACTCTAGAGTCGCCCCTCTCCCACAGCTGCCTCCGTTGTCTGCTTAGGTGTTTTAGTGAGACAGCCAACCTATAATTGGCTGTCCGGCCGTGGTTTGAAGTAATACTTGTAGTCTCTTACTTGCTCGGCGTTCCGGCCACCGACTGTTGCCCCTCAGAAGGATGTTGCCTCGATCTTACAGCACGACTCCTTCTGGTTCTATCACTTCTTTGCTGTGTCCCCTTTGCTCACTGGTTTGTGCTATTCTTAGGAGTCTGCCAGGATCCCATCCCTGACAGGTCCTCTCACTAGCTCTTCCCAGTTACTTCTTTCTGTCTTCCTGTCCAACCCCCAGTTTTACCAGAGTGTGAGGAGTGGCCTACTAGATAGAACCACTCCCGCTGGTGGCCGGAGTGTGAAGTGTAATGTGAGTGTTACCTGATCAGGTGAACTCCATTAGTGCAATCAGACGTAACATCACCCCCCCTTAGCGGCAGAGCGACATTACTGCAACGACCAGGACTCTGGGGCGCTGCACTCCCCCCCGGTTAAATCCAGTACTCCCGGACTGGGAAAACAAGAACAACAATACATGTTAACAGGAAACACACAACAATTTGAAAGGTTATAAACAATTAAACATAACAGTGCTTCCCCTTATGGGAGGTGAGGACTTCTTGAACGTTGCAAAGGTTAGGTCATGCACAGTTTATGACTCTCAGTTCAGTGGTTGAAACAGCGGGGACCCCAGGTAAACAAAGGGGTCCCCTTTTAGAAGTTTTTGGAGCAATTCACTGTCCATTACTCCGCTGTCCATTTTTAAAACCTGTAACAGAAGATATGCACACAAACATTTTCAACTAAATAGCAGCCCTCATTAATACCTCCAAGTTTTGTAGCGGAGTGGAGTTTGATTCTGAGTGCTGCGTGTGGACCTTCGCAGCGCAGTGGTCGCTATTGACCTAACCGGGCCCGCTATGCTTGCTACCGCTGGTGTAGTGCACTGTCTTCTGGCTACACTTCTAGTGAGTCTGGGTAGCACTGGCAGGCTAGAGCTCTCAGGGCTGCTGCTACCAACAGTGGGTACGATAGATTCGCCGATAGCAGAGGGAAGACTTGCCGGTTCAGCGGTTGGCATGGCATCTTCAGATTGGATCTGCTGAGCTGGCTGAGGCTGCGGGGCCGGATGATCTGGTACCACCATTGTTTCTGGTGGGTCCGGCTGTTGGAACGTTAGAACAGGTACCACGATGGCCTGATTTATCTGAGTCCAGGACTGGGGAAAGTCACCAAGGACAGTGTGGATCATCTCCTTTTCTTCAGGTGGGGAGATTCCTGGAGCCGTTTCCCTCTCTCTCAACTTATCAGGGCAGACCTTAAGGTGATCCCTGGATATCGCCGTTGAGGTCTCCCCTCCGTCCTTGCTGATGAGACAGACCTTCGTGTTGTCGAAATCGGATGGCAGGATGGTATACGGTTCCGCTTCCCATTGGTCATCGAGCTTGTGTAGTCTCCTCTTTCGTTTGAGTACTTGCTCACCAGGTGACAGGGGAATCGCAGGAGCGTGCTGGTTGTAGTCCCTTTCTTGTTTTTGCCTAGCCTGGGCGAGACTTCTCTCTACGCACTCCTGTACCTTGCGGTACCTTTGCTGCCTTTCTACATCCCAATCTGCATCCGGTGAGGTATCTTCGGGGACTAGGACCCCCATGTCCAAATCAACGGGTAACTGGCTAGACCTTCCTCGCATTAGGTACGCTGGAGTGCAGTTGGTAGAATTTACTGGGATGTGATTGTATATATCCACCAAGTCAGGCAACTTTGTCGGCCACAGGTTCCGTTCCTCTACGGGCAAGGTCTTCAATAAGTCAATCACCACTTGGTTCATCTTTTCGCACATCCCATTGGTTTGAGGATGGTACGGTGTGGTTCTGATCTTCTTACACCCGTACAGTTGGCAGAACTCTTGGAACACTACTGCTTCGAAGGCTGGTCCCTGATCGGTCAGTACCTTCTCCGGGTAGCCATGGGGCCTACAAAAGTACTGCTGGAAGGCCTTGGCGGCAGTCCTGGCCGTTAGATCCTTGACAGGTACAACCACCAAAAATCTGGAGTAGTGATCTACGATGGTAAGAGCGTAGATATAGCCTAACCGGCTAGGTGTCAGCTTCACATGATCCAGCGCGACCAGTTCGAGCGGCCGTTTGGTGATGATAGGCCGCAGGGGAGCCCGTTGGCTGTCACGGTCCTTCCGGCGTAGGCTACATGGACCGCACTCCTGACACCACTTCTCAATGGCTCTCTTCATGCCAATCCAATAGAACCTCCCTCGGAGCAGCCTCTCTAGCTTCCTCCATCCGAAGTGTCCGGCTCCATCGTGGTAGGCTCCCAGAACCATGGGCGCATCTCGCCTTGGCACCACTATCTGCCACACCAATTCATGAGTACGTGGATCGATGCTTCTCCTGCACAGCTTGCCATCATGGATAAACAGTTTGCTTCTCCCCTTCCACAGCTGTTGGGTCTCCTGTGGATCATCTGGGCCGGGATGCAACCCTGCCTGCGTCAAGAGCTCTTTCACCCGACAGACCGCGGGGTCAGCATCCTGGGTTTCCGCCCACCCATGGTGGGGCAGGGGGTTCAGCGTGGCACCCGGTTGGTTTTTGTGCCTGTTCCTCACATGATGGGAGTTCTGAGTGGCTTTAGGGCGATGGAATGCAGGTAGCTCCACCTCTTCAAGTGCCTCCGGGTCTTCCTCTGCTTCTGGCAAATTGGGCATTCGAGACAAGGCATCAGCATTTGCATTCTTGTGTCCTGCCCGGTACTTGATGGTGAAGTTGTAGTTGGACAGCCGGGCCATCCACCGCTGTTCCAAGGCCCCGAGCTTGGCGGTGTCCAGATGTGTTAACGGATTGTTATCCGTGAAGACAGTGAACTTCGCTGAGGCCAGGTAGTGTTTGAACCTCTCTGTCACGGCCCAGACGATGGCAAGGAATTCCAGCTTAAAGGAACTGTAGTTGTCAGGGTTCCTTTCCGTGGGACGAAGTTTCCTGCTGGCGTAAGCGATTACCCTCTCCTTGCCCTTCTGGACCTGGGACAGCACGGCTCCCAATCCTACATTGCTGGCATCCGTGTACAGCACAAACGGTTGGTCGTATTCGGGGTAGGCCAGTACCTCTTCTCCCGTCAGTGCCGACTTCAAGCAAGTGAAGGACCCTTCCAGCCCCTCGTTCCAATCAAATGGGGTGTTCTTCCCTTTGGTCTTCTTTGATTGCCCCACCAACAGGTCTTGCAAGGGCGCGGCCTTCTTGGTGAAGTCCTTAATGAACCTCCGGTAATAGCCTACCAGCCCGAGGAATTGCCGGACTTCGTGGAGGTTGCTGGGCTTCGGCCAATCCTGGATCACCGTGACCTTGTCGGGGTCTGGGGCCACTCCTTCAGCGCTCACCACATGGCCCAGGTACTGCACTTTAGGTTTCAGCAGATGACATTTGGACGGTTTCACCTTTAAGCCAAAGTTGGACAGGGCTTCAAACACCTCAGCCAGGTGTTTCAAATGGTCTTCGTAGGTCTTAGAGAAGACAATGACATCATCCAAATACAGCAGCACGGTTTCAAAGTTCTTGTGTCCCAGACAGCACTCCATCATCCTCTGGAACGTCCCCGGGGCATTGCACAATCCAAAGGGCATGTAGTTGAATTCGCAGAGACCCATCGGTGTCGTGAAGGCAGTCTTCTCTTTGTCCACCTCCGCCACGGGAACCTGCCAGTACCCACTGGTGAGATCTAAGGTAGAGAAGTAGTTAGCAGATTTTAAGGCAGCCAGAGACTCCTCTATCCTGGGCAGTGGGTATGCGTCCTTATGTGTAATGCGATTCAACTGTCTATAATCAACACACATCCTCATTGTACCATCCTTTTTTTAACCAGGACTAATGGAGCTGCCCAGGGGCTACAACTGTCTCTCACCACCCCAGCCTCCTTCATTTCTCGCAACATGTCCTTGGCACACTGGTAATGAGCTGGGGGTACAGGGCGGTATCTCTCTTTTATGGGCCGGTGATCTCCCGTGGGGATATGGTGTTGGATCCCTTTCACCTGTCCAAAATCTAAGGGGTGTTTGCTAAATACCCGCTCGTACTCGTGAACCATCCTGTAAGCCCCTTGTTTTTGATGGGATGGGGTAGAGTCAGTGCCCACATGCAATTCCCGACACCAATCTTTCGTGTGCCCTGCAGAACCGTTGTCCTCCGCCATGTTTGACGGGACCAAGGGTTCAGGTGTCCTTATCACACTATTGTTGACAGTGAACAGTTTGGCGAGCGTGGCATACTTGGTGAGATGAACCTCTTCCTCCCCACAATTGAGGACACGTACGGGCACCCTCCCCTGGCGCACGTCGACCACCCCCCGGGCTGTCAGAATAGTAGGCCTATTGTCTGAATACACGGGTTCTACCAAGGCCTGGTAGTCCTTTCCCCTGAGGCCTATGGCTGCCCGACACCATATTAACATTTCACTCCTGGGGGGTATCGCAATTGGGTTTGAATCACTCACAGTGACACGGCCAATCTCACCACCAGTCAGCTCTACCTGCTGTCTCTGCATCAGAGCTCTGATTTCTTTTTGCAGGGCACGTTGTTCGCTGTGGCCAGCGGTTTCGGCTACCTGTTGCAACAAAACAATAACTTCTGCAAGACAATTTTCTATAACATTGGTATCGATAGTCATCATGGGATTACATTCTCGGCGGTCAATATCAACAATCACAATCCCCTGAGCTTTCAATTCCACCCGCCCCACTTTGATAGTGGCCTCTTTATACCCCACTTGTGGCAATGGCTGACCATTACTGGCTATTATGGTGAAATCGTCATCGGGGCCACGAGTAATATCGGTGTCCTCCCAATACCGTTTATAGAGTACATAAGGCATAGTCGTCACCTGAGAACCGGTGTCCAGCAAAGCATTCAGGGGGATGCCGTCAACCACTACAGGAAGAACTGGTCGCCCTCCAATGTATTTGGCTCTCCAATGCTGTGGGCCTGACCGTCCTATTCCTGGGGGTTGGCCCTTTGCCCCAGGGGTTGCTCGTTTAAAGGACAGTACCTTGCAAGGTGGCCCACCTGATGACAGCGGCGGCAGATGGGTCGTCCATCCTCATGGAAGCGATCGTTGGACCGGCCTCTGGTCGGCGGGGTCCTCCTCTGTCGCATCCAAGGAACATCCTCCGGTCTGGTGGCCAGCTGGATCTTCTCCTTGGGGGCCTCCTATAGGGACCGCACCATCCGGGCCAGGGCAGCAACGCTCTTGGTCAGCTCCTGCATCTGAAGGCGGAGTCCTGCAGGGGAGTCGTCTTCTAGGCTCTGGGCATACCACCTCCTGGTGGTATGTGAGAGCAGGACGCCTAGGAGGTGCTGCACGGCTAGGCTGTCGCTCCTGCCATGCCTGGATAGCTTTATCCTTGAATTGCGCAAAAGTCAAGTCTGGATTTTGCATGGCCAGGAAGTGCAGTTGACCCCGTTGGTGGCTGCACAGGAGCCCCTCAATGAACCGCTCCTTCAGGAGTTTATCCTCATCCTGCATGCTGTCAGGGTCACTCTGCTTAATGGCCCGCATCGCCTCCTGAAGATTAAGGGCATAATCCCGTAAGCTATCCTGCGGCCTCTGCTTGCACCCATAGAAAGTCAGTTTAATTTCGGTAGCAGTGCGGGTATCAAAGGTGGCTTTAAGCTTTGCAAAAAGCTGCTGTGCAGTTCCCTTTCCATGCGGCGGGCCAGGATTTCATTTCCCTCAGAGCCGCCCCAAAGAGTTGGTTTGTTATCAGATGAACCTTCTGAGGCTCTGTCAGGGGATAGAACTCGAGCAGGCTGCAGATCCCTTCTTTAAAGTCAGTGAATGTATGTGAATCCCCGGAGTATCGTGGGAGCCAGGCCGCCCCGGGCAGGTATGGCATAGAGAAGGGCATTATAGCCTTTGCGGTAGCGGCGGTGTCCGACTGGCTGATGGGGGCAACGGGCTCCGGGGCTGCCAGTGGTGGTATTAGGGCCGCGGCTTCGCCCGCTGCGGGGACCGGAGGTGCCCCTGCGTCCACGGCTGCGGCCGCCACCTCCTCTCCTCCCGACTCGGACATGGCTGTCCCTTCCTCCCACTAACCTGCTGGAGGTTGGAGTTCCTCTTCCGGGATTGGCGCCTTACCGCGCTTTTCCGTTCCGCGCTTCTTTTGGCCGGTTCCGCCCACGAAGCTAAGGCTCCTCCTTCCGTGCGCGGCAATGGCGAATTTTGGCGGTAAATGACAATACACAGTCCTTGCAATAAGTCACAGTAGTTCCAAGCACAGTAAATCACAGTTCCAAGGCACACATGACCTGATTCTTCAGGCTTAAGTAGATCCTGTTCGTGACGCCAAGTTGTAGCGCCCCCACTGCCGCAGGGCCGAGGGGTACCCGGTACCGGGCCTCTGAGTCTCTGCTCTGGGGTTGTCACGGTGGCTAGACCCGGTCCGTGACCCTGCTGAGGGACGTACAGTAATAGATGTGGATGGTGGTGGTGGTGCGGTGCAGTAAATAACGAGGACACCAGGTTGCAGTCTCTTTACCTCTTTACTGAAGGCTTCAGGTGTCCAATCCAGGGCACTGTTAACCGGGCTGTCTGAGACCGGCCGGTCCGAAGGCACATCAGGAGTCCCCTTCACAGGTGGGAATCAGCGTCTACCTTCTAGCGCTTGTGTGTTGTAGTCCTTCCCTGCTGAGCACCCCGGGATAGTCCTCACAACTGCTTCTGTCTGTCTCTGATGCTCATTCTCTTCGTCCCCCAGATGATATGGCTAGGACGCACCCGTATGACGGGGTAGGCCTGGAGTTCTTCCAGGACTTTAGAGTCGCCCCTCTCCCACAGCTGCCTCCGTTGTCTGCTTAGGTGTTTTAGTGAGACAGCCAACCTATAATTGGCTGTCTGGCCGTGGTTTGAAGTAATACTTGTAGTCTCTTACTTGCTCGGTGTTCCGGCCACCGACTGTTGCCCCTCAGAAGGATGTTGCCTCGATCTTACAGCACGACTCCTTCTGGTTCTATCACTTCTTTGCTGTGTCCCCGTTGCTCACTGGTTTGTGCTATTCTTAGGAGTCTGCCAGGATCCCATCCCTGACAGGTCCTCTCACTAGCTCTTCCCAGTTACTTCTCTCTATCTTCCTGTCCAACCCCCAGTTTTACCAGAGTGTGAGGAGTGGCCTACTAGATAGAACCACTCCCCCTGGTGGCCGGAGTGTGAAGTGTAATGTGAGTGTTACCTGATCAGGTGAACTCCTTTAGTGCAATCAGACGTAACATCACCCCCCTTAGCGGCAGAGCGACATTACTGCAACGACCAGGACTCTGGGGCGCTGCACATTCATCATCGATGACGGATCCTAATGACCACTGACAGCGATTGTCGGTGTATGGACACCTTGAATCCTGTACACACCTCCGGGAGCAGCCTAAATAATGTCATCATTCCTAAACACCAGTAATTGTCATGTAGGTGAGCGCCGGATCCAGAAAAAACTGGGTCCAAGGCAGAAATCAAGGCGTGGAGACCAAGAGTAGTAAATGGATACATGAAGATACCATAACCCATATGGCATCTGCCGCCTTCGCTCTGTGCCGATAGGGCTTGTCCCACAAATTAATATAATCTTCTTTGCTACGTCATGCAAAAAATAACGACTTTTCCACTGGAATATTCTATAAAATGCTCATGTGTTCGGACATTGGTATATGTGTGGTAGCAACATCTAAACAAAGGAAATATTGAGTTTTTCCTGATCTAAAAATTGTAATATTCATACTTTAGAAATTGGAGTAATTTGGGTATAGCTTCCGCTTCTCTCCTATTATTGTACTAAGGAGACGCAGAAACTTTAAATAATATCATAAATTAGGTGTCAATTGTATAAAAGGCATTTGAATAAGGACCAAGGTTAGAAGACCACACAGCCCTGTAATGATCGTAAGAGGACCCCCTACCCCTCTGCTACATTTGAGTGTTGGGGTTCATACTTTTGGGGCCTAACATGGCACCCCTTTTGAGCAGTGTTGGATTTGGGTGCCAAGAGCCCACCAGTAGCATCATCTCTGGGGTCTCACTGTTCATTATCATGCAAATATTACATTACCCTCATTCACAAATTTCTATAATAATAAACTGGACAATGTCTGTACATAAAGAATCCAGGATATTGTACCAACTACTGCTCATATACAGGAGCTTCTCACAAAATTAGAATATCATCAAAAAGTTAATTTAAGTTCTTCAATACAAAAAGTGAAACTCCTATATTCTATAGTCATTACACACAGAGTGATCTATTTCACGTGTTTATTTCTGTTAACCCCTTCACCCCCGGAGCTTTTTCCGTTTTCGTTTTTCGCTCCCCTCCTTCCCAGAGCCATAACTTTTTTATTTTTCCGTCAATTTGGCCATGTGAGGGCTTATTTTTTGCGGGACGAGTTGTACTTTTGAACGACATCATTGGTTTTATCATGTTGTGTACTAGAAAACGGGAAAAAAATTCCAAGTGCAGTGAAATTGCAAAAAAAGTGCAATCCCACACTTGTTTTTTGCTTGCCTATTTTGCTAGGTTCACTAAATGCTAAAACTGACCTGCCATTATGATTCTCCAGGTCAGTACGAGTTCATAGACACCTAACATGACTAGGTTATTTTTCACCTAAGTGGTGAAAAAAAATTCCAAACTTTGCAAAAAACAAAACAAAATTGCGCCATTTTCCGATACTCGTAGCGTCTCCATTTTTCGTGATCTGGGGTCAGGTGAGGGCTTATTTTTTGCGTGCCGAGCTGGCATTTTTAATGATAGCATTTTGGTGCAGATACGTTCTTTTGATCGCCCGTTATTGCATTTTAATGCAATGTCGTGGCGACCAAAAAAACGTAAATCTGGCGTTTCGATTTTTTTTCTCATTACGCCGTTTAGCGATCAGGTTAATGCTTTTTTTTTATTGATAGATCGGGCGATTCTGAACGCGGCGATACCAAATATGTGTAGGTTGGGTTTTTTTTTAATTGATTTATTTTGATTGGGGCGAAAGGGGGGTGATTTAAACTTTTATATTTTTTTTATTTTTTTCACATTTTTTTTTACTTTTTTTTTTTAACTTTTACCATGCTTCTATAGCCTCCATGGGAGGCTAGAAGCAGGCACAGCCCGATCGGCTCTGCTACATAACAGCGATCATCAGATCGCTGTTATGTAGCTAAAATGCAGGTGTGCTGTGAGCGCCGACCACAGGGTGGCGCTCACAGCCACCGGCGATCAGTAACCATAGAGGTCTCCAGGACCTCTATGGTTACAATGTACAAGCATCGCCGATCCCCGATCATGTGACGGGGGTCGGCGATGCGCTCATATCCGGCCGCACGGCCGGATGCGGTAGTTAAATGCCGCTGTCTGCGTTTGACAGCGGCATTTAACTAGTTAATAGCGGCGGGTGATCGCGATTTCACCCGCCGCTATTGCGCGCACATGTCAGCTGTAAAAAACAGCTGACATGTCGCGACTTTGATGTGCGCTCACCGCCGGAGCGCACATCAAAGCGGGGGTCCCGACATGTGACGTACTATACCGTCACATGTCGGGAAGGGGTTAATGTTGATGATTATGGCTTACAGCCAATGAAAACCCAAAAGTCATTATCTCAGTAAATTAGAATACTTTATAACACCAGCTTGAAAAAGGATTTTAAAATCCGAAATCTTGGCCTACTGAAATGTATGTTCAGTAAATGCACTCAATGCTTGGTCAGGCTCCTTTTGTATCAATTACTGCATCAATGTTGCGTGGAATGGAGGCAATCAGCCTGTGGCACTGCTGAGGGGTTATGGAAGCCCAGGTTGCTTTGATAGCAGCCTTCAGCTCGTCTGCATTGTTGGGTCTGGTGTCTCATCTTCCTCTTGACAATACCCCATAGAGAATCTATGGGGTTAAGGTCAGGCGAATTTGCTGCCAATCAAGCACAGTGATACTGTTGTTTGTAAACCAGGTATTGGTACTTTTGGCAGTGTGGGCAGGGGCCAAGTCCTGCTGGAGAATGACATTTCCATCTCCAAAAAAGCTAGTCGGCAGAGGGAAGCATGAAGTGCTCTACAATATCCTGGTAGACGGCTGCGCTGACTTTGGTCTTGATAAAACACAGTGGACCTACACCAGCAGATGACATGGCTCCCCAAACCATCACTGATTGTGTAAACTTCACACTAGACCTCCAGCAGCTTGGATTGCGGCCTCTCCACTCTTCCTCCAGACTTTGGGACCTCGGTTTCCAAATTAAATGCAAAATTTACTTTCATCTGAACACAACACCTTGGACCACTGACAACAGTCCAGTTCTTCTTCTTCTTGGCCCAGTTAAGATGCTTCTGGCGTTGTCTATTGGTCATGAGTGGCCTGACACCAGGAATGTGACACTTGTAGCCCATGTCCTGGATACGTCTGTGTGTGGTGGCTCTTGAAGCAGTGACTCCAGCAGCAGTCCACTCCTTGTGAATCTCCACCACATTATTGAATGGCCTTTTCTTAACAATCCTTTCAAGGCTGCAGTTATCCCGGCTGCGTGTGCACCTTTTTCTACCACACTTTTTCCTTCCACTCAACTCTCCATTATTATGCTTGGATACATCACTCTGTGAACAACCGGCTTCTTTAGCAATGACCTTTTGTGGCTTGCCCTCCTTGTGGAGTGTGTCAGTGACTGCCTTCTGGACATCTGTCAGGTCAGCAGTCTTCACCATGATTGTGGAGCTACTGGAACAGACTAAGGGACCTTTATAAACACTTAGGAAGCCTTTGCAGGTGTTTTTTGTTAATTAGTCTAATTTACTGAGATAATGACTTTTGGGTTTTCATTGGCTGTAAGCCATAATCATCAACAGAAATAAACACATGAAATAGATCACTCTGTAATGACTATATAATATATGAGATTCACTGTTTTTATTGAAGATCTGAAATTGGCCCACTGGGGCATTCACCTATTTCTGTGTGGGCCAGTCCGAGCCTCCACTTGAGGATGGCTTAAGAACTCAGACATACTTTGCTCTAATTCAAGCAACTGTGCTTCAAACATACGGCATGGAGGTTACAGTCTATGTGACAATACTTGGCAGTTACAGTCTACATGACTCAGCCTTGTGGTGAAAATCTTGGCTCACAAATTGGGAGTTAGTCGATCTGATAGTATTTGGTGGATACTGTCATTGACACATCTCTGTGGGTCATAGTCTTTGGCGCACAATATGTCAGCTACAGTCTACATTATGTCTATCTGACAATGATTGGCCATTATAGTCTATGGCACACAGCTTGGCGGTTACAGTCTATCTGACAGTACTTGGCCATTACTGTCTATGGCACACAGCTTGGCAGTTAGTCTGTCTGACAATACTTAGCCATTACAGTCTATGGCACACAGCTTGGCGGTTACAGTCTGACAATACTTAGCCATTACAGTCTATGGCACACAGCTTGGTGGTTACAGTCTATCTGATAATACTTATTCATTACAGTCTATGGCACACAGCTTGGTGGTTACAGTCTATCTGACAGTACTTAGCCATTACATTCTATGGCACACAGCTTGGCAGTTACAGTCTGACAATACTTAGCCATTACAGTCTATGGCACACAGTTTCGCGGTTACAGTCTGACAATACTTAGCCATTACAGTCTATGGCACACAGTTTCGCGGTTACAGTCTGACAATACTTAGCCATTACAGTCTATAGCACACAGCTTGGCGGTTACAGTCTATCTGACAGTACTTAGCCATTACAGTCTATGGCACACAGCTTGGCGGTTACAGTCTGACAATACTTAGCCATTACAGTCTATAGCACACAGCTTGGCGGTTACAGTCTATCTGACAGTACTTCGCCATTACAGTCTATGGCACACAGCTTGGCGGTTACAGTCTGACAATACTTAGCCATTACAGTCTATGGCACACAATTTCGTGGTCTATGGCACACAGCTTTGCGGTTACAGTCTGACAATACTTATTCATTACAGTCTACAGTATGGCACACAGCTTGATGGTTGCAATCTATCTGAGAGTACTTAGCCATTACAGTCTACGGCACACAGCTTGAAGGTTACAGTCTGTCTGACAGTACTTAGCCATTACAGTCTATGGGACACAGCTTGATGGTTGCAATCTATCTGAAAGTACTTAGCCATTACAGTCTACGGCACACAGCTTGAAGGTTACAGTCTGTCTGACATTACTTAGCCATTACAGTATATGGCACACAGCTTGGCGGTTACAGTCTATCTGACAGTACTTGGCCATTACTGTCTATGGCACACAGCTTGGCGGTTACAGTCTGACAATACTTATTCATTACAGTCTATGGCACACAGCTTGATGGTTACAGTCTGACAATACTCGGCCATTACAGTCTATGGCACACAGCTTGGTGGTTACAGTCTATCTGACAGTACTTATTCATTACAGTCTATGGCACACAGCTTGGTGGTTACAGTCTGACAATACTCGGCTATTACAGTCTGTGGCACACAGCTTGGTGGTTACAGTCTATCTGACAGTACTTATTCATTACAGTCTATGGCACACAGCTTGGCGGTTACAGTCTATCTGACAGTACTTAGCCATTACAGTCTATGGCACACAGCTTTGCGGTTACAGTCTGACAAACTTATTCATTACAGTCTATGGCACACATTTTGATGGTTACAGTCTGACAATACTCGGCCATTAGAGTCTATGGCACACAACTTGGTGATTACAGTCTATCTGACAGTACTTAGCCATTACAGTCTATGGCAAACAGCTTTGCGGTTACAGTCTGACAATAACAATAATAATAATCTTTATTTATATAGCGCCAACATATTCCGCAGCGCTTTACAGTTTAACAGTTTCAAACACAACAGTCATAAGTAACAATGTTAACAATACAATAATTAAAGCGAAATAAGAGGACCCTGCTCGTGAGAGCTTACAATCTACAATGAGGTGGGGGAGATACAAAGCACAGGTGTGTATTTACAATTATGTATTTACAATGATGGTCCAGAGATCTTCAGGGGGTGGGGGATAGATGGGGATAGTGAATGGGCTACACACACACACAAATATAAAATGAGTTTGATTAGTGAATGTGGTAGGCCTCTCTGAACAAATGTGTTTTGAGGGAGCGCCTAAAACTATGCAAATTGTGGATGGTCCTAATATCTTGGGGTAGAGCATTCCAGAGGATTGGCGCAACACGGGAGAAGTCTTGGAGTCGGGAGTGGGAGGTACGGATTAGTGCAGAGGTTAGTCGGAAGTCATTTGCAGAGCGCAGAGGTCGGTTTGGCCGATAGACAGAAATGAGGGAGGAGATGTAAGGGGGTGCCGCACTGTGGAGAGCTTTGTGGGTGAGAACAAGTACTTTGAATTGTATCCTGTAATGAATGGGCAGCCAGTGTAACGACTGGCGAAGAGCGGACACGTCCGAGTAACGATTGGCCAGATGGACGACCCTGGCTGCTGCATTAAGGATGGACTGGAGAGGGGAAAGTCGCATGAGGGGGAGGCCAATTAATAGAGCATTGCAGTAGTCCAGGCAGGAGTGGATCAGGGCGACAGTGAGGGTTTTTGTTGTTTCCATGGTGAGAAAAGGGCGGATTCTAGAGATGTTCTTTAGGTGTAAGTGGCACAAGCGGGCAAGAGATTGTATATGGGAGGTGAAGGAGAGATCGGAGTCAAACATAACACCCAAACAGCGTGCCTGCTGCCGGGGTGTTATTATGGTGCCACCCACGGAGAGGGAAATGTCAGATTTAGGGAGGTTAGAAGGCGGGAGCAGAAAAAGTTCAGTTTTGGAGAGGTTGAGTTTCAGATAGAGAGCGGACATGATGTTGGAGACTGCAGACAGACAGTCAGTGGTGTTCTGTAGTACAGCGGGGGTAAGGTCAGGGGATGACGTGTATAGTTGTGTGTCATCAGCATAAAGATGATACTGAAAGCCAATCTGCTGATGATCTGTCCAATTGGGGCTGTGTAGAGGAAGAAGAGAAGGGGGCCAAGGACTGAGCCCTGAGGTACCCCAACAGTGAGAGGAAGAGGAGATGAAGTGGAGCCAGAGAACAGAACACTGAAGGAGCGGTCAGAAAGATAGGAGGAGAACCAGGAGAGAGCAGTGTCCTTAATGCCTAGTGACTGAAGCCTAGAGAGTAGGAGAGGGTGGTCAACAGTGTCGAAAGCTGCAGAAAGGTCGAGAAGAATGAGCAGAGAGTGGTTACGTTTTGCTGTCAGAAGGTCATTGGTCACTTTGATGAGTGCAGTTTCAGTCGAATGTATGGGGCGGAAACCGGACTGTGAAGGGTCTAGGAGGGAGTGAGTGGAGAGGTAACGGGTAAAGCGGGAGTAGACCAGGTGCTCCAAGAGTTTAGAGATGAAGGGGAGATTGGAGACCGGTCTGTAGTTATTTGGGCAGGATGGGTCGAGAGCGGGTTTCTTTAGTAATGGAGTAATGATAGAGTGTTTGAAGGAAGAGGGGAAAATGCCAGAGGAGAGGGAGAGATTAAAGATTGTAGTTAGGTGAGTTGTGACGACTGGAGAGACTGGAGGAGGTGTGAGGGAATGGGGTCGGTGGTGCATGTAGTCGGACGAGAAGAGGAGAGGAGCCTGGAGACGACTTCTTCTGTGATGGGATCGAATATGGAGAGTGAGCCAGGGGAAATGCAGGGAGGGATGGGAGTCACTGAACTTTGTGATTGGGAGCGGATTTCCTGACGGATATTGTCTATTTTCTCTATAAAGTGGGAGGCCAGGTCATCAGCACAAATGTCTGTGATAGGGGCTTGTGCCAATACTTATTCATTACAGTCTATGGCACACAGCTTGGCGGTTACAGTCTATCTGACAGTACTTAGCCATTACAGTCTATGGTACACAGCTTGGTGGTTACAGTCTGTCTGACAGTACTTAGCCATTACAGTCTATGGCACACAGCTTGGTGGTTACAGTCTGTCTGACAGTACTTGGCCACTACAGTCTATGGTACACAGCTTGGTGGTTACAGTCTGTCTGACAGTACTTAGCCATTACAGTCTATGGCACACAGCTTGGTTGTTACAGTCTGTCTGACAGTACTTGGCCACTACAGTCTATGGTACACAGCTTGGTGGTTACAGTCTGTCTGACAGTACTTAGCCATTACAGTCTATGGCACACAGTTTGGCCATTACAGTTATCACATGGCAACTCAGACTTTTCAAGCACAGGCGGGGGTCAGTCTCTCTCCCTGTACCTGGCTTGTCTCAAATGGGGTTTGAACATCATGGTTATGGCAATACCATGCAGCCTCATGAAATATCACGGCTCCATGCTGTCAGGGCAAAATATACATTAAGCTGCTGGTTTGCTCATACCTCATGTAGAGTCAGGCAGCCCCACACTGCAGCATCACACATCATCGCTGACCAGGGACCCCTCCTGCTTCACCTTTGTATATACAGGCAGTAGTGTTACAGTGATGTGCAAATGAAACTATGTAAAATGGATGGTGGCTGTATACACAAGCAGCATTCAGTTATTTGCAGCCTCTTAGACTCTCAGATATCCGGGCGCAACTGTCAGCTTCACTGGGGCTTCTGATGATCAGGTACAATACAATTATTCTACAGAAATATGTAAATACTTCCGGGATTAAGGAAGTGACAGATATCTAGGTACTGATGTGCAGAATACCTGTGAAATCGATCTAACGAGGAGTGATATAATTATATAGGTGACTCATGACTGACAGGCATAAGTGCTGCGCTGCTGCCGACATTGGCTCTAATTGTATTCTGATTATAAATAGAAAAAACATGGAACATTAGGAATGCGCAACCGCAGAACACTGTATATGTCCAGTGAGAAAAGAAGGACTGTCATGGGAGCTATAAGGAGCGCATTGTTTATGCAAATAATTAATTGAACAATAGAAATGTCTGCAACTTAATATATACTTTGTGGATCTTCTCATCACCATGATCAAGATCTCTGCTTGCTCTCGATAAATGGAAACATTCTTGTTCAGTTGATGCAATGTAACAAGCCCTGTTCCTGTGTCAGTTTTTTTTTCATCAGGGAAGTTTGCATTAACTGACAGCAAGAGGCGCTAATGAATGGTGTGTGATTAAAAAAAAAATATTAGAAAGTTTATTTATTAGAAAGTTCTTTTTTTTATTTAAGGGGTATGGAGTTGTTTGATATAATACTCGGGAACCTTAAAATATTTACTGATTGAAAACTTACAGTATGACTATTAAAGGGGTTGTCTGGTACTGCAGCTGGCCCCATTCAGGTAAATACCAAACCCACATCCAGTGCATCTCACAAAATTAGAATAGTGCACACAATAAGACACATCACACAGGCACAGCGCGCGCATCAGACACATCACACAGGCACAGCGCGCGCGTCAGACACATCACACAGGCACAGCGCGCACATCAGACACATCACACAGGCACAGCGCACACATCAGACACATCACACAGGCACAATGCACACATCAGACACATCACACTGGCACAGCGCACCCATCAGACACATCACACTAGCGCAGCGCACACATCAGACACATCACACTAGCACAGCGCACACATCAGACACATCACACAGGCACAGCGCACACATCAGACACATCACACAGGCACAATGCACACATTAGACACATCACACTAGCATAGCACACACATCACACTGGCACAGCGCACCCATCAGACACATCACACTAGCACACACATCAGACACATCACACTAGCGCAGCGCACAAATCAGACACATCACACTAGCGCAGCGCACATATCAGACACATCACACTAGCACAGCGCACACATCACACTAGCGCAGCGCACACATCAGACACATCACACTAGCGCAGCACACACATCAGACACATCACACTAGCGCACACATCTGACACATCACACTAGCACAGCGCACACATCAGACACATCACACTAGCACAGCACACACATCAGACACATCACACTAACAAGCGCACACTAGCACAGCGCACACATCAGACACATCACACTAGCACAGCGCACACATCAGACACATCACACTAGCACAGCGCACACATCAAACACATCACACTAACAAGCGCACACTAGCACAGCGCACACATCAGACACATCACACTAGCACACACATCAGACACATCACACTAGCGCAGCGCACAAATCAGACACATCACACTAGCGCAGCACACACATCAGACACATCACACTAGCGCACACATCTGACACATCACAATAGCACAGCGCACACATCAGACACATCACACTAGCACAGCGCACACATCAGACACATCACACTAGCGCAGCGCACACATCAGACACATCACACTAGCGAAGCGCACACATCAGACACATCACACTAGCGAAGCGCACACATCAGACACATCACACTAGCGCAGCGCACACATCAGACACATCACACTAGCACAGCGCACACATCAGACACATCACACTGGCACAGCGCACACATCACACTGGCACAGCGCACACATCAGACACATCACACTAGCGCAGCGCACACATCAGACACATCACACTAGCACAGCGCACACATCAGACACATCACACTAGCACAGCGCACACATCAGACACATCACACTAGCACAGCGCACACATCAGACACATCACACTAGCGCAGCGCACACATCAGACACATCACACTAGCGCAGCGCACACATCAGACACATCACACTAGTGCAGCGCACACGTCAGACACATCACACTAGTGCAGCGCACACATCACACTAGCGAAGCGCACACATCACTCATCACACTAGCACAGCGCACACTAGCACAGCGCACACATCAGACACATCACACTAGCACAGCGCACACATCAGACACATCACACTAGCGCAGCGCACACATCAGACACCTCACACTAGCACAGCGCACACATCAGAGACATCACACTGGCACAGCGCACACATCAGACACATCACACTAGCACAGCGCACACATCAGACTCATCACACTAGCACAGCGCACACTAGCACAGCGCACACATCAGACACATCACACTAGCACAGCGCACACATCAGACACATCACACTAACAAGCGCACACTAGCACAGCGCACACATCAGACACATCACACTAGCACAGCGCACACATCAGACCCATCACACTAGCACAGCGCACATATCAGACACTTCACACTAGCGCAGCGCACACATCAGACACATCACACTAGCACAGCACACATCACACTGGCACAGCGCACACATCAGACACATCACACTAGCGCAGCGCACATATCAGACACATCACACTAGCACAGCGCACACATCAGACACATCACACTAGCGCAGCGCACACATCAGACACATCACACTAGCACAGCGCACACATCAGACACATCACACTAGCACAGAGCACACATCAGACACATCACACTAGCACAGCGCACACATCAGACACATCACACTAGCACAGCGCACACATCAGACACATCACACTAGCGCAGCGCACAAATCAGACACATCACACTAGCACAGCGCACACATCAGACACATCACACTAGCTCAGCGCACACATCAGACACATCACACTAGCGCAGCGCACACATCAGACACATCACACTAGCGCAGCGCACACATCAGACACATCACACTAGCACAGCGCACACATCAGACATCACACTAACACAGCGCACACTAGCACAGCGCACACATCAGACACATCACACTAGCACAGCGCACACATCAGACACATCACACTAGCACAGCGCACACATCAGACACATCACACTAGCACAGCGCACACATCAGACACATCACACTAGCACAGCGCACACATCAGACAACTCACACAAGCATAAGTGCACACATCAGACACATCACACTAGCACAGCGCACACATCAGACACATCACACTAGCGCAGCGCACAAATCAGACACATCACACTAGCACAGCGCACACATCAGACACATCACACTAGCTCAGCGCACACATCAGACACATCACACTAGCGCAGCGCACACATCAGACACATCACACTAGCGCAGCGCACACATCAGACACATCACACTAGCGCAGCGCACACAGCAGACACATCACACTAGAACAGCGCACACATCAGACACATCACACTAACAAGCGCACACTAGCACAGCGCACACATCAGACACATCACACTAGCACAGCGCACACATCAGACACATCACACTAACAAGCGCACACTAGCACAGCGCACACATCAGACACATCACACTAGCACAGCGCACACATCAGACACATCACACTAGCACAGCGCACACATCAGACACATCACACTAACAAGCGCACACTAGCACAGCGCACACATCAGACACATCACACTAGCACAGCGCACACATCAGACACATCACACTAGCACAGCGCACACATCAGACACATCACACTAACAAGCGCACACTAGCACAGCGCACACATCAGACACATCACACTAGCACAGCGCACACATCAGACACATCACACTAACAAGCGCACACATCAGACACATCACACTAGCACAGCGCACACATCAGACACATCACACTAGCACAGCGCACACATCAGACACATCACACTAACAAGCGCACACTAGCACAGCGCACACATCAGACACATCACACTAGCACAGCGCACACATCAGACACATCACACTAGCACAGCGCACACATCAGACACATCACACTAACAAGCGCACACTAGCACAGCGCACACATCAGACACATCACACTAGCACAGCGCACACATCAGACACATCACACTAGCACAGCGCACACATCAGACACATCACACTAACAAGCGCACACTAGCACAGCGCACACATCAGACACATCACACTAGCACAGCGCACACATCAGACACATCACACTAACAAGCGCACACTAGCACAGCGCACACATCAGACACATCACACTAGCACAGCGCACACATCAGACACATCACACTAGCACAGCGCACACATCAGACACATCACACTAACAAGCGCACACTAGCACAGCGCACACATCAGACACATCACACTAGCACAGCGCACACATCAGACACATCACACTAGCACAGCGCACACATCAGACACATCACACTAACAAGCGCACACTAGCACAGTGCACACATCAGACACATCACACTAGCACAGGGCACACATCAGAGACATCACACTAGCACAGCGCACACATTCCGACACATCACACTAGCACAGCGCACACCTCAGACAACTCACACAAGCATAAGTGCACACATCAGACACATCACACTAGCACAGCGCACACATCAGACACATCACACTAGCATAGCGCACACATCAGACACATCACACTAGCATAAGTGCACACATCAGATACATCACACTAGCACAGCGCACACATCAGACACATCACACAGGTACAGCGCACACATCAGACACATCACACAGGCACAATGCACACATTAGACACATCACACTAGCACACTGGCACAGCGCACCCATCAGACACATCACACTAGCACAGCGCACACATCAGATACATCACACTAGCACAGCGCACACATCAGACACATCACACTAGCACAGCGCACACATCAGATACATCACACTAGCACAGCGCACACATCAGACACATCACACTAGCATAAGTGCACATATCTCAGAACTGGAGGAGACACTGAACATATGCGTCAGGCAAGCACAAGCACACTGCATTGGCACAATTATCTCTGCAAAAACCACATCACAAACCAGTCAGTCACACGATTAATGCTACCTACTCAATTCAGAAGTTCAAAATCATCCACCAACAGTGAAACACTAAGCCTCAGCACCGTTCATCTTGCACAGCAATCTTTGGTTTACTTCCATGGCCATAAACATTTTTGGTACACACAGTGCAAGGCCCTTTTCTAGTTGAGACCCCCCTCTCCTCTGGGCACCTGTGTAGCTACACAAGCTATGTCTCTGCCCCTGCATATATGTGTCTATATATAATGAATAGTGATGAGCGAATTTATTCAGCACTATTCGTTACTCACACGAACAGTACGGTATTCAGGCTTATTCATTACTCGGCGAGCAATTTGCTATTCGCTTCGGTATATTCCATTGACCCGCCCAGCATGTTTGGCGCTTTATTTGCTTGCCAATCACAGTAATGCTGGCACCATCTTTGGTGTGGCGTTACTGTGATTGGCTGCCTGAACACCAGGTGTTTGTCGCTGTCATGTGTATGACAGTGCAGTAAACACTGCTTCTGATCGGCGGTGAAATCATACCCTCCGGTCAGAGAGCCACGGTTCCCATGCTGTCAAAAAAACAGCATGAGCGTGCAGCTGTGATTGGAGATATAAAGTTTACCTCCAGTCACTGGTGTCAACTGATGGGACTACTGCTTCCATCAGCCTATGACTGCTGCCGCTAATAAGAGTGAGAGCAGGAGCAGCTGATGGGAGTATTCATCAGCCGGCTCCTGCACTGTAAATAAATAAAAAAAAACTAAAGCAGACAGCTGGGGGCTGGTATTCTTAGGCTGGTAAGGGGCCATGGATATTGCCCCTCCCCCCAGCCTAAAAATAGCAGCCCGCAGCTGTCCAGAAAAGGCACATCTATTAGATGCTCCAATTCTCGCACTTTGCCCAGCTCTTCCAACTTGCCCTGTAGCGGTGGCAAGTGGGGTTCATATTTGTGGGGTTGATGTCATCTTTGTATTGTCAGGTGACATCAAGCCCACGGCTTAGTAATGGAGGTGTCTATAAGACACCTTTCCTTTACTAATCCTATAGTTATATGGAAAATAAAGATACAGACAGAATAAAATCTTTTCTTAGAAATAAAACAAAGCACCGTTTCCCATTTTTATTTAAAAATAACAAACACCGTTATACTCACCTAATGCCTAATTCCACTGAATCCCTTGTCTCCTGTAAGGAAGCAAAAATAAAAAACTACAATATCCCTTACCTCTCCGTTCTGTCCCACGCCGTAATTCACGTCTGGGGATTAATAGTTTTCAACCTGGACCGTGCCAAGATGCGACCTGTCCAGGCTGAGAACCACAGGTGAATGAGCTGCTGCAAGTGCAGCCTCAGTGACTAACTGTGATGTCACCAAGGTTACATCCGGTCACAGAGGCTGCGTTCCCACGTGGGCTGAAATGTCGTGACCTAAGCACCGTGGGAAAAACTCAGTGATGGATGAGGTCTCTGCAGTTCAAGCTCAGTGACTTCATCGCAGATCACTGTGAGAATTTCATCTCTATCTATCTATCTATCTATCTATCCCATATCTATCTAATATCTATCTATCCCATATCTATCTATCCCATATCTATCTATCCCATATCTATCTATTCCATATCTCTCTATTCCATATCTATCTGTCCCATATCTATCTGTCCCATATCTATCTATCTATCTATCTATCTATCTATCTATCTATCTATCTGTCCCATATCTATCTATCTATCTATCTATCTATCCCATATCTATCTATCTATCTATCCCATATCTATCTATCTGTCCCATATCTATCTATCTATCTATCTATCTATCTATCTGTCCCATATCTATCTATCTATCTATCTATCTATCTATCTATCCCATATCTATCTATCTAATATCTATCTAGCTATCTATCCCATATCTATCTATCTATCTATCTATCCCATATCTATCTATCTATCCCATATCTAGCTATCCCATATCTATCTATCTATCTATCTATCTATCTATCTATCTATCTATCTATCTATCTATCTATCTATCCCATATCTATCTATCTATCCCATATCTATCTATCTATCTATCTATCTATCTATCTACAGTGGGGCAAAAAAGTATTTAGTCAGTCAGCAATAGTGCAAGTTCCACCACTTAAAAAGATGAGAGGCGTCTGTAATTTACATCATAGGTAGACCTCAACTATGGGAGACAAACTGAGAAAAAAAAATCCAGAAAATCACATTGTCTGTTTTTTTATCATTTTATTTGCATATTATGGTAGAAAATAAGTATTTGGTCAGAAACAAAATTTCATCTCAATACTTTGTAATATATCCTTTGTTGGCAATGACATAGGTCAAACGTTTTCTGTAAGTCTTCACAAGGTTGCCACACACTGTTGTTGGTATGTTGGCCCATTCCTCCATGCAGATCTCCTCTAGAGCAGTGATGTTTTTGGTTTTACGCTTGGCAACACGGACTTTCAACTCCCTCCAAAGGTTTTCTATAGGGTTGAGATCTGGAGACTGGCTAGGCCACTCCAGGACCTTGAAATGCTTCTTACGAAGCCACTCCTTCGTTGCCCTGGCGGTGTGCTTTGGATCATTGTCATGTTGAAAGACCCAGCCACGTTTCATCTTCAATGCCCTTGCTGATGGAAGGAGGTTTGCACTCAAAATCTCACGATACATGGCCCCATTCATTCTTTCATGTACCCGGATCAGTCGTCCTGGCCCCTTTGCAGAGAAACAGCCCCAAAGCATGATGTTTCCACCACCATGCTTTACAGTAGGTATGGTGTTTGATGGATGCAACTCAGTATTCTTTTTCCTCCAAACACGACAAGTTGTGTTTCTACCAAACAGTTCCAGTTTGGTTTCATCAGACCATAGGACATTCTCCCAAAACTCCTCTGGATCATCCAAATGCTCTCTAGCAAACTTCAGACGGGCCCGGACATGTACTGGCTTAAGCAGTGGGACACGTCTGGCACTGCAGGATCTGAGTCCATGGTGGCGTAGTGTGTTACTTATGGTAGGCCTTGTTACATTGGTCCCAGCTCTCTGCAGTTCATTCACTAGGCCCCCCCGCGTGGTTCTGGGATTTTTGCTCACCGTTCTTGTGATCATTCTGACCCCACGGGGTGGGATTTTGCGTGGAGCCCCAGATCGAGGGAGATTATCAGTGGTCTTGAATGTCTTCCATTTTCTAATTATTGCTCCCACTGTTGATTTCTTCACTCCAAGCTGGTTGGCTACTGCAGATTCAGTCTTCCCAGCCTGGTGCAGGGCTACAATTTTGTTTCTGGTGTCCTTTGACAGCTCTTTGGTCTTCACCATAGTGGAGTTTGGAGTGTGACTGTTTGAGGGTGTGCACAGGTGTCTTTTTATGCTGATAACAAGTTTAAACAGGTGCCATTACTACAGGTAATGAGTGGAGGAAAGAGGAGACTCTTAAAGAAGAAGTTACAGGTCTGTGAGAGCCAGATATCTTGATTGTTTGTTTCTGACCAAATACTTATTTTCCACCATAATATGCAAATAAAATGATAAAAAAAACAGACAATGTGATTTTCTGGATTTTTTTTTTCTCAGTTTGTCTCCCATAGTTGAGGTCTACCTATGATGTAAATTACAGACGCCTCTCATCTTTTTAAGTGGTGGAACTTGCACTATTGCTGACTGACTAAATACTTTTTTGCCCCACTGTATCTATCTATCTATCTCATATCTATCTATCTCATATCTATCTATCTATCTATCTATCTATCTATCTATCTATCTATCTATCTATCTATCCCATATCTATCTATCTGTCCCATATCTATCTATCTATCTATCTGTCCCATATCTATCTATCTATCTATCTATCTATCTATCTATCTATCTATCTCATATCTATCTATCTCATATCTATCTATCTCATATCTATCTATCTATCCCATATCTATCTATCTATCTGTCCCATATCTATCTATCTATCTATCTATCTGTCCCATATCTATCTATCTATCTATCTATCTATCTATCTATCTATCTATCTATCTATCTATCTATCTATCCCATATCTATCTATCTAATATCTATCTAGCTATCTATCCCATATCTATCTAGCTATCTAATATCTATCTAGCTATCTATCCCATATCTATCTATCTATCTATCTATCCCATATCTATCTATCTATCTATCTATCTATCCCATATCTATCTATTCCATATCTATCTGTCCCATATCTATCTATCTATCTGTCCCATATCTATCTATCTATCTATCTATCTATCTATCTATCTATCTATCCCATATCTATCTATCTATCTATCCCATATCTATCTATCTATCTATCTATCCCATATCTATCTATCTATCTATCTATCTATCTAATATCTATCTATCTGTCCCATATCTATCTATCTATCTATCTATCTATCTATCTATCTATCTATCCCATATCTATCTATCTAGCTATCTAATATCTATCTAGCTATCTATCCCATATCTATCTATCTATCTATCCCATATCTATCTATCTATCCCATATCTATCTATCTATCTATCTATCTATCTATCTCATATCTATCTCATATCTATCTATCTATCTATCTATCTATCTATCTATCTATCTATCCCATATCTATCTATCTGTCCCATATCTATCTGTCCCATATCTATCTATCTATCTATCTATCTATCTATCTATCTATCTATCTATCTATCTATCCCATATCTATCTATCTGTCCCATATCTATCTATCTGTCCCATATCTATCTATCTATCTATCTATCTATCTATCTATCTATCTATCTATCTATCTCATATCTATCTATCTGTCCCATATCTATCTATCTGTCCCATATCTATCTATCTGTCCCATATCTATCTATCTATCTATCTATCTATCTATCTATCTATCTATCCCATATCTATCTATCTGTCCCATATCTATCTGTCCCATATCTATCTATCTATCTATCTATCTATTTATCTATCTCATATCTATCTATCTATCTATCTATCTATCCCATATCTATCTATCTGTCCCATATCTATCTATCTATCTATCTATCTATCTATCTATCTATCTGTCCCATATCTATCTATCTATCTATCTATCCCATATCTATCTATCTATCTATCTAGCTATCTAATATCTATCTAGCTATCTATCCCATATCTATATATCTATCTATCTATCTATCTATCTATCTATCTATCCCATATCTATCTATCTATCTATCTATCTATCCCATATCTATCTATCCCATATCTATCTATCCCATATCTATCTATCTCATATCTATCTATCTATCTCATATCTATCTATCTCATATCTATCTATCTATCTATCTATCTATCTATCTATCTATCTATCTATCCCATATCTATCTATCTATCTATCTATCTATCTATCCCATATGTATCTATCTATCCCATATCTATCTATCCCATATCTATCTATCCCATATCTATCTATCTCATATCTATCTATCTCATATCTATCTATCTATCTATCTATCTATCTATCCCATATCTATCCCATATCTATCCCATATCTATCCCATATCTATCCCATATCTATCTATCTATCTATCTATCTATCCCATATCTATCTATCTATCTATCTATCTATCCCATATCTATCTATCCCATATCTATCTATCCCATATCTATCTATCCCATATCTATCTATCCCATATCTATCTATCTCATATCTATCTATCTCATATCTATCTATCTCATATCTATCTATCTCATATCTATCTATCTCATATCTATCTATCTATCTATCTATCTGTCCCATATCTATCTATCTATCTATCTATCTATCTATCTATCTATCTATCCCATATCTATCTATCTAATATCTATCTAGCTATCTATCCCATATCTATCTAGCTATCTAATATCTATCTAGCTATCTATCCCATATCTATCTATCTATCTATCTATCTATCTATCTATCTATCTATCCCATATCTATCTATCTATCTATCCCATATCTATCTATTCCATATCTATCTGTCCCATATCTATCTATCTATCTGTCCCATATCTATCTATCTATCTATCTATCTATCTATCTATCCCATATCTATCTATCTATCTATCTATCCCATATCTATCTATCTATCTATCTATCTATCTACCTATCTATCTATCTATCTATCTAATATCTATCTATCTATCTGTCCCATATCTATCTATCTATCTATCTATCTATCTATCTATCTATCCCATATCTATCTATCTAGCTATCTAATATCTATCTAGCTATCTATCCCATATCTATCTATCTATCCCATATCTATCTATCTATCTATCTATCTATCTATCTATCTATCTCATATCTATCTCATATCTATCTATCTATCTATCTATCTATCCCATATCTATCTATCTGTCCCATATCTATCTGTCCCATATCTATCTATCTATCTATCTATCTATCTATCTATCTATCTCATATCTATCTATCTATCTATCCCATATCTATCTGTCCCATATCTATCTATCTATCTATCTATCTATCTATCTATCTGTCCCATATCTATCTATCTGTCCCATATCTATCTATCTGTCCCATATCTATCTATCTGTCCCATATCTATCTATCTATCTATCTATCTATCTATCTATCTATCTATCTATCTATCCCATATCTATCTATCTGTCCCATATCTATCTGTCCCATATCTATCTATCTATCTATCTATCTATCTATCTATCTATCTATCTATCTATCTCATATCTATCTATCTATCTATCCCATATCTATCTATCTGTCCCATATCTATCTATCTATCTATCTATCTATCTATCTATCTGTCCCATATCTATCTATCTATCTATCTATCTATCTATCTATCTATCCCATATCTATCTATCTAGCTATCTAATATCTATCTAGCTATCTATCCCATATCTATCTATCTATCTATCTATCTATCTATCTATCCCATATCTATCTATCTATCTATCCCATATCTATCTATCCCATATCTATCTATCCCATATCTATCTATCTCATATCTATCTATCTATCTCATATCTATCTATCTCATATCTATCTATCTATCTATCTATCTATCTATCTATCCCATATCTATCCCATATCTATCCATCTATCTATCTATCTATCTATCTATCTATCTATCTATCTATCTATCTATCTATCTATCCCATATGTATCTATCTATCCCATATCTATCTATCCCATATCTATCTATCTATCCCATATCTATCTATCTCATATCTATCTATCTCATATCTATCTATCTCATATCTATCTATCTATCTATCTATCTATCTATCTATCTATCTATCCCATATCTATCCCATATCTATCCCATATCTATCCCATATCTATCCCATATCTATCCCATATCTATCTATCTATCTATCTATCTATCTATCTATCTATCTATCTATCTATCTATCTATCTATCTATCCCATATCTATCTATCTATCTATCCCATATCTATCTATCCCATATCTATCTATCCCATATCTATCTATCCCATATCTATCTATCTCATATCTATCTATCTCATATCTATCTATCTATCTATCTATCTATCTATCTATCTATCTATCTATCTATCTATCCCATCCATTTCAGCTTTTTTCTCATGCCCCCAGACCTGTTTGTTGGGTCCACAAGAAAAATAATCGGCTTTCCCATTGACTTGCATGGATCCATTATTCGGTACAAATACACGGATATTAGAAAGTATTTGTGCCAATTTTCCTGAATCCGAATATTTCACTATTCGCTCATCGCTGATAATGAACTGTACAGTGCAAAAGTCTTAGGCAGGAAAAAATGCTGCAAAGTAAGAATGCTTTCAACAATAGAAGTGTTGTTAAACTTAAATCATTATTTAGTATGGCCGCCCTTTACCTTCAGACAGCATAAATTCTTCTAGGTACACTTGCACAATGTCAGAGATTTTGTAGAATTATAGTTGGGTGTAAGAGTAACCAATTATACCAAGCAGGTGAAACACATAAGTTACCTCCTGTGTTATACTCCAGAGCTGCACTCACTATTCTGCTGCTGCAGTCACTGTGTACATTACATTACTGATCCTGAGTTACCTCCTGTATTATACTCCAGAGCTGCACTCACTATTCTGCTGGTGCAGTCACTGTGTACATACATTATACTGTTCCTGAGTTACATCCTGTATTATACTCCAGAGCTGCACTCACTATTCTGCTGGTGCAGTCACTGTGTACATACATTACATTACTGATCCTGAACTACATCCTGTATTATACCCCAGAGCTGCACTCACTATTCTGCTGGTGCAGTCACTGCAGTTCAAGCTCATTGACTTCATCGCAGATCACTGTGAGAATTTCATCTCTATCTATCTATCTCATATCTATCTATCCCATATATATCTATCTATCCCATATCTATCTATCTATCTATCTATCTATCTATCTATCCCATATCTATCTATCTATCTATCTATCTATCTATCTATCTATCTATCTCATATCTATCTCATATCTATCTATCTATCTATCTATCCCATATCTATCTATCTATCTATCTATCTATCTATCTATCTATCTATCTATCTATCTATCTATCCCATATATATCTATCTATCCCATATCTATCTATCTCATATCTATCTATCTCATATCTATCTATCTCATATCTATCTATCTCATATCTATCTATCTATCTATCTATCTATCTCATATCTATCTATCTATCTCATATCTATCTATCTATCTCATATCTATCTATCTAATATCTATCTAGCTATCTATCCCATATCTATCTATCTATCTATCTATCTATCTATCTATCTATCTATCTATCTATCTATCCCATATCTATCTATCTATCTATCCCATATCTATCTATTCCATATCTATCTGTCCCATATCTATCTATCTATCTGTCCCATATCTATCTATCTATCTATCTATCTATCCCATATCTATCTATCTATCCCATATCTATCTATCTATCTATCTATCTACCTATCTATCTATCTATCTATCTAATATCTATCTATCTATCTGTCCCATATCTATCTATCTATCTATCTATCTATCTATCTATCTATCTATCTATCCCATATCTATCTATCTAGCTATCTAATATCTATCTAGCTATCTATCCCATATCTATCTATCTATCTATCTATCTATCCCATATCTATCTATCTGTCCCATATCTATCTGTCCCATATCTATCTATCTATCTATCTATCTATCTATCTATCTATCTATCTATCTATCTATCTATCTCATATCTATCTATCTATCTATCCCATATCTATCTGTCCCATATCTATCTATCTATCTATCTATCTATCTATCTATCTGTCCCATATCTATCTATCTGTCCCATATCTATCTATCTGTCCCATATCTATCTATCTGTCCCATATCTATCTATCTATCTATCTATCTATCTATCTATCTATCTATCTATCTATCTATCTATCTATCCCATATCTATCTATCTGTCCCATATCTATCTGTCCCATATCTATCTATCTATCTATCTATCTATCTATCTATCTATCTATCTATCTCATATCTATCTATCTATCTATCCCATATCTATCTATCTGTCCCATATCTATCTATCTATCTATCTATCTGTCCCATATCTATCTATCTATCTATCTATCTATCTATCCCATATCTATCTATCTAGCTATCTAATATCTATCTAGCTATCTATCCCATATCTATCTATCTATCTATCTATCTATCTATCTATCTATCTATCTATCTATCCCATATCTATCTATCTATCTATCCCATATCTATCTATCCCATATCTATCTATCCCATATCTATCTATCTCATATCTATCTATCTATCTCATATCTATCTATCTCATATCTATCTATCTATCTATCTATCTATCTATCTATCTATCCCATATCTATCCCATATCTATCCATCTATCTATCTATCTATCTATCTATCTATCTATCTATCTATCTATCTATCCCATATGTATCTATCTATCCCATATCTATCTATCCCATATCTATCTATCTATCCCATATCTATCTATCTCATATCTATCTATCTCATATCTATCTATCTCATATCTATCTATCTATCTATCTATCTATCTATCTATCTATCTATCTATCCCATATCTATCCCATATCTATCCCATATCTATCCCATATCTATCCCATATCTATCCCATATCTATCTATCTATCTATCTATCTATCTATCTATCCCATATCTATCTATCTATCTATCTATCTATCCCATATCTATCTATCTATCCCATATCTATCTATCCCATATCTATCTATCCCATATCTATCTATCTCATATCTATCTATCTCATATCTATCTATCTATCTATCTATCTATCTATCTATCTATCTATCTATCTATCTATCTATCTATCTATCTATCTATCTATCTATCTATCCCATCCATTTCAGCTTTTTTCTCATGCCCCCAGACCTGTTTGTTGGGTCCACAAGAAAAATAATCGGCTTTCCCATTGACTTGCATGGATCCATTATTCGGTACAAATACACGGATATTAGAAAGTATTTGTGCCAATTTTCCTGAATCCGAATATTTCACTATTCGCTCATCGCTGATAATGAACTGTACAGTGCAAAAGTCTTAGGCAGGAAAAAATGCTGCAAAGTAAGAATGCTTTCAACAATAGAAGTGTTGTTAAACTTAAATCATTATTTAGTATGGCCGCCCTTTACCTTCAGACAGCATAAATTCTTCTAGGTACACTTGCACAATGTCAGAGATTTTGTAGAATTATAGTTGGGTGTAAGAGTAACCAATTATACCAAGCAGGTGAAACACATAAGTTACCTCCTGTGTTATACTCCAGAGCTGCACTCACTATTCTGCTGCTGCAGTCACTGTGTACATTACATTACTGATCCTGAGTTACCTCCTGTATTATACTCCAGAGCTGCACTCACTATTCTGCTGGTGCAGTCACTGTGTACATACATTATACTGTTCCTGAGTTACATCCTGTATTATACTCCAGAGCTGCACTCACTATTCTGCTGGTGCAGTCACTGTGTACATACATTACATTACTGATCCTGAACTACATCCTGTATTATACCCCAGAGCTGCACTCACTATTCTGCTGGTGCAGTCACTGCAGTTCAAGCTCATTGACTTCATCGCAGATCACTGTGAGAATTTCATCTCTATCTATCTATCTCATATCTATCTATCCCATATATATCTATCTATCCCATATCTATCTATCTATCTATCTATCTATCTATCTATCCCATATCTATCTATCTATCTATCTATCTATCTATCTATCTATCTATCTATCTATCTCATATCTATCTCATATCTATCTATCTATCTATCTATCCCATATCTATCTATCTATCTATCTATCTATCTATCTATCTATCTATCTATCCCATATATATCTATCTATCCCATATCTATCTATCTCATATCTATCTATCTCATATCTATCTATCTCATATCTATCTATCTCATATCTATCTATCTCATATCTATCTATCTATCTATCTATCTATCTATCTATCTCATATCTATCTATCTATCTCATATCTATCTATCTATCTCATATCTATCTATCTATCTATCTCATATCTATCTATCTCATATCTATCTATCTCATATCTATCTATCTCATATCTATCTATCTATCTATCTATCTATCTATCTATCTATCTATCTATCTATCTATCCCATCCATTTCAGCTTTTTTCTCATGCCCCCAGACCTGTTTGCTGGATCCACAAGAAAAATATTCGGCTTTCCCATTGACTTGCATTGGATCCGTTATTCGGTACGAATACACGGATATTAGAAAGTATTTGTGCCAATTTTCCTGAATCCGAATATTTCACTATTCGCTCATCGCTGATAATGAACTGTACAGTGCAAAAGTTTTAGGCTGGAAAAAATGCTGCCAAGTAAGAATGCTTTCAACAATAGCAATAGAAGTGTTGTTAAACTTAAATCAATATTTAGTATGGCCGCCCTTTACCTTCAGACAGCATAAATTCTTCTAGGTACACTTGCACAATGTCAGAGATTTTGTAGAATTATAGTTGGGTGTAAGGGTATGTGCACACGATACAGATTTAGTGCAGAATTGGTGCAGATCTGCAGCAGATTTTTCTGCAGCAGAAACGCTGCAGAACTGCACTGTATTTACAGTACAATGTAAATCAATGTGAAAAAAAAAAGCTGTGTACATGGTGCAGAAAAATCTGCGCAGAAACGCTGCAGATTTCAAAGAAGTGCATGTCACTTCTTTTGTGCAGTTCTGCAGCGTTTCTGCATCCCTCCATTATAGAAATAAAATCTGCACAAAAAACGCATTAAAAATGCACCTGCGGATTCTGCCAGGAGATGCAGATTTAGTGCAGAAAATTCTGCACCACATTTCCTACGTGTGCACATAGCCTAAGAGTAACCAATTATACCAAGCAGGTGAAACACATAAGTTACCTCCTGTGTTATACTCCAGAGCTGCACTCACTATTCTGCTGCTGCAGTCTCGGTGTACATACATTACATTACTGATCCTGTACTGATCCTGAGTTACATCCTGTATTATACCCCAGAGCTGCACTCACTATTCTGCTGGTGCAGTCACTTTACATACATTACTGATCCTGAGTTACATCTGTATTATACTCCAGAGCTGCACTCACTATTCTGCTGGTGCAGTCACTGTGTACATACATTACATTACTGATCCTGATTTACATCCTGTATTATACTCCAGAGCTGCACTCACTATTCTGCTGGTGCAGTCACTGTACATACATTACTGATCCTGAGTTACATCCTGTATTATACTCCAGAGCTGCACTCACTATTCTGCTGGTGCAGTCACTGTACATACATTACTGATCCTGAGTTACATCCTGTATTATACCCAGGAGCTGCACTCACTATTCTGCTGGTGCAGTCACTGTGTACATACATTACATTACTGATCCTGAGTTACATCCTGTATTATACTCCAGAGCTGCACTCACTATTCCGCTGGTGCAGTCACAGTGTGCATACATTACATTACTGATCCTGAGTTACATCCTGTATTATACTCCAGAGCTGCTCTCACTATTCTGCTGGTGCAGTCACTGTACATACATTACTGATCCTGAGTTACATCCTGTATTATACCCAGAAGCTGCACTCACTATTCTGCTGGTGCAGTCACTGTACATACATTACTGATCCTGAGTTACATCCTGTATTATACTCCAGAGCTGCACTCACTATTCCGCTGGTGCAGTCACAGTGTACATACATTACATTACTGATCCTGAGTTACATCCTGTATTATACTCCAGAGCTGCTCTCACTGTGTACATACATTACATTACTGAACCTGAGTTGCATCCTGTATTATATTCCAGAGCTGCTCTCACTATTCTGCTGGTGCAGTCACTGTGTACATACATTACATTACTGATCCTGAGTTACATATTGTATTATACTCCAGAGCTGCACTCACTATTCTGCTGGTGCATTCACTGTGTACATACATTACTGATCCTGAATTACATCTTGTATTATACTGCAGAGCTACACTCACTATTCTGCTGGTGCAGTCACTGTGTACATACATTACTGATCCTGAGTTACATCTTGTATTATACTCCAGAGCTGCACTCACTATTCCGCTGGTGCAGTCACAGTGTACATACATTACATTACTGATCCTGAGTTACATCCTGTATTATACCCCAGAGCTGCACTCACTATTATCAGCAGGTCCTTCAAACCTCTGGGAAGTCCTAAAGTCTGGATTGGGGTCATGACTTCTGGATGTATTTAGGGATAGCTAGAATATAACACTGAGAATATCTAGTTCTCCACTAGCAGACAATCCAGTAATGACTCGAAAAACTGGGTGGCTCTGTGGATATATTGTGCTTGATTTGTTATTAGTAGCTGTACCATTTAATAACACATTGCAGCACTGGAAGAACAGAATGTATTCCTGGCTCGCTGCATCCAACCCTTATATGTGTGGTTGCACTGTTTCCATGCAATTCAAGCTTCATCATTTCGACAAGTCCATAAATACTGAAAACTATAATCATTGGATGACCCAAAATATGGAATTTAACGGTCGGAGTAATGTCAGACCTGTATGACAGGAATCAGCATAATACACTACTTGTCTGTCTGTCTAAATATCTGTTACAGGGGGCTCCGTGATACCTATAGTGAAGCACAGTGGTGGCTCGGTGATGTCTACAGTGAAGCACAGCGGGGACTCGGTGACTCCTACAATGAAGCACAGCAGGGGCTCAGTGTCATTTACAATGAAGCACGGCGGGGGCTCAGTAATGCCTACAGCGAAGCATGGCAGTGGCTCGCTGATGCCTACAGTGAAGCACGGTGGGGCTCGGTGATACCTAGAGTGAATCATGGAAAGGGTTCGGTGATGCCTAAAGTGAAGCACAGAAAGGGCTGTATGATGCCTACTGTGAACCATGCCGGGGGCTCGGTAATGTTTACAGTGAAGCATGGCAAGGTCTCAGTGGTGCCTACAGCAAAGCATGGCGGGGGCCCTGTGATGCCTAAAGTGAAGCACGGTGGGGGTTCTGTGATGCCTACAGTGAAGCACGGTGGGGGTTCTATGATGCCTACAGTGAACCACGGCACGTGGCTCGGTGATGCCTACAGTGAAGCACGGCATTGGGCTCGGTGATGCCTACAGTGAAGCATGGCATTGGGCTCGGTGATGCCTACAGTGAAGCACGGCATTGGGCTCGGTGATGCCTACAGTGAAGTATGGCATTGGGCTCGGTGATGCCTACAGTGAAGTATGGCATGGGGCTCCGTGATGCCTACAGTGAAGTATGGCATGGGGCTCGGTGATGCCTACAGTGAAGCACGGTGGGGGTTCTGTGATGCCTACAGTGAAGCATGGCAGTGGCTCTGTGATGCCTACAGTGAAGCATGGCAGTGGCTCTGTGATGCCTACAGTGAAGCATGGCAGTGGCTCTGTGATGCCTACAGTGAAGCATGGCAAGGGCTCGGTAATGCATACAGCGAAGCATGGCAGTGGTTCTGTGATGCCTACAGTGATGCACAGCTGGGGCTCGGTGATATATCTTCAGTGAACCACTGCATGGGGCTTGGGGATGCCTGCAGTGAAGCACGGCGGGGGCTCTGTGATGCCTACACTGAAGCATGGTATGGGTTCTGTGATGCCTACAGTGAACCACATCATGGGGCTCGGTGATGCCTACAGTGAAGCACAGCGGGGGCTCGGTGGTGTCTAAAGTGAAGCATGGCAATGTCTCAGTGTTGCCTACAGCAAAGCATGGGGGGTTTCTGTGATGCCTACAGTGAAGCACGATGGGGGTACTATGATGCCTACAGTGAACCATGGCATGGTCTCAGTGTTAAAAAAACACACACAAAATTTCAGCTCACCCTTCTTGAATGATCTCCATGAGTTTTAATCAGTCCGAGCACGGAAAGGGCTTCTGCCAAAGCTCTCTGGGAACGATGAAGGTCTCAGTGTTGCCTACAGCAAAGCATGGGGGGTTTCTGTGATGCCTACAGTGAAGCATGGTGGGGGTACTATGATGCCTACAGTGAACCATGGCATGGGGCTCGATGATCCCTACAGTGAAGCATGGCGGGGGCTCGTTGATGCCTACAGTGAATCACGGTGAGGGCTCTGTGACTACAGTGAATCACGGCGCGGGCTCTGTGATGCCTACAGTGAAGCTTGGCATGGGCCTCAATGATGCCTACAGTGAAGCATGACAGGGGCTCTCTGATGCCCGCAAGTGAAGCATGGCAGTGGCTCAATGCTTACAGTGAAGCACGGGGGGGTGCTTGGTGATGCCTACAATGAAGCATGGCGGGGGCTCTGTGATGCCTACAGTGAATCATGGCAGTATCTCCGTGATGCCTACAGTGAAGCATGGCAGTATCTCTGTGATGCCTACAGTGAAGTATGACAGTGGCTCTGTGATGCATATAGTGAAGCATGGCAGTGGCTCTGTGATGCCTACAGTAAAGCATGGCAGTGGCTCTGTGATGCTTACAATGAAGCACGGGGGGGTGCTTGGTGATGCCTACAATGAAGCATGGCAGTGGCTCTGTGATGCCTACAGTGAAGCATGGCAGTGGCTCAATAATGCTTACAATGAAGCACGGGGGGGTGCTTGGTGATGCCTACAGTGAAGCACAGCCATGGCTCAGTGATGCCTACAGTGAACGATAGAAGGGACTTCGTGGTGCCTGCAGTGAAGCATTGCAGTGGTACAGTGTTGCCTATAGTGAAGCACAGTTGTAGCTCGCTGATGCCTACAATGAAGCACGGGGATCTTAGTCATACTTACAGTGAAGTGAAGTAAAGTGGGGGTTCTGTGATGCTTAAAGTGGAGCACGGCAGGGGCTGTACAGTAAGGCACGGCAGAGGCTTGGTGATGCTTACTTTGAAGCACGATGATGGCTCAGTGATGCCTACAGTGAAGCATGGGGGGCTCGGTTATGCTTATGCAGCGCCCCAGAGTCCTGGTCGTTGCAGTATTGTCGCTCCGCCGCTAAGGGGAGTGATGGTACGTCTGATGGTACTAAAGGAGTTCACCTGACCAGGTATCACAGTCACACATTACACTTCACACTCTGGCCACCAGGGGGAGCAAAAGGTTCTATGTATTAGGCCACTCCTCACACTCTGGTAAAACTGGGGGTTGGATAGGAAGTTAGAGAGAAGCTGACTGGGTTTTGCCCAGGTAACATCTAGTGAGAGAAGAGGTTGCTTGGGAAGATTCAGGGGGGTCCCTGTCAGGGGTGGGATCCTGACAGTGGCGTAGCACAGGACAGATCGTTACGGAGCCGTGCCTGCACCTCATTGCGGCGGCATCTTAAGAAAGGACACGAAGCGAAGTATATTGTGGAGAAGTGAGAAACGAGATCACAGCACAAAGGCGATAGAACCAGAAGGAGTCGTGCCCCGAGATCGGCAACATCCTTCTGAGGCGCATAGCCGGTGTCCGGAACGCCGAGGAAGTAATAGACTCTACGCATTACTTTGAACTACGGCAGGGCAGTTAACTCTAGGTTGGCTGTCTCACCTTTTCACCTAATGAAGACAACGGAGGCAATTGTGAGAGAGGGGCGTCTCTAGGGTCCCTATAAAATAATCCAGGACTACCCCGTCATACGGGTGCGTCCTATCCATATCATCTGGGGGACGGAGAGAGAACAGAAACATACACGACAGTTGTGAGGACTATCCCGTGGGGCTCAGCAGGGAAGTACTACAACACCCAGGCACTAGTAGGTGGTAGGCTACTGATTTCCACCTGCAAAGGGAACTCTGGATGTGCCTTCGGACCGGCCGGTCTCAGCCAGCCCTGTTAGCAGTGCTCTGGATTGCGGATGCCGAAGCCTTCAGTAAAAAGGTAAAGAGACTGCAACCTTTGTGTCCTCATCATTTACTGCGACCTACACCATCACCATCTACTCATCAAGGGAAGCCCAGGGGACGTACTTCACCTGTGGGAAGTTACAACATCTTGCTGCCATTCCATCACCCCAGCGGACCCCTAGCAGCGTCTGTCACCCTGACAGAATACCACAGGTGGCGTCACGAACACTTGACAAACAGTCACCTACATCTTTAATTGGGCGCCCCTTAGCAGGGCCACGGACCGGGTCAGGCCACCGTGACATCCCCAGAACCGAGGGACCCAGTACCGAGTACCCCGCTGCCCTGCGTTTGGGGGCCGTTCCACTTACAGTGAAGCAAGTCGGGGTCAGTGATGCCTACAGTGAAGGACAGTGGTGGCTTGGTGATGCCTATAATGAAGCATGGTGGGGGATTGATGATGCCTACAATGAAGCACGGGGGGCTCGGTCATGCTTACACTGAAGCACAGCGGGGGCTCGGTGATGCCTACAGTGAAGCATGGCAATGTCCCAGTGTTACCTACAGCAAAGCATGGCGGGGTTTCTGTGATGCCTACAGTGAAGCACGGTGGGGGTACTGTGATGCCTACAGTGAACCATGGCATGGGGCTCGATGATGCCTACAGTAAAGCCCGGCGGGGGCTTGGTGATGCCTACAATGAATCATGGCGGGGGCTCTGTGACTACAGTGAATCACGGCACAGGCTCTGTGACTACAGTGAATCACGGCGCGGGCTCTGTGACTACAGTGAATCACGGCGCGGGCTCTGTGACTACAGTGAATCACGGCACAGGCTCTGTGATGCCCTCAGTGAAGCATGGCAGTGGCTCAATGATGCTTACAATGAAGCACGGGGGGGTGCTTGGTGATGCCTACAGTGAAGCACAGCGGTGGCTCAGTAATGCCTACAGTGAAGAATAGCAGGGACTTAGTGATGCCTGCAGTGTAGCATTGCAGTGGTACAGTGTTGCCTACAGTGAAGCGCAACGGTAGCTCACTGATGCCTACAATGAAGCACGGGGATCTCAGTCAAACTTACAGTGAAGTAAGGTGGGGGTTCTGTGATGCTTAAAGTGGAGCACGGCAGGGGCTGTACAGTAAGGCATGGCAGAGGCTTGGTGATGCTTACTTTGAAGCACGACGATGGCTCAGTGATGCCTACAGTGAAGCATGGAAGGGCTCGGTGATGCTTACAGTGAAGCAAGTCGGGGTCAGTGATGCCTACAGTGAAGGACAGCGGTGGCTTGGGGATGCCTACAATGAAACACGGGGGTCTCGGTCCTGCTTACAGTGAGGCAGTGAGGGTGCTCGGTGATGCTTACAGTGAAGTACAGCAGGGGCTCAGTGATGCCTACAATGAAGATCGGGAAGTCAGTGATGCTTACAGTGAAGCACGGTGGAGCTCAGTGATGCTTACAGTGAAGCACAGCGGGGGCTCAGTGATGACTACAGTGAAACATGGGAGGGGCTTGGTGATGTTGACAGTGAAGCTTATCGGGGGCTCGGTGATGTCAACAGTGAAATATGATGCTGTCTCGGTGAAGCCTGTAGTGGCCCATAGCAAGATGAATTAGTCAAGTATCAGGAATTCCTAGGAGAAAACTTCATGTATTCTGAGAGGAAGCTGATGTTTTGGCTTTATTGGATCTTCCAACAGAACAATCCCAAGTATACCTCACAGTCCACCAGCGAGTGGTTTAATAAATTCTGGGAGATTCTGGAGTGGCTGCCATAGAGCCCCGTAGAAAATTTCTTGGTGGGATGTGAACAAGACTGTTTCAGCATGAAAACCCAAGAATATTAATGACCTGGAGGCCATAAGGATGGGCTAAGGCTACGTTCACATTAGCGGCGGGCGCCGCAGCGGCGGGCGCCGCAGCGTCGCCGCATGCGTCATGCGCCCCTATATTTAACATGAGGGCGCATGGACATGCGTCGCACTTGCGTTTTGCGCCGCATGCGTCGCTGCGGCGCCCGCGTCCGGGCGCAGAGGACGCAGCAAGTTGCATTTTTGCTGCGTCCAAAATCAATTAAAAAAAGGACGCATGCGGCGCAAAACGCAGCGTTGTGCATGCGTTTTGCTGCGTTTTTGTTTGCGTTGTGTGCTGCGGCGCTGACGCTGCGGCGCACAACGCAAATGTGAACGTAGCTTAAGACCCCTCAGGAACAGAAGCCGGTATCTGGTTACACATCAAGTCTGCAGCAGACTAGAACTGTCAGAGGGGTACTACTGAGTGCTAAAGATGCTGGTCATGAATAGACATGAGCGAACATCGTCGGCTCCCTTCTTAATCGGCAAGCTATAGCGCTTACTGAAGAAGCTGCAGATGGAACCCGGATACCTGGAGCGCTCCCGATAATCAGCTGTTCGGCGCTGCAGTTGCATGTGTTGTGACTGTCACACAGCTGATTATCGGGAGCGCTCCAGGTATCCGGGTTCCCTCTATCTTCTTCAGTAAGTGCCACAGCTTGCCGAATAGCCGATTATGTTCGCTCATCTATAGTCATGAAGGAGTGAAAAATCCTGAGGCTGAAGGAGTCGGTAAAAGTGGCATTTTATACAGAATTTGGAGAAATCACTTTTTATTTTAGTTTGTTAGTCTTGTTCAGATACTTTCATTGTTCTTGTTTCATTGGTATATTTCCAACAGCAAAAACGTCGACATTTTGCTAAAAAACCAAATTTACAATTGGGGGGAGGTGAATACTGTATCCACCTATCTCTATCTGTAGCGTATCATAATATCTGATACTGATCTATCTTCCATCTCTCCGTCTGCATATTTGTCAGTTTTCTCTTTTGGTTTTTATGGAAAAGCTTCTGGTTATATAAGTGCAATATTTTTATGTATTTTTTGGGAATAGCCACATAATAGTTATACCAGTGGCTTAGACAATCACATAATTGGTGGTTTCACCCTACACAATGCTCTGCTTCTACCGACAAATGAGTAAGAAAAGCAATGAATATATATCCTATTCCTGTCTATATATAGTTCTTACACGGGGCAGAGCAGCAGTTTACATAAGAACAAGCTCTGCTCCTAAGTCACTTTATATACTGTACATTCTCCGCATATATTTATGTATTGTATTTTCCTATTATTCTAGATTAGCACATGTGCACTCTGTACAGTACTAAAAATATCTCCTAATGTTATCTAATAAATCCTGGAGACACTCGGTAAGCTGCTGTTGATGGATGTTATTCTTACCATGTGTTAGTACAATGCTCAAAATATTTGCGGGAACACTTGCACAGGTTGAGGCCACATTCACATACGTGTTTCATGGTCCATAATTCACGGATTGGCCATGGGTCCTTGACTCACATTCAGCAGCCTCCTAGGCATGTAACATTTAGTTCAGTACAGGAGACCAGCAGCCGGTCCATGCATTTCGTTCAGAACTTGTGACTAGAGTTGAGCGAATGTGTTCGGAATCAGTCGCCGAATATGAATTTGCCATATTGCTACCCTATTCGTGCCGAATGTACATTTGATGATCAGTTCCGAACATAGTCGTTCATTTCTGCTCCCATTGACTATAATGACGTTCGGCTGTGTTCGACGAATTATGTTTTTGTCGTATACTGAACCGAATTTTGAAACATTTGCTGCACTCTACTTGTAAGGCTACTTTCACACTAGCGTCGTGCACTGCACGTCGCTATGCGTCGTTTTGCAGAAAAAACGCATCCTGCAAAAGTGCTTTCAAGATGCGTTTTTTCTCCATAGACTTTTATTAGCGACGCAGTGCGACGCATTGCCACATGTCGCAACCGTCGTGCGACGGTTGCGTCGGACCGTCGCCACCAAAAAACGTTGCTTGTAACGTTTTTTGGTGCGTCGTCTGCAGCATTTCCGACCGCGCATGCGTGGCCGGAACTCCGCCCCCGCCTCCCCGCACCTCACAATGGGGCAGCGGATGCGTTGGAAAACTGCATCCGCTGCCCCCGTTGTGCGGCGCATTCACAGCTAGCGTCGGTGCGCCGCAACGTCGCATAGCGACGTGCAGTGAATGACGCTAGTGTGAAAGTAGCCTAACACGCAGATGTGCGAGTCTGCCCTTACCCCAAGTGATTTAATCTTGATTATCAATCTGTCCAGTTAAGAAGCAGAAGCGATTGTGACTCCATGTCACCTGCTTGGCGTTCATGACAGCGACATCAGGTGCACTGGAAAGGAGCAGCAAGTATCAAGTGTGATGTGAATAGTTAGTAAGTGACCCCTCGCTCACTGACTCTTTATTGAAGGGCCTTCGCTCCTCTTGTAGCTGCTGGTAGTGAGAGCTATGCAGTGAGACTTGCTCATCCTGCCCGTCTGGTCCATACAGCTCCGTACAGATCTGCAGAGCAATGGAAAATGATTAGGATAAATGCCAGGAAAACCCTTATATTCCTGCTAGAAACAGAGCTCCGAGCTTCACCCTCCGCTCATTCCTCACTCCTCCTATACTCATCGTGGCAGCAGTGTGTTCCCGTTTCCTACGCTTTACCTTTGGTATTAGGGAATGGCATAAATAACAGTAACCTAATTTATTCATTTCTGAAGCCTTTCTGGCAATATGTGGAGATCAAAAGGGGGAGCTGTGATATATAACCCTAAACACAAATATAGGGGCATAGCTAAGGGGTGCAGATGTGGCGGATGTATCCGGACCCTGGAGTTTGAGGGCATCCAATAAGCCCCATGTGGATACATATCAGAATTGGCTGGGACTGAATTATCCCTTCTTTACATCTGTTGGTATCTGCAGCAGGTGCATGGATTTCTGCAAATTTAGATAGTCACAGATATTTCGGCCAGATATCTTCCACGAGAAAATACTTATAGCTGGAGAACCGTGATATTGACTTTTATTGGACCCAAACCCTCTGATCCATGGATTACGATCATGTAGTTTTACATAATGTCAAGTTACATGACAGCAACATTGTATCATCGCCCCTTCCCCAGACTTGATGAAGAGAAGTCAAATGTCCACTACAAAAGAATCATGTCCTGAAGTAATTGTTTGTTTTTTAAATAAATTATGGATTTTTTTCATATTTCTCAGATTAAATGATCAGAAATTGATATAAAATTTAAAGCGTAGATAATCAGACTGTAAAGGGAGTCAGTGGACAAATTCCGCGCTGCCTACAGAATTGAGACTGATCAGTATGGTACAGTAAGGTGGTGCTTTATTTCAACGCGTTTCAAAGTATATAGTTAATTCTTTGGGAAAAACCACACGAATCGTGGTAAAGCGTAGATAGTGTCATGGATTAAAATGATGTAAAAAGAAATGAAGAATCTTTTAGTCCTGTGTTGCATGAAGTAGTCTGATCCGGGATCCCGCGGTGTCCTGACGGCTGGGAGTGCAGCGCCCCCTGTCTGTGGATTCGCACACTGATCTCACTGTGCAATGTGCGGTGCTGGGATCTGCCTTCGTTATACAGCCTGTGACTTACGGTATGTGAAAGAAAGAAATTGTCACAGAATAGTTACTTACATGACATCTTTTAGCTAAATGACTTATTAATATTATGCTTTAATGTGCTAGGATATAAAGTGAAATCACTGAATCATTTTATATGTTTAGTATTTATTACTGATTGCAGGTAATTAGCAATTAATCAGCGGCTGCGTGAGATGACTGATACGTATGAGCCACAACTGTACACGTTGGCCCATTTAATGCCCAACGTCTTGGTACTGTACAATGCTGATTAAGCTGGGGGTGCAGCACGCACGTCCTAATAACATGCAGTGACTTCCGTGTATCTGTTCTAGATCATATCATGTGTTCTGTGTAATCCTATCACCTGAAGTAGCAGATAACGTACGTCTGCACTATAATGTAAAAGGCGCTGCAGACGGGCTGCCCTTAGTGACCAGAGGCCACGTCTAGGGCGCCTGACTGTAAGTATGAGCTATGGGACGCGGGTTCTTTACTGTAAGAGCAGTGAGACTATGGAACTCTCTGCCATATGATGTTGTAATGAGTGATTCATTACTTAAATTTAAGAGAGGACTGGATACCTTTCTGGAAAAGTATAATGTTACAGGGTATATACACTAGATTCCTTGATAGGGCGTTGATCCAGGGAACTAGTCTGACTGCTGTATGTGGAGTCAGGAAGGAATTTTTTTCCCCAATGTGGAGTTACTCTTTGCCACATGGGGTTTTTTTTGCCTTCCCCTGGATCAACATGTTAGGGCATGTTAGGTTAGGCTATGGGTTGAACTAGATGGACTTAAAGTCTTCCTTCAACCTTAATAACTGTGTAACTATGTACATAGATCAGGGCCACACACCAAATACACACTGTCCGTTTCTTGGTAATATTACTGATCACCAAATGATGCCACTTATTTGTCTTTTGTTCTCTCTGGTGCCTATTACCACAGGGAAAGCTTCCTCCCTTGGAGCCGCATGGCTATACAGACAGTTTTTGGCAGATCTTCCTTTGTGTCCTACCTTGTGACTCCAGTCATCAAATATTGATCTAGTCTGTGCAGGGTGGATTTAATAAATAAATGTACCGTAATAAAATGTACGATTCTACAACTGTACATTATAGTTAATTGTGTGTGTCTATAGATATGCATATAATAGTCTCCCTGAGATGGGACCAGAGGCTGAGGGGTCTCATGGAGATGGGACTTTTGGTCTAGTTATTTTCCACCTGGCCAGGAGAGGATTTGGGGCAGGGTTACAGGAGATCGCTATCTGCAGGGAGGAGTCCCAGCAGCAGCTCAGAGCTACAAATAGGACCAGCCGCTGGATGCTCAGGTACAGGGCTCTGGAAGGTTTTCCTGTCCTGCCTCAAGATGTCAAGGTGCGGAGAAGACTGCAGCTAACATTGGCTCCTCGTTGGGACAGCCACAACCTCTAAAGCTCTTGCATTTGAACTACCTAGTGGGCGCCCCTTCTCTGGCCTGATATTACCATCTGTCTTGGTGTCTTTGAGTCTTTATTCCAGAAGTAAGCAGCAGGTTTCTGCACCTAAAGAAGAATAAGAAACAATGGGAACTGAGGTAAGTCGCCTTCACCTGGAAAAGTACAACTAGAGAAAACCATCACGTAGGAGCAGAGAAAACAATAATGATGAGAAGATGCACGTATTGTTCTGAAAGGTGTAAATCTCTGCAGCCCAACACTTATCATATCCTCATAAGGCTCTGATACTGTGTGACTGGAGAGTGAACAGTGTAACGATGAAAACAGAAAGAATTCAGTAGTGGGTTCCTGTTATGGCTAATGTGATACCAATAGAAATGTTTCATTCCTTGGTACATTGTATGAGAGTCTGAGCGAGCTGCGTCCTCCACACTCCCCCATTATGGTCCATCACTGTTTGTGTTTCGAGGGGTTGATGTCTGAACATTTGTTCCATTTCACTGATGATTTTGGTGATTAAAGTGATTTTAGATATCATAGAAGATCTCAATGTGACTGTGTTTCTAATAATCTTCTGTAATTTTTCTGTAATTTTCTAAGTATCACTAATGAAGTTTGTGTTTTGCTGTTATTACATGTGAAGTCTGATGATTACACTGTGGAGATTGATGGAAAAAAGGACATGAAAAATCCAGATAAGAGAAAGAATGAAGATCTGGATCAGGACGCGAAGAAGAAGAAGAAGAAACAGAAGAAGAAAGACAAGAAGGTTGATGAACTGAAGCAAGAGCTTGAGCTGGTGAGAATAACGCTACTGGTCCAAACATCTTCATGCTGTAATAGACAGAACAGTCTTTATGCTGCAGTAGTCAAGTCTACATTATATATATATATATATATATATATATATATATATATATATATATATATATATATATATATATATATATATTGATCGGGGCGGACATATCATTCTCTGCACAGTATACAATTACATATCGGTAGCCTTTTTACATAGGTGTGTATTCGATGTGGTCTTGGTGATTACTGCTGGTGGCGAGGCTCCTTACCTCCATATGTATTCCTGCATGCTATGACTGAGCCGCTCTTCTGTAATGGGGGCTGCCGCCCTTTACATCCTATAGTGTAGTATTTGCCTTGGTCTCCTCCGCAGCATACCTAGGCATGTACTCGCCAGGCGTGTGCTCGCTGAGTGGTTTTTATGTACATTGTGGGGTGTTTCCCAATGAAGAATTTCATGACATTACAGTGTTTCCATTGTATGAAATGTGGGTTCATGTTGTGGTATCACAACCAAGACAGTAAACGGTTACTTTGTATCCATCCAAATTTGGGCACCCGTAGTAAGACGCGTACATGGGGAGACACATCAGTATAGACACGTGATCGTTGCTCCTTTTGTTAATTTTTTTTTTTTTTTTACTTTTAGGAAGACCATAAACTCAGCATTGAAGAATTGGAGTCTAAATATGAAACAAATCTTCTTAAAGTAAGTAATGAAGGACCTAGTGCATTATGGGCTGTCACCCATTTCACGAGCTTGGCAGAGATTATAGGCATCTGCCTGCGACAGGCGGCTTCATCCAGCCTGTGCCCGGCTGGAGACACATGCCAGTTCGGGGCGATGGCCAGCTGCAATAAATGCCGCTGTTAAGATCCTATCGATGTAATCCCAATGACCTGCAGACTATTGCGCTGGTTAATCAGTACCCAGAATTACACTGGGAATTTTTTATTTCGTAAACAAATTTTTAGTTAATGGGAACCAAGCACAAAGTTTCCAGAGATGTTATCCGTCACCTCCAGGGAAGTCTCTTTGATCAGAATTGTCCAAATAAGCCATAAAAGAACCTCATGTTATATGGACACTGCCGGCTGGAGCAATCTCCATTTTTGGGTGATAATTTATTTGCTCTTTGGTCTCAGATTTGCAATACTTTTTTTTGCCAGGCAGATAGATAACATTGTATCAAGGCTCCTGCTGTATGTAGTAATTAGCAGTTAATTATTCCTTCCTGACAGGGTCTCACCAGTGCAAGAGCTGCAGAGATTCTGGTTCGTGACGGTCCCAACGCACTTACACCCCCTAAAGGCACTCCTGAAATTGTTAAGTTCATGAAGCAGATGATCGGTGGCTTCTCCCTCCTGCTGTGGGCTGGAGCCCTTCTCTGCTGGATCGCGTATGGAATTGTGTACGCCCAGGACCCCGCTACACCCCGGGACAATGTAAGTGTAAATAAATCGGTAACACACCAACTAGAGAGTATAAAACACAATAACTGAGCCATAGAGCGCAGAACCAGATGGGAACCTTTTATATGGGATGATCTATGCACCCATTTACCTGGTCCACTATAATCCGTATTCCCTCCTCACTTACACAATTTCCTTAGCCTCAGTTATCTCCTATACTAGATTTTTTTATAGGATTTTTATCCTCTTACTATGCCACTATATAGGTGACCCTGATAACCACCTTTTTCGGATAGTACTGGGGTTCCCCCTACTGGGCACTCTGTGATGATTTGTTTTGTGATATTTTTTTTTACTTATTACTGTTTTCATGGATTAATGTTAAAGTTCCGATTTTAATCTTCATATATGGTTCTCTTCTTCCGGCTAGCTGATTATACTAGACCGATTTTGGTTATTCGTTGTTTGAAGTGCCATAGTTGGTTTACATGGACATTATTGGCTAAACTTACTAGATCTACTTATGAATGAAGGTTTACATTTATAATTCCCTGAAAATGAGCTTGTAAAGTACCAGTAATAAAATTATACAATTTCAGCAAATTTGGAAAGTGCAAGGAACAAAAACGCATAGAAGAAAGTTGCTCATTAAATGGGGAAGGGTTTCTTGTATAATTAATAATTAATTGTCCTATGGCTTGCACACAATAAATGAGGGGGGAGGCAAAACTGACGACTGAGAGGCACGATCAGCTCTGATCACTGCTTTCAAAGAAATGCAATGATATAATCTGGGCACATACATCAGGAGATCATCAGTAACCAGGATGTATCTTCTGGATATGTCCCTGTTCACACTTTCCACATTTCTGACTGACGTTTGCTTTCTTCTCAGTTGTACCTGGGCATTGTCCTGGCTGCGGTTGTCATTCTCACTGGTTGTTTTGCATATTTCCAAGAAGCCAAAAGCACTAACATCATGGCAAGCTTCAATAAGATGATCCCACAGGTGAGTGCACATTTATCATCGAGTGCCTTCTTATTCAGTCTGGTTGAGTTGTGAAAAAATATTAATATACCGCTGCTTTAAAAGGGTTGTATGGGATTATAGAAAATGTCTGCTTTAATCTGAAACCAGCGCGCAACCTGTCTACAGATTGTGGGTGATTCTGCACCTCGGCCTCATATAGTTTAGTGGAGGTGAGGTGCAATACCAGACAAACCATAATAGGTAAGAGGATCGCGGGGATTGGGCACCCATATCCACGCATTAGAAAAGGCTCTGTTACTTTCCAGTATAATCCCAATATACTGCATTCTCCCCCGCTGATAACCTTCTCCATGTAATCACATATTCATAAGTAATGCACAGTGAGGCCTATATATCACACTCAGCGCATGGACATAAAGAAGTGCCCCCAGCCGTAACACTATGAGGGTGGCTCCAGATCTCATCACGTAATAGATTTTATGTTTTTATTATATGCCAGTAGATTTACAATGTAGCTGTACATTACAGGGATGAATGACGCTTATTTATGTGTCCTCCAGCAAGCACTCGTCACCCGGAATGGAGAGAAATTGGAGATCCCGGCCACCGAACTTGTAGTAGGAGATATGGTGGATATTAAAGGTGGAGATCGAATCCCAGCAGATCTCAGGATCACCTTTGCCCAAGGCTGCAAGGTAATAATCATTTCAGGCCCGCTGTTATCCAAGACCTATGTAATAGTTACGGTAGGACGCTTCAGTCATGTTTGATGCCTGATAATAAGGTAACGTGCATGAATACTGAGCGTGCCCGGGATAGCTACTCTGCACAGAGCTGCCTGGACTAACGTTCTGCATAAAGCTCCCTATCATCAGAGTTTCAGCTTTGGCTCCATTTCAGGTGGACAACTCTTCTCTAACTGGGGAGTCGGAGGCGCAATCTCGATCCAGTGAATTTACACATGAAAACCCTCTTGAGACTAAAAACATTGCCTTTTACTCTACAACCTGCTTGGAAGGTAAGGAGGCAACTGTGGCTTCTGAGGTGTAAAGGTCATGGTTCAAAGACCTGTCAGAGCGGTGGCGGCCACGCAGCTCCATCAGGGACACTTATGACATTCTGCCGTTGTATCATGGACACTTCTATGGCTTCATACATGTTCTCTTCTCTTCTGTAGGTACTGCAAAAGGATTTGTGATCAATACTGGTGACAGGACGATCATTGGTCGGATTGCTTCACTGGCATCAGGAGTTGGAAATGAAAAGACCCCTATCGCTGTTGAGATTGAACACTTTGTGCACATTGTGGCCGGGGTGGCCGTGTCAATCGGAGTTCTCTTCTTCATCATTGCAATGTGTATGGGGTACTCAGCTCTCAACTCCATCATCTTCCTCATTGGCATCATAGTGGCAAACGTGCCCGAGGGTCTCCTCGCTACTGTGACAGTGAGTGCTTGTTGCTTGGACATAAAACTTCTTGCCTAGGGACAGGTTATGCTTATTAGGTTTTACTAGGGTTTGTATTAAATAAACACAGCTGCTTTCTTCCAGAGACTGTTAATAGACAAGGTTGTGGGACAATAATACAGGGTAGTTATATTCAGATGAACTATGGAAGGGGTGACGCTGTTTCTAGAAGTATGCCGCCATGTTTTCTAACCTCCATATAATCCCTTTATAGGGGTTCTCCCATAAACAACACACAAAACCTATTCCCAGGCCAGATGATAAATATGTGCGCTCAATGGGGACTTTGGGATCAGTGGGTACCAGTGTTCGGATCCCCAGCAGTCATACCTTCCTGTGTAAAGTGATTTGATCACTAGAGATAGTGGCGACAAATATTGAATCTCTGCAATTTTGTGTCTTTTAGGTAACACTTTCTCTAACTGCAAAGCGTATGGCAAAGAAGAATTGTCTTGTGAAGAACTTGGAGGCCGTGGAGACTCTCGGTTCAACTTCCATTATTTGCTCTGACAAAACAGGAACCTTGACACAAAACAGAATGACTGTGGCCCATCTCTGGTTTGATGATCATATCCACTCAGCCGACACGAGTGAAGAGCAATTACGTACGTGTGTAAACACTTGAAGAGCAGCTCTGGACCTTTCTCTTTCAGGTGTTTTCTGTAGATTATTCTGGAGTCATACCACTCGATCTTCAGCATTCTGCATGAAGATTAAATCTTTTGTCTCGGTCTTTATGGGTGGGGATGAACGGTTCTTATGTGGGATCACTGTCCCTTCACTAGAGGTCATGGTGTAGCCTTTACATATTTTATTTGTCTCTCCAGATCATTCATTTGAGCAGACATCTGACACATGGAATGCCTTATGCAAGATTGTGTCCCTGTGTAACCGTGCCGAGTTCAGGGCTGGACAGGAAGACGTGCCAATCATGAAGGTATGTCCACACTGAAGGTGTAACCATGCATGTGTCCTTGTTTTCAGATAGGTCATTAACCCTTCTCTGTATCTCTCCAGAAAGTTGTAGTTGGAGATGCTTCCGAGACCGCTCTGTTAAAGTTCTCAGAGGTGCTGACCAAGAACGTGATGAATATTCGGAATCAGAACCGCAAGGTCTGCGAAATTCCTTTCAATTCCACCAACAAGTTCCAGGTATGAGATATCCAACTGTTCTGAGACATATGCAGATGTAAACGGGTCTTGTAAGCTAACGGGAGGATGCTTGTATGTCCAGCTATCCATACATGAGACCGATGATCCCCAAGACCAGAGATTCCTGCTAGTCATGAAGGGGGCCCCGGAGAGAATCCTAGACAGATGCTCCACCATTATGATTGGAGGCAAGGAGCTGCCGTTGGAAGAGACTATGAAGGATGCCTTCCAGACAGCATACATGGAGCTTGGAGGACTCGGGGAGAGAGTGTTAGGTACAGAACTATAAACAGTTGTATGTAGGATGGGACGAGCATGTTCTGTGTCTGTGGTACATAATTACTCGCCTGTTTTGTTTTAGGATTCTGCCACTTATATCTCCCTGTCCAAGAATATCCTTCATCCTATGCATTTGACTCAGAATCCATGAATTTTCCAACCTCAAACCTTTGCTTTGTTGGGCTCCTGTCTTTGATTGATCCTCCTCGGTCAACTGTGCCGGATGCGGTTGTCAAATGCCGGTTTGCCGGCATTAAGGTAGGATTCATCAATGGATATTTTGTGTAGTGCAACTGTTGTAAAACTACAACTCTCAGCATTCCCTGACAGCCAGAGGCAGGTGGTAATTTGAGCATTGTTGGACACAAATAACCCTTTGCTGTAGATATGTTTCGGACAGTCTGCATAACTGTGAATACTGTCATGGACAGAAACTGTCTTTGTGACTAAATGTATCTTGTTTTATTTCCAACAGGTTATAATGGTAACTGGAGACCACCCAATAACAGCAAAAGCAATAGCTAAAAGTGTCGGTATCATTTCAGCTGGGAGTGAAACAGTGGAGGATATTTCCAAACGCCTTAACATTCCTGTGGAGCAGGTTAATAAGCGGTAAGATCCATAGATGGGGGTCTACTGGGATGGTTAGACCACCAAGCTCGCCCCAGCTGGAGCCTTAAACTGTTAATGTAATTTCTGGTACAGAGAGGCAAAGGCAGCCGTGGTGAATGGTGGAGACCTGAAGGACTTGTCTTCTGAAGAGCTGGATGACATTCTGGCCAATCATTCAGAGATTGTATTCGCCCGGACATCACCTCAACAGAAGCTGATCATAGTGGAAGGCTGTCAGAGACAGGTGAGAGGGAGGTCTCCTCACCACCTGGGGGGCTCCTCACCACGACTGTCATCTAATAATGCTGCACTCTTTGTTCTAGAACTTTGTGGTTGCTGTGACTGGTGACGGCGTTAATGACTCTCCAGCTCTGAAGAAAGCAGACATTGGAATTGCCATGGGTATTGCTGGTTCAGATGCCGCCAAAAATGCTGCAGATATGATTTTGCTGGATGACAACTTTGCTTCAATTGTCACTGGAGTAGAAGAAGGTGAGGAATATGCTTTGTCTAGACATATAGTAATGAACAGGAGAAGGGATAAGTACAGTGCCGTTATTGAGGATGTTGGGTGCACCCATATTAATGTAGCAGATGGGATATATCAACGTTCTAACCGCAGGTTTCTTTCACAGGTCGCTTAATCTTCGACAATATTAAGAAGTCCATTGGCTACACCCTGACCAAGAACATTGCGGAGCTCTGCCCATTCCTGATATACATCATTGCGGACGTCCCACTGCCTATTGGTACCATCACCATTCTGTTCATTGACCTGGGCACAGACATTGTAAGTACAAGTGTGGTTGTATTTATTGAGGGAAGGGTAGAGGTACATGTAGACCTTCATCTAGCCCTCCAGAATCCAGCTTCTAAGTACAGTTGCTCTTCCCACAGATCCCATCTGTGTCATTTGCCTATGAGAAGGCAGAGAGGGACATCATGAACAGGAATCCTCGCAGGAAAAACGTAGACAGACTGGTGAACCAGCAGCTGGCCCTCTATGCCTATCTGCAGATCGGTGAGCTAAAACGGCGGCACCAGCTTGTATAATGTAGGTAAGAAATGAGCCATCTAATCCTGAACCTGCTCTCTACACAGGCATCGTTCAGTCTGTTGGAGCTTTTCTCACTTACTTCACGGTTTTGGCTGAACAAGGCTTTCTGCCCTACACCCTCCTGGGCATTCGTGTTAACTGGGAATCAACTGATGATCAGGAACTGGAAGACAGTTATGGGCAAGAATGGGTAAGTGCCTCTAATAATCATCTTACGAAGGAGAAAGGCTTGGCCTAATGTAAAGAAAAACCGGCCGATGCCACCATGGCTCAGCAATCTTTTATTATCTTGCCCAGCGCTTTTATTTTGATGCTGTCACGTCTTGTGGGCAGGAAGACCAGGTAAAGGATTACAGTTTCATTGAGTCCTCTCCCCTTTCACAGACATTGTACTATTACAAGGTATAAGGTCGTGTTGTAACTCTTTGCAGGCTGCATAATGCGCTGTTCTGTAGGAGAAACACAATCCAACTGAGGAGGGCAGGGGGGACAATGCTAAGTGCTACGTCCCAAAAACGTGGAAGGGGGAAATAACCAGCAGGAGATGAACCACAGCACATCCTGCATGTAGTACCCGCTTAAGGAGGCATTTCAGCTACAGCCATTGTATTAGTGACAGATGTATTCTGGCAATGTGCACACAACCTGGAAGGAACGTTCCTGAGAGTTGTTGTCGCTTTTTGCCGTGCTGTGATGTGAAATGATGCTGTAGCGCGGCAGCCTCAGAGGCACCAAGTCAGCTGAGCACTGATGTCATCTGGCCTCTACATACAAGAAGAGATAGGATCACATGACATCGGGGCTTGGTCTGGGGCTGCCATTGAAACATGACTTCCAAGGACAGTATTTATAATTTTTAGAAAGAAAGAGGAAATAATATATATAATCCCTATTGTGGAACACTTCTGTACCCGCCTGCCGCTGATCATGCGTTTCCTGTCGTATTGCAGACGTTCGGTCAGAGGCAGTTCCTGGAGTGGACGGTGTACACAGCTTTCTTTGTCAGTATCGTTGTGGAGCAGCTGGCAGATCTTATCATCAGGAAAACCAGGAGAAACTCACTTTTTCAGCAAGGTTTTTTTAAGTAAGTGGATTATTTGGGATAGGAAGGTGCGTGGTGTTCTGCGCACCGCTGTGCACACATACCTGGAATTCTACCTACATTCCAACAGCAACAATTGCACCAAGTGGTGGAACGTACAGAAAACCATAAGCATCGTCCTGAATAATGACCTGTGACGTGTTCAGATCTCTCCATGTTATCTGATCTGCAGAGTATTGCTCTGATCACTCATTGCTCTGTATTTACGTGTTCAGATCTCTCCATGTTATCTGATCTGCAGACTATTGCTCTGATCACTCATTGCTCTGTATTTACGTGACCAGATCTCTCCATGTTATCTGATCTGCAGACTATTGCTCTGATCACGCACTGCTCTGTATTTACGTGTTCAGATCTCTCCATGTTATCTGATCTGCAGACTATTGCTCTGATCACTCATTGCTCTGTATTTACGTGACCAGATCTCTCCATGTTATCTGATCTGCAGACTATTGCTCTGATCACGCACTGCTCTGTATTTACGTGTTCAGATCTCTCCATGTTATCTGATCTGCAGACTATTGCTCTGATCACTCATTGCTCTGTATTTACGTGACCAGATCTCTCCATGTTATCTGATCTGCAGACTATTGCTCTGATCACTCATTGCTCTGTATTTACGTGACCAGATCTCTCCATGTTATCTGATCTGCAGACTATTGCTCTGATCACTCATTGCTCTGTATTTACGTGTCCAGATCTCTCCATGTTATCTGATCTGCAGACTATTGCTCTGATCACTCATTGCTCTGTATTTACGTGTCCAGATCTCTCCATGTTATCTGATCTGCAGACTATTGCTCTGATCACTCATTGCTCTGTATTTACGTGTTCAGATCTCTCCATGTTATCTGATCTGCAGACTATTGCTCTGATCACTCATTGCTCTGTATTTACGTGTCCAGATCTCTCCATGTTATCTGATCTGCAGTCTATTGCTCTGATCACTCACTGCTCTGTATTTACGTGACCAGATCTCTTTATGTTATCTGATCTGCAGACTATTGCTCTGATCACTCATTGCTCTGTATTTTTTTTCAGAAATAAATTCCTCCTGTTGGGTTTGGCATCACAAATCATCATTGCATCCTTTCTGTCTTATTGCCCTGGTATGGCGGATGCCCTGAAGTTTACCCCATTAAGGTAAGTGTTATAAATTACGAGCATGGTCATGTTTTTAGATTTGGATATTGACATAGTGTGGAATTAAGGGGTTTTCCAGCAATATAGCAAAATGGCTCCTATCATGTAACTGAAACATCAGGTTGTCCTAGTCAGGATGGGTTGCAGTCTGAAGAAACCGGTCCTGCGACCTGTGTCTCAACTACAAAGAATAATTTGAATATTTTTTATTTTATTTTATTAAAGAGTAACATAATCTATCACATACCAATAGGAATGAGTGCAAGAGCTTACAATCTAAGAAGAAATAGGGGAATGTGGGATACAAAAGGTGTTTGTGGTGCTTGTAATGTATTAGTGAGGTGTTGTAAGGTGATAGGCCAGTCCGTAGAAATGTGTTTTTAGGGGCACAGTTAAAAATAATGATCTTGGGAATTAACTGAATTATTTGGGGTAGTGCATTCCAGAAAACTGGTGCAGTGTGAGCCAAGTCCTGGAGATGGGAGCGAGATGTTTTGATTATTGAGGATGTTAATGTTAGGTCATTAGCTGGACAGAGATTAGGGAGGAGATGTAGAGTTGAGTGTGGAGAGATTTCTGAGTGAGAGAGAAGTTTATGTTGTACTCTGTAGCTGATGGGCAACCAGTGCAATGACTGGCACAGATTGGCGGCATCGGTGTTGTGACTGGACAGAAATATGATCATGCCTGCTGCAGCCAGGACAGACTGGAGCAGAGTGTTGAGGGAGAGCAAGTCGTAGTTATTTGGTAGTAATGTGGGGGTGAGGAGACGCTGTATATAATTGGGTGTCATCAGCATAGAGATGGCACTGAAAACAATATCTGCTCCTAGTGGACAAACTATTAACAGTGTACAGAGGGAAGGGGTCTAGTACTAAGCCTTGAAGAACCTTTACAGTAAGTGGAAGAGGAGAGGAAGATGAGCCAGCAAATGATACAGGGAAGGAGCGGTCAGAGATCTAGGGGGAGACTAAGGGTACCGTTACACAAAACGATTTACCAACGATCACGACCAGCGATACGACCTGGCCGTGATCGTTGGTAAGTCGTTGTGTGGTCGCTGGGGAGCTGTCACACAGACCGCTCTCCAGCGACCAACGATGCCGAAGTCCCCGGGTAACCAGGGTAAACATCGGGTTACTAAGCGCAGGGCCGCGCTTAGTAACCCGATGTTTACCCTGGTTACCATCGTAAATGTAAAAAAACCAAACAAACAAACAGTACATACTCACATTCCGGTGTCCGTCAGGTCCCTTGCCGTCTGCTTCCCGCACTGACTGACTGCCGGCTGTAAAGTGAAAGCAGAGCACAGCGGTGACGTCACCGCTGTGCCCTGCTTTCCGGCCGGCACTCAGTCAGTGCGGGAAGCAGACGGCAAGGGACCTGACGGACACCGGAATGTGAGTATGTACTGTTTGTTTGTTTTTTACATTTACAATGGTAACCAGGGTAAACGTCGGGTTACTAAGCGCGGCCCTGCGCTTAGTAACCCGATGTTTACCCTGGTTACAAGCGAACGCATCGCTGGATCGGTGTCACACACACCGATCCAGCGATGACAGCGGGAGATCCAGCGACGAAAGAAAGTTCCAAACGATCTGCTACGACGTACGATTCTCAGCAGGGTCCCTGATCGCTGCTGCGTGTCAGACACAGCGATATCGTATGGATATCGCTGGAACGTCACAGATCGTACCGTCGTAGCGACAAAAGTGCCACTGTGAGACGGTACCCTAAGGAGAGCACAGAGTTGTGATGTTGCTAGCTAGACCAGAGCATTTTGTGGAGGAGCTGATGATCCACAGTGTCAAGTGCTGCCGAGCAATCCTGGAGAATTAGCAGGACCATTAGATTTAGGGCAGATTCTGTAGACAGTAAAGAAAGGGAAGTTGATTGTAAATGGTCAAGAAGAGCGTTATCTGAGAGATAGCGGAGCAAGCGTTATTAAGGTACCGTCACACTAAACGATATCGCTAGCGATCCGTGACGTTGCAGCGTCCTCGCTAGCGATATCGTTTAATTTGACACGCAGCAGCGATCAGGATCCTGCTGTGATGTCGCTGGTCGCTGAATAAAGTCCAGAACTTTATTTGGTCGTCCGATCGCCGTGTATCGTTGTGTTTGACACCAAAAGCAACGATACCAGCGATGTTTTACACTGGTAACCAGGGTAAACATCGGGTTACCAAGCGCAGGGCCGCGCTTAGTAACCCGATGTTTACCCTGGTTACCAGCGTAAAAGTAAAAAAAACAAACAGTACATACTCACCCAGCGTCATACCTCCCCCAGCGTCTGCTTCCTGACACTGACTGAGCGCCGGCCCTAAAGTGAAAGTGAAAGCCGCTGTGCTGTTAGGGCCGGAGCTCAGTCAGTGTCAGGAAGCAGAAGCTGGGGGACGCTGGGTGAGTATGTACTATTTGTTTTTTTTACTTTTACGCTGGTAACCAGGGTAAACATCGGGTTACTAAGCGCGGCCCTGCGCTTAGCAACCCGATGTTTACCCTGGTTACCCGGGGACCTCGGCATCGTTGGTCGCTGGAGAGCGGTCTGTATGACAGCTCTCTAGCGATCAAACAGCGACGCTGCAGCGATCGGCATCGTTGTCGCTATCGCTGCAGCGTCGCTTAATGTGACGGTACCTTAAGTTTAGAGATGAGTTGTGATTGTTGAGTGGTTTGGTTGAGGGTTGGAAGCCAGCTGAACGCATGCCCCTCTAGTGTGTATAAGGGTCACCGAAGGAATATACATGCGTTCGCGTATAGGATTGGTAAAATATATGAGACACTTTAGAGAAATATTTTACCTGTATAAACTCCGATATGCAGTGTGTTATAATGTTGTCCACTCCTGTCTGCAGGGCTCAGTATTGGTTCGTGGCCGCTCCATATGCTATTCTAATCTTTGTATATGATGAAATCCGAAAGCTGTTCATAAGGCGCTATCCCGGCAGTAAGTATAATATCATATATATATATATATATATATATAATTGTCTATAATCAGCGACGGGCACAGCATGGCGACGATGATGTCATAATGGAAATCCCGCGTCTCTGATTGGTCGAGGCCGCCAGGCCTCGACCACTCAGCAACGGGCACAGTATCAACGTACGTCATAATGGTTGCCATGGCGACGATGATGTCCTAAAGGTTGCCTCGACCAATCAGCGATGGGCACAGTCTGCCGCGAATTCTGGAATCATCATTATCCATATACTACGGGGACATGCATATTCTAGAATACCCGATGCGTTAGAATCGGGCCACAATCTAGTATATATATATATATATATATATATATATATATCTGGGGAAGCTGTCTTCACTACTACCAGCATGCTTGGAGATGTCCTAGTAACCTGTGAACACTCTGCCTGGCGCAGACTGATTAAAGAGAGGTACCAGCTAGACCTCATAAGTCACCTGAATCTCCCAAAAAGAGTCATCAAGGTCCCATAGATTATAACTTATGGTGAGACTCATGAGAAGGATAGGAGTATTGGTCTCTTTTTGGAAATCCAGTATAATTACCCTGTACGTTGCAGCCTCCGATTGTGATCTGTCCACTTCGCTTATGTTTCATTAACCCGTTTTCTCTTGTTTCCAGGCTGGTGGGACACGAACATGTATTACTGAGGTGGCTGGACCGTTTCAGACCATCCCTGGTGGTGTGGACTCCCTTCACTATTTTTCCAGTCCTGTTTGTTGAACAAATCGGGAATATAATCTTATATATTGTAAATATCATGTATAAAGTTATAAAACACTATTTTTTACCAAAAAACGTGCCATGTAAAAAGAAGAGCATTGCTGTTTCTCGCAGATACTGGACATGTAGATTTTGTGCATAGACCAAACGTATCAATAAAAATATTTTTTTTTTGCAAAAAATGACTTTGTTTTTATTACATGTAAGACAAATCAATCCTTATGTGCCTTAAATACAAGAGGAAAGATCCGCCTTATGCCAGCAGGAACAATGGTCAATCACTGATGTGTGCACAGCCCAAAAGCCGCAGACATTTATATTTGCGAGCTCCTTTCCAGGACAGGAGGTATCAGGGACCAGACTTCTGCTCTCACTGGGCTTCTAAAGGGGAGATATTTAATTTTATGCAATAATTGCAGTCTTTAAAAGTGATTTATCATGAATAAATGTCTGTGTCCTGAGGGTCCCAATCCCCAAGTCAGGATTGCATGTTTCTGCAACACCTGTCCTAGTGATTGTGGGAGACTCAGCAACCAAACATATATGACGCATCTTGTTGACAGATGATAATCATTTATGGGGGATATAACTGTAGCTCACACCTGGGTCCACATGTATAAAACAAAGAGGGGGTGTGGAGGGCACCACTATATGATATTAGTTTAAATTTAAAGAATGGGGTTCACCCATGGGCAACAAAGTGGAGAACATACAAAAATGCAAGAAAAAGAATGCCCATATATATAGGGAACACCACAAACAAGTTAGACACTCAAATTACTCAATTTATTGTAGAACAAGACATAACACTGAAGACACAACCATTTAAAAACATTTAAAACAATTATAAGAACCAAAATACCAAAGAGAAGTTCCCCAAGTATGTGGAGAGGTGGCGGGTGAGTTGGGAGTTGCCATATCGGAGGCGGAGTGGAGGAAGGCGTTCGTATATTCACATAAATTCTCTATTGCCTGTGCCGCACAGGAAAAGAATTACAAAATTCTCACCAGGTGGTATCGCTGTCCTGATGTCTTACACGCCGCTTTTCCCTCTGTCTCCGATAGGTGCTGGAGTAGAGAGAGGTACCATGCTACACATTTGGTGGGGATGTAAGCTTATTAAGCCATTTTGGGATTCTGTCTTTTCCGCTTATCAAGCCATTAGTGGTAATTTGGTGACCAACTCCCCCCAGGTGGCTTTATTATCTATCCTCCCGGGCTCGTTTCGCTTCCAGAAAAAGGGGCTCCTAAGATTCTGCTCAACTGCTGCTCGCACTGTGATCCCGAGACATTGGAAATCCTCCCAATCTCGTAGTGTGTCTGAATGGGTCAAGGAGATGACCGGCCTTCAAAATATGGAGGAATTGTCCGCTGAGGTTAACGGTTCAATGGAGAAATATCTGCAGGTCTGGAGTCCTTGGATTTTGTTTATGGACTCTCAGGACTTTCAATCCCTCTTTTCTAAGCCATAAGGAAGATAGATTGAACAATACGGGTTAGATGGATGTCATTATAGGGGTGCAAGTTGCCCCCTTCTATATATCAGACTCCATGGTTCCTCCCCCTCCCCCCCTTTTTTTTCATCCTCTCTCCTCCCTCATATTCCTCCTCTTAGTCTCATTCTTTCCGTTCGTGTTTATACCATTATTACTTGGAGTGACCTAGCTCCTCTTGTTTGGGTCGCTCTCTTTCAGAGGATACCTCATATGTATCACCAAAGGTCCTACAGTCTCCCTGGATAGGGGATACCTACATCTGCCATGGATTTTTTTTTTCTTTTCAGATCTTTTTGGACTTGATTGAAAATGATTTTGACCTGAAAGTTATACTATTTCGGGACTTGTTGGTTACAGGTCTTGATATACAGTTGTATATGAGATTTCTTTTTGTACTCAATACTTTTTATGTTGTTGAATCCTTTGTTCCTTGTTTGTTTTGAAGTTCTTTTCAATAAAAACCAGATTAAACATAAACAATTATAAAAATCCAAAATAGCCATGCCCAATAATGTGGATCATGGACACCACGTAACTACCCAAACATGCTCAATGCTGTAAACATAGACTCAAGAATAAATATTGAGATGCAAAAAGGTATATAAATAAATATGTGTGGCCCCGATCTATTCACAGTACCATATAGAAAAATATGTGGTGGATAAAAACAAAATGCAAAAAGGTTTTTGTATATACGCCCGTGCAAAAATAGACATATATATATATATATATATATCAACAGGTTTTAGTAAACAATGATAGCCATATCCGGAAAAAAATAGGTAATATAGTATCAACAACAAAGGCAAAAATCCTGAAGTACTGAAGTGCAGCCGTCTGATAAATCCGGCTGTATCTACCTAATCAAATGCTCAAAAGGCGTTAGTATGTGTTGCTATACAAAACCTGTTATCCACCTAAAGATAAGGAGAAGAAAGGAAGGCCAGAGCTCAGATCCCACAAATGGGGCACACAGATGTCCATAAAAGAGCCATGTGAGCAAGGGATAATGGCAGGTGAACCCCACGCGTATCGCCACTAAAAATGTGGCTTCTTCAGGGGAGGAAGTTCATGTGCACTGTGTCAAACAAGTGTTCTATATATACAAACTATCACTGATTAGAAATATGAATCACCCGGGAGAGAGTTACCTGGAGAGCGTGGTCCGGTGGATAGAGACAATGCGGGGATCCGCCATCTTGTTGGACGCCGTGAAATGTCAATATCATTAAAGTTATTTTAACCCGAACTGCGCATGCGTCAGAAAGGGACTGTGTGCGGCTGCGCATAGGAAATCTAAGACCTGAAATGGAATGTGGTCACATGAGAAGGTGCGCAAGCGCATAATACATATACCCTACACAGGCGACCAGGTTCCAGGCCGCAATCCCACAATACTGCGCATACGTCGGAGATAGACTGAGTGCGGCTGCGCATAAAAAAGCTAGAACCCAGGATACAATGAAGTAACCAAAAGATGCTGCGCAAGCGCATAACATGCGTACTCCGCACAAGCGACCAGAATACCAGCCGCAATCCCACAGCAAGACTACAGACAAAAAAGCTGTACCCACACAAGAAAAGGAAAAAAGCATATATAAATAAAAGTCAGTCGAAAAAAACAAAAACGGTTATAAATTTACCAGAATAAGATAAACCAACATATAAACATGCAGTTGAATGTTTCAAAAAAATACTTTATTGTAAATAAATTCAAATAACAAAAAAACAATATACTTTCTACTACATCTCAATATGGCCATATGTTAAATATGGAACTTCCCATCAAATCAACTACTTTTGAGTTTGAAAAGGTGTTCACTGTGCGTTCACTTAGTGAACAACAGACAACCGGAACATATGGAGAGATAAGGTCCAACGTAGTGATATCCAAAGTCCATAAGTGTCATCACCACTTCTTCCAATATTCATCTTCATCTGTAGGCCAAAATGAGGATGGAATAGGCCCATGGTCCAAAGAACAAATCAATGTGACGTGTCCAAACATTGGTGCCATAATTCCAAAAAAATGAAAATATAAAACACAAATGAAAAAAACTCAAAGAATCAAAAAAGGCAGGACCAAACGGGACTGACTAAGAAGACATATGGCTGGCAATCACATGCCCAAAAACCAAAAGTACACTAATAATTGTAAAAAAACAAACAAAAAAGAGAGAGAGAAAAATCTATATGCATATACATCCTCCTCTTAACCAATAGTATGGTACTGTGAATAGAGCAAAGAGAAGCCACATAAGGGGGCTCAAAAAATGGAGCCTGAAGATACCTAAATAATCAGAACAAATGCATAGATACCAAACATGATCAATTTACATTTTGGTGTGAAACACACAAGCAAAGGAGAAAGTTCCAGGAGCAAGGCTGGCCATATTGCAAGGGAAGACCCATAGTTATTGGATGAGCTCTTCCAAGTAAGAGTATAAGTTACTGGAAACAAATGGATAAGTTCACAAAAAATAATCCGAGACCAAGTAGGGGACTTGTATGGTAATCCATTCAGATGAAAACAGACTCCTATACACGAACAGGATGAGGGATCGATAGTCGTCCAGAACTTCGGAGATAGAAGACGACCAATCATAGATGTATACATGTATCAGGTAAGGATCATAGACCGGAGGATCTAAGGTGTAGTACTGAAGAGGCTCGTAGCATAAGAAGGGGGAACCTACAGTGAAGAAGAAGAAAAGGAGACCAATAATAGGTTATTGTCCAAAAATGAATCTTTGCCCAAAATTAGATTTTGGTATATTGTGTCTCAAATATTTCTTCTATGTTTTTTGCTGGTATTCTGGTCACTTGTGCGGAGTACGCATGTTATACGCTTGCGCAGCATCTTTTGGTTACTACATTGTATCCTGGGTTCTAGCTTTTTTATGCGCAGCCGCACTCAGTCTATCTCCGACGTATGCGCAGCATTGTGGGAATGCGGCCAGGATCCTGGTCGCCTGTGTAGGGTATATGCATTATGCGCTTGCATAGCTTCTCATGTGACCACATTCCATTTCAGGTCTTAGATTTCCTATGCGCAGCCGCACACAGTGCCTTTCTGACGTATGCGCAGTTCGGGTTAAAATAACTTTAATGATATTGACATTTCACGGCGTCCAACAAGATGGCGGATCCCCGCATTGTCTCTATCCACCGGACCACGCTCTCCAAGTAACCCTCTCCCGGTTGATTCATATTTCTAATCAGAGATAGTTTGTATATATAGAACACTTGTTTGACACAGTGCACATAAACTTCCTCCCCTGAAGAAGCCACATTTTTAGTGGCGATACGCGTGGGGTTCACCCGCCATTATCCCTTGCTCACATGGCTCTTTTATGGACATCTGTGTGCCCCATTTGTGGGATCTGAGCTCTGGCCTTCCTTTCCTTTAGGTGGATAACAGGTTTTGTATAGCAACACATACTAACGTTAGCCTTTTGAGCATTTGATTAGGTAGATACAGCCGGATTTATCAGATGGCTGCACTTCAGTACTTCAGGATTTTTGCCTTTATTGTTGATACTATATTACCTATTTTTTCCGGATATGGCTATCATTGTTTACTAAAACCTGTTGATATATACACTCACTGGCCACTTTATTAGGTACACCTGTCCAACTTCTTGTTAACACTTAATTTCTAATCAGCCAATCACATGGCGGCAACTCAGTGCATTTAGGCATGTAGACATGGTCAAGACAATCTCCTGCAGTTCAAACCGAGCATCAGTATGGGGAAGAAAGGTGATTTGAGTGCCTTTGAACGTGGCATGGTTGTTGGTGCCAGAAGGGCTGGTCTGAGTATTTCAGAAACTGCTGATCTACTGGGATTTTCACGCACAACCATCTCTAGGGTTTACAGAGAATGGTCCGAAAAAGAAAAAAAATCCAGTGAGCGGCAGTTCTGTGGGCGGAAATGCCTTGTTGATGCCAGAGGTCAGAGGAGAATGGGCAGACTGGTTCGAGCTGATAGAAAGGCAACAGTGACTCAAATCGCCACCCGTTACAACCAAGGTAGGCCTAAGAGCATCTCTGAACGCACAGTGCGTCGAACTTTGAGGCAGATGGGCTACAGCAGCAGAAGACCACACCGGGTACCACTCCTTTCAGCTAAGAACAGGAAACTGAGGCTACAATTTGTACAAGCTCATCGAAATTGGACAGTAGAAGATTGGAAAAACGTTGCTTGGTCTGATGAGTCTCGATTTCTGCTGCGACATTCGGATGGTAGGGTCAGAATTTGGCGTAAACAACATGAAAGCATGGATCCATCCTGCCTTGTATGGAGCATCTTTGGGATGTGCAGCCGACAAATCTGCGGCAACTGTGTGATGCCATCATGTCAATATGGACCAAAATCTCTGAGGAATGCTTCCAGCACCTTGTTGAATCTATGCCACGAAGAATTGAGGCAGTTCTGAAGGCAAAAGGGGGTCCAACCCGTTACTAGCATGGTGTACCTAATAAAGTGGCCGGTGAGTGTATATGCAGCGCCCCAGAGTCCTGGTCGTTGCAGTACTGTTGCTCCGCCGCTAAGGGGGGCTATGGTACGTCTGATGGCACTGAAGAAGTTCATCTGACCAGGTATCACAGACACCAATACATTTCACATTCTGGCCTCCAGGGGGAGCTAAGGGTTCTATTTATTAGGCCACTCCTCACAATCTGGTAAAACTGGGGGTTAGGCAGGAAGTTAGTTAAGAAAGCTGACTGGGTTGGAACCAGGCAACACCTTGTGGCAGATGGTGTTGTAGGGGAAGATTCAGAGGGGTCCCTGTCAGGGGTGGGATCCTGACAGAGGCCTAGCAACCAGAGAGAACGTTACGGGACCGCGCCTGAACGATATAGCGGCGGTACCCCAAGAAAGGACAAGAAGCGAGGTTTATTGTGCTGAGTGAGAAACGAGATCAACGCAACAAGGAGAATACCAGTAGGAGTTGTGCTGTAAGACGAGGCAACATCCTATTGAGGCGCATAACCGGTGGCCGGAACGCCGAGGAAGTATAGAGCTCCAAGCCAAACTTCAAACCTACGGCAGGACAGTCAGTTACAGGCGGGCTGTCTCACCCAGACCCAGGAAGACACAGGGGGGTAACAACAGGAGTGGGGCGACGCTGGAGTCCCGGAAGAGCTCCGAGCCTCCCCGTCATACGGGTGCGTCCTAACCGTAAGATCAGGGGGACGTAGAGGGAGAACATCAGAATCGAGTTGTGAGGGAACACGAGAAACAGACACAACGGTTGTGGGTACTATCCCGTAAGCACAGCAGGGGAGGACCACAACACACAAGCGCAGGAAGGTAGGCACAGATTTCCACCTGCAAAGGGAACTCTGGAGGTGCCATCGGACCGGCCGGACTTGCGCAGCCTGGTTAACCGTATTCTGGACTGAGGACCCTGAAGCCTTCAGTAAAGAGGTAAAGAGACTGCAACCTGGTGTCCTCGTTATTTACCGCGACCGGCACTTCACCGCACCATAACATCATCATCTTACCACCACCTTTCATTGTGCGCCCCTCAGCAGGGTCACGGACCGGGTCTAGCCACCGTGACAACCCCAGAACAGAGACTCAGAGGCCCGGTACCGGGTACCCCTCGGCCCTGCGACAGTGGGGGCGCTGAATATATATGTCTATTTTTGCACGGGCGTATATACAAAAACCTTTTTGCATTTTGTTTTTATCCACCACATATTTTTCTATATGGTACTGTGAATAGATAGGGGCCGCTCATATTTATTTATATACCTTTTTGCATCTCAATATTTATTCTTGAGTCTATGTTTACAGCATTGAGCGTGTTTGGGTAATCACGTGGTGTCCATGATCCACATTATTGGGCATGGCTATTTTGGATTTTCATAATTGTTTTAAATGTTTTTAAATTGTTGTGTCTTCAGTGTTATGACTTGTTCTACAATAAATTGAGTGTCTAACTTGTTTGTGGTGTTCCCTATATATATGGGCATTCTTTTTCTTGCATTTTTGTATGGGTCCACATGTATGGAGCGGGCTCTTCTCCTGGGGTGTTGTGTTAGGCTGCCGTCACACTAGCAGTATTTAGTCAGTATTTTACATCAGTATTTGTTAGGCTACTTTCACACTAGCGTCGTGCACTGCACGTTGCTATGCATCGTTTTGTAGAAAAAACGCATCCTGCAAAAGTGCTTGCAGTATGCGTTTTTTCTCCATAGACTTGCATTAGCGACGCAGTGCGACGGTTGCGTCGTGTTGCGTCAGACCGTCGCCGCCAAAAAACGTTACATGTAACGTTTTTTGGTGCGTCGTGTCCAGCATTTCCGACCGCGCATGTGCGGCCGGAACTCCGCCCCCCCTCCCCGCACATCACAATGGGGTAGCGGATGCGTTGAAAAACAGCATCCGCTGCCCCCATTGTGCGGCGCTTTCACTGCTTGCGTCGGTGCGCCGCCACATCGCAATTTGTCGTGCGTCGTACGACGCTAGTGTGAAAGTAGCCTAAGCCAAAACCAGGAGTGGAACAAATAGAGGGAAAGTATTAGGCTGGGGTCACACATGCGAGTTTTACGGACGTAAGAGCGCAGAAACTACGTCCGTAAAACTCGCATAACATACGGCACAATTATTCTCAATGGGGCTGCTCCTATTAGCCGTATATTACGGTTCAGTATTATACGGCTTTCTACGGCCGTACAAAATCGCAGCATGCTGCGTTTGTCAGCGTACTGCGCAAAAAAATCGCCAATGAAAGTCTATGGGGGCGAGAAAAATACGGATTCCACACGGACCAGCAGTGTGACTTGCGAGAAATACGCAGCGCTGTTAGTGAAAAGTCGGTAATTCAATTGCCGGCTTTTCATTTCTCCTGCACAAACCCGACAGGATATGAGACATGGTTTACATACAGTAAACCATCTCATATCCCCCTTTTTTTTGCATATTCCACACTACTAATGTTAGTAGTGTGTATGTGCAAAATTTCAGCGCTGTAGCTGCTAAAATAAAGGGTTAAATGGCGGAAAAAATTGGCGTGGGCTCCCGCGCAATTTTCTCCGCCAGAGCGGTAAAGCCAGTGACTGAGGGCAGATATTAATAGCCAGGAGAGGGTCCATGGTTTTTGGCCCCCCCGTGGCTAAAAACATCTGCCCCCAGCCACCCCAGAAAAGGCACATCTGGAAGATGCGCCTATTCTGGCACTTGGCCACTCTCTTCCCACTCCCTGTAGCGGTGGGATATGGGGTAATGAAGGGTTAATGCCACCTTGCTATTGGAAGGTGACATTAAGCCAGATTAATAATGGAGAGGCGTCAATTATGACACCTATCCATTATTAATCCAATTGTTGGAAAGGGTTAAAAAACACACACACACATGATTAAAAAGGATTTTAATGAAATAAACACAGCGGTTGTTGTAATAATTTATTGTTCTCTCAAATCCATTTGCAGTCCCTCGCTTGGCAACATAATAAACGCACAAGATACATACCTTCTGATGTACTGTCAGGTCCAACGATGTAATCCATCTGAAGGGGTTAACTAATATTACAAGCAGGAGCCCTGCTATAATGCAGCTGTGCTCCGTGCCTGTAATTCCCCTGCGAATGAATGAAATGTAGGTCATTGACCTACATTTCATTCATTCGCGGTGATGCGCCCCCTGGTGGATGTCCTCATATGACCTGGAGCGTGGGAAAAAGTTCCCAGGCTGCAGTTCATGAGAACATCCACCAGAGGGCGCATCACCGCGAATGAATGAAATGTAAGTCAATGACCAACATTTCATTCATTCGCAGGGGAATTACAAGCACGGAGCACAGCTGCATTATAGCAGGGCTCCTGCTTGTAATATTAGTTAACCCCTTCAGATGGATTACTTCGTGGGACGTGACAGTTCATCAGAGAGGGTATGTATCTTGTGCGTTTATTATGTTGCCAAGCGAGGGACTGCAAATGGATTTGAGAGAACAATAAATTATTACAACAACCGCTGTGTTTATTTCATTAAAATCCTTTTTAATAATGTGTGTGTGTGTTTTTTAACCCTTTCCAACAATTGGATTAATAATGGATAGGTGTCATAATTGACGCCTCTCCATTATTAATCTGGCTTAATGTCACCTTCCAATAGCAAGGTGGCATTAACCCTTCATTACCCCATATCCCACCGCTACAGGGAGTGGGAAGAGAGTGGCCAAGTGCCAGAATAGGCGCATCTTCCAGATGTGCCTTTTCTGGGGTGGCTGGGGGCAGATGTTTTTAGCCACGGGGGGGCCAAAAACCATGGACCCTCTCCTGGCTATTAATATCTGCCCTCAGTCACTGGCTTTACCATTCTGGCGGAGAAAATTGCGCGGGAGCCCACGCCAATTTTTTCCGCCATTTAACCCTTTATTTCAGCAGCTACAGCGCTGAAATTTTGCACATACACACTACTAACATCAGTAGTGTGGAATATGCAAAAAAAAGGGGATATGAGATGGTTTACTGTATGTAAACCATGTCTCATATCCTGTCGGGTTTGTGCAGGAGAAATGAAAAGCCGGCAATTGAATTACCGGCTGTTCACAGATATCGCGCTGAATGAAATCTAAATACAGAATATATATATATGTGTCTCAATGACATATATATATATATATATACTGTATATATAGTTTCCCGAACATTTGAGCACATAAATCCATTAGATGTCGGTTTTGCAAGCCTGCGCGAAAATCTCGCAGTACGGATGGCATACGGATTACATACGGAGGATGCCATGCGCAAAATACGCTGACACACCCTGACTACGGATCACTATTTTGGGAACATTTCTCCGTATTACGGCCGTAGTACAGACGTATAATACGTGGCGTATTGTCTTACGCCATGTGTGACTCCAGCCTTACAGGGTCATTCAAAACTATAACCCATCCTGCAAAAAAAGGCTTCATACGGCTTTAAGAACAGAAAAATAAAAAACTATAATAAATGAAAGCACAAAAAACATTCCAAGGCTACTTCAGATGCATCCAAACATGCTGCTACATGTGTGCACAGGGTTTGGCAGACTTTGCCAGGAACAAAGGATCAGGTGTGTTGAAGTCTAACATGCCTGACCATTCACCATGGGGTGAGAGTCTGGTAACCGCCAGCATATACATTTGATAGATGTAAGACGGGCTGGACTTGCCATGTGGCAAATGCCAGATAAGCCTGTCCAGCAGCATTGGACAGCCTGGCACACAACACAGGAGTATCAACGTCCTGAAGATGTGGATACTATTGACAACTGTAGCGGAGCACAGAGACATTGGTTCCCTTCTCCGCCCCCTAGGCAGAACACTTCCAGCCTGCTGCTGCCATACTGAGGACCTCTTAAGAGAACATTATAATAAGAGGCAAGTTAGAGGACATAATTAGAGGCTCAGGGAGGGTATTCGTATAATAAAACAACACTATCATATGTAAGCTTGGAGCTAATGTTGGCAAGAAATTTAATCTGTATTATTATAGTCTCTCCCACAGCAGCAGTCTTTAATTTATCCACTTTTCATTGGGAACAGTTATTTTATCTTTAACTGGGTATCTTGGACTCCCCACTCTGTTTAAGACTGAGGTTGTTGCAGTCGTGGAGTATAAGGGCCATACTGGGTGTGAGGAACACAAAGAAATATGCTACGTAGATCGTGATTAACATTTACTTCGATGTCCTGTAGGTATAACATTGGAGTGCAGAGAAGTACAGTTTAGTCTGGATCTACTGTAAGTAGTATATTTCTTTCTGCCTTCCACATACCCAGTATGGTCTTGTTTATAACCACGGCTATTCAACAAAAGGTCTGCAACAACGCTCTGGAGAAGGATCAATGGTAATATTTGTCTTGCAGTAAATATCTATTTTGTCGATGTCAGGCAGGGTCATATTTGTAATAGAGATTCCCCATTTGGGAAGTGGATGTGGGGGGCAGCATGTGCCTGTGTAATTTCAAATGCCAGGGCTGATTTGAATTCCTAGTCTGGCCATAGATACAAATCATCCAACCTGGCCAACTAATGTGTGTGAGCGATTTCCTAGCAAAATCTTGAACAGAACTTTTAAAAATAAAAAAATATATTTTTAAAAATAGAAGAATGTGGTCATGATGCCTAAAAACAGTCCCATTGGGGGGTCCATATGAATATATAAATAAAATTCTGATGAGAAATGAAAAAAAAGTCACACAGGACTATCCAGTGTTATTTGTTCATGTTCCACAGGGAGAAACAAGGTCTTATCCAGACTAACAGTTATTACAATAACCTGAAAAATCAAGAAAAGTTTTGAGTGATCCACTAATGAATTAATTGATAAAGTGGATCAGTCAGGTTCCTATCTGAAAGCAGCACAGTATAGAGGGGTGACGGGTGAACTCTGCAATATATAAACACAAAAGGAAAACCTGTTGATCACCAACTGGGCGAAGCAGGATGGTGAGCGGGACTCCCAGGCCACCTGTAGAAATGAGCAGATGACGTGGAACTCCCAGGCCTCTCTAGAAGTGAGCAGAAGTCGTGGGACTCCCAAGCCTCTCTAGAAGTGAGCAGAGGATGTGGGACTCCCAGGTCTCTCTAGAAGTGACCAGAGGACATGGTACTCCCAGACCTGTCTAGATGTGAGCAGAAGTCGTGGGACTCCCAGGCCTCTCTAGAAGTGACCAGAGGACGAGAGACGCTCAGGCCTCTCTAAAAGTGAGCAGAGGAATTGGGACTCCAGGCCTTTCTAGAGGTGAGCAGAAGACGTGGACCTCTCCAGAAGTGAGCAGAGGAATTTGGACTCCTGGGCCTCTCCAGAAGTGAGCAGAGGACATCGTACTCCCAGGCCTTTCTAGAAGTGAGCAGAGGACGTGGGACTCCCAGGCCTCTCTAGAAGTGACCAGAGGATGAGAGACACTCAGGCCTCTCTAAAAGTGAGCAGAGGAATTGGGACTCCAGGCCTTTCTAGAAGTGAGCAGAAGACGTGGGCCTCTCCAGAAGTGAGCAGAGGAATTTGGACTCCTGGGCCTCTCCAGAAGTGAGCAGAGGACATGGTACTCCCAGGCCTTTCTAGAAGTGAGCAGTGGACATGGGACTCCCAGACTTCTCTAGAAGTGAGTAGAGGACATGGGAGTCCCAGGCCTCTCTAGAAATGAGCAGAGGACGTGGGACTCCCAGACTTCTCTAGAAGTGACCAGAGCACGTGGGTCTCCCAGGCCTCTCTTGAAGTGAGGAGAAGACGTGGGACGCCCAGGCCTCTCAAGAAGTGAAGCAAAACAACAAAACGGAATATACAAATCCCAAAAAAAACTTTTGATAAAGCTGGACAGCGAAACGGGCGTCAAGGGGCTGCTGGGTTCAAGTGGGATAGCCGTTCTTTTACCTATGGGTAAGCATGCATGAACGACAAGTTTATTGGGAGTGATTTGCGGTGTACTGCCGGTTTGGCACCCGTTTATGTTGCTGAACTCCTTTACCATGCAGGTAGTACTGTGTTATTATGTCATTAATGTTTAGCTTGCTCAGGATGTACTTTGCTTTTCCTACCTAAATCCAGCATACCTTCATGTCTCCTCCATATTTCCTCACTGTTTGGGTTACAATGTTTGTTATTTATTAATTCATATTTATTTCTGTATTAATAAAGTCTCTCTTTTCATGATTATTATGTTTTTTTGGGATTTGTATACTCCGTTTTGTTGTTTTGCTTTATGGTTATTGGAGCTGTCCTATTGACCCAGTGAGTCTGGGCACTAATTTTGGGAGAGCTTTACTCTTCTGCTCTCGGCCACAATTGAACGATGTGCTTCATGATTTTTGGTATGAGTACTCTCTAGAAGTGAGCAGAGGAATTGGGACTCCCACACTTCTCTAGAAGTGACCAGAGCACGTGGGACTCCCAGGCCTCTCTGGACGTGACCAGAGGACGTGGGACTCCCAGGCTTCTCTAGAAGTGACCAGAGGACGTGGGACTCCCAGCCCTCTCTAAAAGTGAACAGAGGAATTGGGACTCCAGACCTCTCTGGAAGTGACCAGGGGACGTGGAACTCCCAGGCCTCTCTAGAAGTGAGCAGAAGATGTGGGACTCCCAGGCCTCTCTAGAAGTGAGCAGAGGAATTGGGACTCCCAGACCTCTCTGGACGTGACCAGAGGACGTGGGACTCCCAGGCCTTTCTAGAAGTGAGCAGAGGACGTGGTACTCCCAGCCCTCTCTCAAATTGAGCAGAGAAATTGGGACTCCAGACCTCTCTGGAAGTGATCAGAGGACGTGGGACTCCCAGGCCTCTCTAGAAGTGAGCAGAAGACGTCGGACTCCCAGACTTCTCTAGAAGTGAGCAGAGGAATTGGGACTCCCAGGCCTCTCTAGAAGTGAGCAGAGGACGTGGGACTCCCAGGCCTCTCTAGAAGTGAGCAGAGGATGTGGGACTCCGAGGCCTCTCTAGAAGTGAGCAGAAGACATGGGACTCCCAGGCCTCTCTAGAAGTGAGCAGAGGAATTGGGACTCCCAGACCTCTCTGGAAGTGACCAGAGGACGTGGGACTCCCAGGCCTCTCTAGAAGTGAGCAGAAGACGTGGGACTCCCAGGCCTCTCTAGAAGTGAGCAGAGGAATTGGGACTCCCAGACCTCTCTAGAAGTGAGCAGAAGACGTGGTACTCCCAGGCCTCTCTAGAAGTGAGCAGAGGACGTGGGACTCCCAGTCCTCTCTAGAAGTGAGCAGAGGATGTGGGACTCCCAGGCCTCTCTAGAAGTGAGCAGAAGACATGGGACTCCCAGGCCTCTCTAGAAGTGAGCAGAGGAATTGGGACTCCCAGACCTCTCTGGAAGTGACCAGAGGACGTGGGACTCCCAGGCCTCTCTAGAAGTGAGCAGAAGACGTGGGACTCCCAGGCCTCTCTAGAAGTGAGCAGAGGAATTGGGACTCCCAGACCTCTCTAGAAGTGAGCAGAAGACATGGGACTCCCAGGCCTCTCTAGAAGTGAGCAGAGGATGTGGGACTCCCAGGCCTCTCTAGAAGTGACCAGAGGAATTGGGACTCCCAGACCTCTCTGGACGTGACCGGAGGACGTGGGACTCCCAGACTTCTCTACAAGTGAGCAGAGGACGTGGTACTCCCAGCCCTCTCTAGAAGTGAGCAGAGGACGTGGGACTCCCAGGCCTCTCTAGAAGTGAGCAGAGGACGTGGGACTCCCAGTCCTCTCTAGAAGTGAGCAGAGGATGTGGGACTCCCAGGCCTCTCTAGAAGTGAGCAGAGGACGTGGGACTCCCAGGCCTCTCTAGAAGTGAGCAGAAGACATGGGACTCCCAGGCCTCTCTAGAAGTGAGCAGAGGAATTGGGACTCCCAGACCTCTCTGGAAGTGACCAGAGGACGTGGGACTCCCAGGCCTCTCTAGAAGTGAGCAGAAGACGTGGGACTCCCAGGCCTCTCTAGAAGTGAGCAGAGGAATTGGGACTCCCAGACCTCTCTAGAAGTGAGCAGAAGACATGGGACTCCCAGGCCTCTCTAGAAGTGAGCAGAGGATGTGGGACTCCCAGGCCTCTCTAGAAGTGACCAGAGGAATTGGGACTCCCAGACCTCTCTGGACGTGACCGGAGGACGTGGGACTCCCAGACTTCTCTACAAGTGAGCAGAGGACGTGGTACTCCCAGCCCTCTCTAGAAGTGAGCAGAGGACGTGGGACTCCCAGGCCTCTCTAGAAGTGAGCAGAGGACGTGGGACTCCCAGTCCTCTCTAGAAGTGAGCAGAGGATGTGGGACTCCCAGGCCTCTCTAGAAGTGAGCAGAGGACGTGGGACTCCCAGGCCTCTCTAGAAGTGAGCAGAGGACGTGGGACTCCCAGTCCTCTCTAGAAGTGAGCAGAGGATGTGGGACTGCCAGGCCTCTCTAGAAGTGAGCAGAGGACGTGGGACTGCCAGGCCTCTCTAGAAGTGAGCAGAGGACGTGGGACTCCCAGGCCTCTCTAGAAGTGAGCAGAGGACGTGGGACTCCCAGTCCTCTCTAGAAGTGAGCAGAGGACGTGGGACTCCCAGTCCTCTCTAGAAGTGAGCAGAGGATGTGGGACTCCCAGGCCTCTCCAGAAGTGAGCAGAAGACATGGGACTCCCAGGCCTCTCTAGAAGTGAGCAGAGGATGTGGGACTCCCAGGCATCTCTAGAAGTGAGCAGAAGACATGGGACTCCCAGGCCTCTCTAGAAGTGAGCAGAGGAATTGGGACTCCCAGACCTCTCTGGAAGTGACCAGAGGACGTGGGACTCCCAGGCCTCTCTAGAAGTGAGCAGAGGAATTGGGACTCCCAGACCTCTCTGGACGTGACCGGAGGACGTTGGACTCCCAGACTTCTCTACAAGTGAGCAGAGGACGTGGTACTCCCAGCCCTCTCTAGAAGTGAGCAGAGGACGTGGGACTCCCAGGCCTCTCTAGAAGTGAGCAGAGGACGTGGGACTCCCAGTCCTCTCTAGAAGTGAGCAGAGGATGTGGGACTCCCAGGCCTCTCTAGAAGTGAGCAGAGGACGTGGGACTCCCAGGCCTCTCTAGAAGTGAGCAGAGGACGTGGGACTCCCAGGCCTCTCTAGAAGTGAGCAGAGGATGTGGGACTCCCAGGCCTCTCTAGAAGTGAGCAGAGGACGTGGGACTCCCAGGCCTCTCTAGAAGTGAGCAGAGGACGTGGGACTCCCAGTCCTCTCTAGAAGTGAGCAGAGGACGTGGGACTCCCAGGCCTCTCTAGAAGTGAGCAGAGGACGTGGGACTCCCAGTCCTCTCTAGAAGTGAGCAGAGGATGTGGGACTCCCAGGCCTCTCTAGAAGTGAGCAGAAGACATGGGACTCCCAGGCCTCTCTAGAAGTGAGCAGAGGATGTGGGACTCCCAGGCATCTCTAGAAGTGAGCAGAAGACATGGGACTCCCAGGCCTCTCTAGAAGTGAGCAGAGGATGTGGGACTCCCAGGCCTCTCTAGAAGTGAGCAGAGGAATTGGGACTCCCAGACCTCTCTGGACGTGACCGGAGGATGTGGGACTCCCAGACTTCTCTACAAGTGAGCAGAGGACGTGGTACTCCCAGCCCTCTCTAAAAGTGAGCAGAGGAATTGGGACTCCAGACCTCTCTGGAAATGTTGAACCTCTGGCAGTATTATGCCACTCCCGACCAATTTCGTCAATGAGGGTAAAGCTGAGGTGGAACAGTGTGACACCCACTTGATAAATTCATCATAATTTACTCCACAAAGGGGTGTACATTACACCAGAAATGTACACCAGCCCGTGACTGTAGTAACATCTCTGGTGGTATCGCTAAGCAGTTGTAAGATGCCAAAGAGGCGCAGAGCTGTTGTAACGCGTGTACGCTTCTTAATGAGCTGGGTCATCTTACTCCAGCAGTCTTTATAAATCAGGGCCATTTGTGCGCCTCTCTCCACTCTGGATACAATTCAACAATTAAGTTAGAAGAAGCATATTACACACCTTGCTCACCCCAGTAATGTACAGTAAGTTGATTATTTTACTGGTAAAGGGGTGAAGACATCTTAATTAACAACTGGATTTGGGTATAGCTTGGTTATTGGGCGATCAGATCAGTTCTGAATTTGAAGCCAGCTAAGAAAATTAAACATTGAAAATATTCTGTAACAAATGTCACCTTTTACATCCTACAGCATCCATACATTGTAACCTTATCACTTCTGCCATTAATGAGGGGAACAGGCATGTGATGCTCAAAAATAACAAAATAAGCATTACTGCTGCACCCCCAGCCTTTCCTATTGTAGTTAGGTAAATAATGCTTCGCCCACCACACGTGACCGCTGCAGCTACCTCGTCTACCTTAGCATCATTGCTGTGCCAGGTGATTGGCTGCAGGGGTCACGTGTGGTAGACAAGATATCCCCCACTGTAGCAGGGTGGCAGTACTGGAGCAGCAGGGGCTCCTATAGGTAATTGATGCTTAGTTTACTATTTTTACTCATTGCTTATCTGTCATGCAGCTTTACCTGAACCCCTTTATTAGAAAAATGGCTGGATTGCACACTACACTATTTTCTCATAGATTGTAAGCTCTTGTGATCAGGACCCTCACTCCTCTTGGTAATTGGTGAATTATGTGTTACTCTGTAGCGACTTACAGAGGTTGTACATTTCCTCTCTGAATGTAAAGTGCTGTGGAATATGTTGGCGCTATAGAAATAAAATAATTACCTGTCCTCTCCTTTTCAGTGAAACCAGAGATCCCTTTGACTATATTAGCCAACATGGCTACTGCAGAGGCCGAGCCCCGGCCTTTTCGGATGGATGCACCACATGACTGGCAATACTTCCCCTGGTATCTTGGCTGTATATCGCAGCCTTGAGTTCCAAGCCATCCTCTGCAGTATATAAGTTTGCAGATTATGATGTGTAGGGATCAGGAGGGGAGTAATTACATTTAACCCACAGATCTGAGGTCAGTATTCTAACTGACAGATCAGAGTGTGTAGAACAGGCCTGTCTGTTTCTGTGGACTTTCTGTATACGCCCAGGAAGTTCACCTCCGGCTGTGCAGCATCAGAATGTGCTGGTACCAGCAACACGGCCAGAGCTATTTACATTTATTTATACCACTCAGCATAAAGGTTTACATGTACTTACCAATCCGTGGCTTATCTGACAATCTGGGTTAATACTCTGCCTCTCCCCATGACTCCATCTAGGAAGAAAGAATAGCATCAGTTATACATTACAATTATCATACTCTGCGCCATAAAAGAACCCCAGGGATAATTCATGAGGTGTGTAGTTATGCAGCAATAAGGAAGTCTATAAGACAAGGAAAATTGAGTCACAGAAATAAAAATAACAGCGTAAGCGAGTGCTCCCATCGGCCCCATGGTCCAGGAGAACCCACTCAGCATTACATCAAAATTATTAGCGCTCATTGAGCCCAACCATCGGCTGTCAAGTGATGGAGGAAGCCAAAATGGGAAAAATCCACCTCACTCAGGCCTGACGTCTTCCTCCACAAATACTCCACAAGCGCCCTCTGTAATCGCCTCGAGATTAGGGGTGACTCCAGACGAAGCATTTGTGAAACGCGCGTCGGGTGTGATTGGTGGGTGAGACCCTTTTTATCTTGGCTGCCAGGATGTATACTGTTATATCTTCACATTAAGTGACTTTTTACTTTACTTTAATACAATTTCCCTTATGCATATATCCTCATGAATTCACTACTTTTTAGGCTGTCTACTTGGATTATTACTTCAAGGGGTCTTTTTCCCTTTGGTTCACCCAGCAACACGTGTCAATTGTGTCCTTTGTGTTGGGACAACTACCATTATGAACTGTTTTGCCTCTTAATTATTTTTTGCAGTAATATTTATTACTTTGATTCATATTTTCCTGTCCTGCACTAGTGCTATTTGTGACTCACTACCCTTTTCTGGGTTATGATTTCAGTTTATCTATGGTTAGGATGTAGAAAAGGTTGGGTAATGACCATTCATGTTTCACAGTATTTTACAAAGTCTCATTCCTACATTGCACAGAAAATCTGCAGAACAGAATACAATCACGGACACCACCAGCGTCAGTTCTTGTTCATCCTGACGCCTCCATCTTATGTGGGCTGGGATCTGCTGGACCCCCGGCCAGGGCCATAGTCATCAGGTTGCTCATTCTTCAATTTATCACTAGAAAGGAGTCATAATGGAGGCTGCACAGAATCACAACCACAAAATATATATTTTGTGCCATAAACCACCTACATGGAAAAGGATTTCTTTGGTTTTACATTCTCACAGCTGAGGGTTTGTATTCAGTGTGGATACTCCCGAGATAAACCCATCAGCAGAAATCTTTCTCATCTCCTGGCAGTTTGCTACAATGTATCAGTGAAGGTAAAATCTATCAATCTATGGCAAATCCCAAGTTGTCAGAAGCAGTATGTACAATAAAAAAGTATAAAACATTATATTGCAACCGCGTGTTAGCCAAAAAAAAAAAAGTAAATTATTTAGTGAGTGGAAACAGCAAGCAGGGATCTACCACAATGATTTACAAGACCATCTAAAGTCTGAGGATTTCAAGAAGAACTAGAGAGACAGGTGACACATTTACACATTCATCATGCAGCCGCCTCCAGTTCCACCTGCTGGACCACAGTGCCGAGCGGCAATACTCAGAAGTAGGGAGAGGGGCCCTGCAGCTACAAGCCGAGCGCTATCTCCCCCATCTCCAGACTTTGCCTCCAATCAGTGAGAGAAACATTCACATCCTTGTAAAGAGGAGACTATTCAGGGTAACATTCCCCTAAGTGACAATGACAAGTGAGCGGCCATTACTGATCAGTGTCACCCACGGGGAAAGAGACCTGATATACAGAACGTCTCACAGCGACGATGAACAAGTATTAAATCCCGAAAACAATATAATCTCTAGTGCACAGTTATTATATGCGCCGACCATCATCAGATCCAGAACACACTGTAAAGTATAAGCCCAAATCTCTACTAAACTTAATATTCTACAGAAAGGCAAATATCAACAACCAAATGTTCCTACCCCCTACGTCAGCGTCATCACCCCTTACCCCAAGTGACAGTGTCATCACCTTTTACCCCAAGTGTTCATGTCATCACCTTGTACCCCAAGTGTCCGTGTCATCACCTTGTACCCCAAGTGTCCGTGTCATCACCTCGTACCCCAAGTGTCCGTGTCATCACCTCGGACCCCAAGTGTCCGTGTCATCACCTCGGACCCCAAGTGTCAGTGTCATGACCCCATACACCAAGTGTCAGTGTCATGACCCCGTACCCCAAGTGTCATCACATCACTCTATACCGCAAGTGTCCGTGTCATAACCTCGTACGCTAAGTGTCAGTGTCATAACCCCATACCCCAAGTGTCGGTGCCATGACCCTATACCCCAAGTGCACCTTTATTTTGCTGATCTCCATGATAACACCTTTATCCTGGTGATGCCTTTGTACACAAATGCTGTTGCTAGATCTCCCCCAGCATTATCTCACACTGTGTCATCTGGTTTATGACCTCTCTCTGGAGAATGCGCTGGTACCTGCAATTTACTAACTCACCTCAGAAGCCTCCTTATTACCTGCTGCCCCCTAGTGGAGACTTTTAGCTCTATGGTTGCCAGAGTCAGCTGTTCCCTCAGATATTATGTCAGTTTATGTCTTTAATAAAAGTGTAAAATACCATGTATAAAACATAAAACAGTACAAAAAAATAGTCTCATTTAATTGCAAATATTTTTACAATACATTAACATAAAAATAATCAGTCACACAAATCACTGTAAACTGTGAGTGACAATATTCCCCTTTGCAGATTTATCTCATCCCTCCAGGTGTGGTCTGAGCAGAGAATGCGCTGGTACCAGCAACATGCACACAGGAATGACACTTGATTGATAAGTGGAGGCTGCCGTCTGAGCGGTACCAGCACATTCTCCCCAGAGCAGCGCTCTCCACCCACGGCCACAGATCCAGCACAAACTGGCTGCTGAGCAAGAAGTGTGTACAGGAGGAGCCGGGGTGCTGTGTATACACAGTGCTACATGGACCAGAAAAGGGAGATCTAAAAATAATAAACCGAGAAAGAAAGAGACAGAGCCCTAGTAACAAGAAGATGCGAAAAGCTGGAGCCGGACCTGCAGGCGAAGAATCAGAAAAGCCATAAACAACATACAGAACGTACTAATGGCTACAACATATACTAATCTATACAATCTGCCCAAAGCAGATACTACAGAATGTACTAATGGCTACAACATATACTAATCTATACAGTGTGTCCAAAGCATATACAACATACAGAACGTACTAATGGCTACAACATATACTAATCTATACAGTGTGTCCAAAGCATATACAACATACAGAACGTACTAATGGCTACAACATATACTAATCTATACAATCTGCCCAAAGCATATACAACATACAGAATGTACTAATGGCTACAACATATACTAATCTATACAATCTGCCCAAAGCATATACAACATACAGAATGTACTAATGGCTAAAACATATACTAATGTATACAGTGTGTCCAAAGCATATACAATATACAGAACGTACTAATGGCTACAACATATACTAATCTATACAATCTGCCCAAAGCATATACAACATACAGAATGTACTAATGGCTACAACATATACTAATCTATACAATCTGCCCAAAGCATATACAACATACAGAATGTACTAATGGCTACAACATATACTAATCTATACAATCTGCCCAAAGCATATACAACATACAGAACGTACTAATGGCTACAACATATACTAATCTATACAATCTGCCCAAAGCATATACAACATACAGAATGTACTAATGGCTACAACATATACTAATCTATACAATCTGCCCAAAGCATATACTACAGAATGTACTAATGGCTACAACATATACTAATCTATACAGTGTGTCCAAAGCATATACAACATACAGAACGTACTAATGGCTACAACATATACTAATCTATACAATCTGCCCAAAGCATATACAACATACAGAATGTACTAATGGCTACAACATACACTAATGTATACAGTGTGTCCAAAGCATATACAACATACAGAACGTACTAATGGCTACAACATATACTAATCTATACAATCTGCCCAAAGCATATACAACATACAGAATGTACTAATGGCTAAAACATATACTAATGTATACAGTGTGTCCAAAGCATATACAATATACAGAACGTACTAATGGCTACAACATATACTAATCTATACAATCTGCCCAAAGCATATACAACATACAGAATGTACTAATGGCTACAACATATACTAATCTATACAATCTGCCCAAAGCATATACAACATACAGAATGTACTAATGGCTACAACATATACTAATCTATACAATCTGCCCAAAGCATATACAACATACAGAACGTACTAATGGCTACAACATATACTAAATCTATACAATCTGCCCAAAGCATATACAACATACAGAATGTACTAATGGCTACAACATATACTAATCTATACAATCTGCCCAAAGCATATACAACATACAGAACGTACTAATGGCTACAACATATACTAATCTATACAATCTGCCCAAAGCATATACAACATACAGAACGTACTAATGGCTACAACATACACTAATCTATACAATCTGCCCAAAGCATATACAATATACAGAATGTACTAATGGCTACAACATATACTAATCTATACAATCTGCCCAAAGCATATACAACATACAGAATGTACTAATGGCTACAACATATACTAATGTATACAGTGTGTCCAAAGCATATACAATATACAGAACGTACTAATGGCTACAACATATACTAATCTATACAATCTGCCCAAAGCATATACAACATACAGAACGTACTAATGGCTACAACATATACTAATCTATACAATCTGCCCAAAGCATATACAACAGACAGAACGTACTAATGGCTACAACATACACTAATCTATACAATCTGTTCAAAGCATATACAATATACAGAATGTACTAATGGCTACAACATATACTAATCTATACAATCTGCCCAAAGCATATACAATATACAGAACGTACTAATGGCTACAACATATACTAATCTATACAATCTGTTCAAAGCATATACTACAGAATGTACTAATGGCTAAACATATACTAATCTATACAATCTGCAGAAAGCATATACAATATACAGAACGTACTAATGGCTACAACATACACTAATCTATACAATCTGCCCAAAGCATATACAATATACAGAATGTACTAATGGCTACAACATACACTAATCTATACAATCTGCCCAAAGCATATACAACATACAGAATGTACTAATGGCTACAACATATACTAATGTATACAATCTGCCCAAAGCATATACAATATACAGCTGCCCCCTCCCCGTTGCAAACTTTTTATTAGCAAAATGTAGAAACTTTATGCTGTTTGCAACAAACCAATAAAACAAAAACAATGTACGGTAAATATCTGAACACAATTCATAACAAGCGATTTCTCAAAATGTAACAAAATGTCACTGTTCCTGACTCTTGCAGTATCATGATTATTCATCCCTTCATAACCAGCATCTTAGTGCCTAGCACAGCTCCTCTGGATGTTATGACCTGCTACATTTGTGATTGACAGCCAGACACCGGCTTCTGGCAGTGTTCCTAAGGGGTCTTAGGCCAAGTTCACATTTGCGTACATGTCCGCAGGGTATCATGTGCATGCACAAACGCATGCCAAAACGCATGCAAAAGCATGCTTACACCTGCACGTCATCTTGAGTATGACGCAAACAAAAACGCTGCGTGTGCATGCGTTTGCTTTTTTTATGCACATGGTGGAGACGGTGACATCATTTTCTGGACATGCGCAGTCTAAAGTACGCATGCGTATCGAATGCATATGTACGCATGTCCTTGCGTACCAATGCGTTTCCATAGACATTAATGTGTTTTTTTACACAATCATCCGCATGCAGACGATTGCGCAATATTTGATGCCTCAAAAAATGCAACATGTTACGTTCACCGGACACAGCCGCTCACCGCGAAACGACGCATGCCTACGCATCCGAAAGCGAATGCATGCAAAAATATGTTCGTGCGTACACAATGTTAAAGATATGTACGCATGACGCATGCGGATCGATGTGGATCGTACGCTGTGCACACAGACGCAAATGTGATCCCGGCCATAGACCATTCCTCAAGGGCAATGGCCTCCAGGTCACTAATATTCTTTGCATATAAGTTAAATGGGAAAAAGTCAGCTTACCAGTCTTAGTGTTTAGACCTCCTGTTTGCAGACCGACGCCTCGCACGGATAAAGGTGAAACAGCCACAAAAAAATCCAGCAGAAAAAAAAAAATCCAGCGAATGGCAAAGGTAGCTAAATATTAACTTTTATTCCATGTGGATAAAATGAGCCAACATATGGCATCCCGCACTGTAGCACATTAGCAGGAAAAAACAGAGATCAACACGTTTCGACAAGCGTCTTATTCATGATAAGGTTTTGTATCCTCCAGTTTTTCCTTTGCATTTGGGCACAGAGCCACCCGCTGAAGCACTGCTCCATTCAATCGGCTGGTGACAGTACCCTGCATGGATGATATGCAGAAAAAAAGGCTCTGAAGATGTCACAGTGCGGGTCCCAGAATCAGAGGGAAATGCAAACTTTAAAGGACTGGTCTACAAAGAGCTGACCCCACGGTTCTCACAGATTTCAGTCCAGTGGGCACATGGACAATTATTTTGCTGGGAACATTGGTTCTGACAACGCATTGGACAGAGTCTGATGATGCTTCAATGACAAATCACAGCTCTGCTACATCTGTACATGGACAAAGAAGTGAATAAAGGCTCCACACTTACCTCTTAATCACCCCCATTAAAGATCTTTAGGGTCTGTCAGGGTTCTCATGTGTTCTGGGTGCAATCCTGAAGATGAAAAAGAAGGGAAGTGTGCATTGTAAAAAAATAAAAAATACTCACACACACCCCAGTCATTGCTTCAAACAAGTGTTAATAAAATAAACAAATAAGCAAAAAATGTAGGAAGCTTTTTTCATATATTTTAATCAGCTTCTTTCTCCACATATGAGCCACTTATTTTCTTCTTGTCTACTAAATTCATCATGCACTTTAAAACACTGCTGAAATCTGTCTTATTCAAGACAAAATAGACTGCCAGCTCACTAAGCGATCAGTGCTTTAGCTTTCTAATGCTTTATCCCACCCCATAGCTGGATTCACAACTACACTGCTCAGTACAGTTGTTTATTTCCCTTCATGCTGTTTCTACTTCTTATCCCAGTCGTACCAAAAACAGATAAATCAAGGTTAAAATTAAACCAATAGTGAACATATAATCCTATTAAAAACAGCTTCAATAATACAATTTTTTCAAAAACACCTCCCAGTGAAAAAAAAAAAGTTACGGTAAATACCAACAATGAAAAAAGTGACCCCCAACCTACGAAAACCCTGCAATAAACCTACCTTGAGCCTGCCTTACTGTGGAGGTTGGCACCCTGGTAGGATGATTTTTTGGCGCCCCCACTCACCGAGGACTGTCCCTCACTCCCCTATTAATTCCCTATCAATATAGGTGGGAAAACAATGTCATGATAGAACAGAGTTGAAAATACAGTATATCACTGTAGGGCCAATAGATATAATTGCAGGTTAACTGTAGACATAACTATCAAAAGATGATAAGATTTTTTATCCAATATCATGACCAGCACTCCAAATCATGTGATGCTCAGCACACTTGCCCTAACAGATACAACAGGACATAATGAGTCAAATAGAATCATTCATAAGCCAATTATGGAAAATAAACCAGAAGTGACTTATCATGAACTGGAATTTACCCGACGCGTTTCCCCATCGCTACGGTTCATCAGGAGGTCCAGGAGATACTGTGGATATTCAAAAAGCCGGATGCCATGATGGCTGATGACAGAGCTGGCGGTCTAATGGTTGGACTTAAATAACCCCATTACGTATTGACGCCATAATCAGCACCGCCCACATTGTTGGCGGTTTTCTACAGGGTTAGATAAAGTATACTCCACTTATCAAAGATATAAAGAAGAAGATCTTCACCTGGATTCGGCGTGCGTTCCACCAAACACTTCTGGAATACCACTTCCGGGCGCTCGATATAGTTTGCATTCCATTGTGTGGAACTCAGAGGTCGATATGTTGTCACTTCCGGTGACGCGATTGCGCGTCACTTCTGGTGGCGTCTCCTAATACCTGACGTCTATTATATTTGTGCATTCCAACTCGTGGAACGCATTAAAAAAAATCACATCTCCTGCCTTCATTAGAATATTCATATTGGCAGGAATAACTACAGTGCATTAGAGACATTCGACCATATAAAGGGAAAATGTACCTATATTTTATACCTTCATCTGCATATTGTTGATACTCAGATTAGATGACCTAGGAGGACCTACATGAAATATGGAGAAAGTAAATATGACAAAAATAATGAATAAATAACCAAGCACATTCAATATATAGATATCCATCCTCAACGTGGTCCATGTGGAAACATGTTGTAATATGTAAGCCAGATAAGGGTTACCCAAATAGTTATTTTGGGGACAGGACACACCAATCAGAGAAGCCCCAAGTGTATGAGAAAGTTCAAATATATCAAATAAAGCATGTATACGAGAGACATTCATTTAAGTCCCTTGGGGGAAAGGGACTGCAATCTGAAAATCCACTCCACCTCCCGTTTTGTAATGATCTCATTCAAATCCCCCCCTCTAACTCTTGGTTTCACCAACTCAATCATGCTAAAGGTGATGTCACTCAATCTTCCTCTATGTATATTGGTAATGTGTCGAGCAACCGGTGTATCCCGCTTGTTCCTGATGACGCCGATATGCTCGCCCACCCTCAGTTCCCTAATGGTTTTACCAATGTAGTCCATGGAGCAGGTACATGTAGCCTTACAAACCAACCCCGTGGATCTAGTTACCAAAATCCCTAATACAGTATGATCTGCCATGAACCGAATCACTGAATGTCTTACATTGTGACATCATTCCACACCTGGAGCAATTCCCACATCTAAAGAAACCAAGAGGCTTCCTGTCATGTCACTATCCTTACAGGCCTCTGATATAGGCTAAACTGCACTAAACGGTCTCCAATAGATCTATCCCTACTATATGTGATGCTAGGTTTTGATTAAACAAATTTCTTTAAATTGGGATCCGCCAAGAGAATCCCCCAATGTGTTTTAAAAACCTAGTAGACCCTCTCAGCTTGACCATCAAACGTTCCCACAAGTCTAACCAGATTCATGTCAGTGTCCATGCAGGTATCCTTGGTTGTAAGAAGAGACTGCCTATCAACAGAGAGAGTCTCATTAAACGGCCCATCTAGCACACCACAAGAGTAACCCCTTGCCCTGAACCTTTGATAAGGGTCCCCGGCTTGCCTTCTAAAGGTACCCACATCTGAACAGTTCCTCCGTATTCGGAGAAACTGTCCCTTGGGTATCCCTTTCTTCAGAGGGACATGATGGTGGCTTGTCTGTAATATGCATTAATTAAATCTTGTACCTTGTCTCTTTAAGAAAGATGAGATGTAGAGAATTGTGGGTAGTTACAGAGAGGAGGGGGAGAAGTTACTTTCACTTTGTCATGCATGCAGAGACAAGCTTATGCAACCTGCTAAAGAGAAATAAAGATAATGAAGATTTACTAGTGTGGATTACTTACAAAGTGTGGACATTACAACTGGCGACGAGGATGGGATCGAAAATCTTCTGCTGCAGTGAGTACTAATCCCTATTTTACTGATCCACACGGCTGCACCACTGAAAAACTTCATCATGGCTGAATACTTACACAGTTTCCCACAGTTTGATATGACTGATGTCACTAATCTCTCCCATAACTGGAGAAAATGGTTGAGCAGATTTGAGAACTTTCTAGAAGCCATAGATATAAAAGAGGAGAAAAGAAAGAAAGCATTACTTTTACATTGTGCAGGCACAGGAGTCTATGATATCTACTGCACATTACCTGCATCTGAGACAGATACATACAGCGATTGCAGCAAAGCTCTCACTGATTACTTCAATCCCAAACAAAACATCAGATATGAGAGATACAAATTCAGAATTGCTAAGCAGCTTCCCGAAGAATCCATAGACACCTATGTCACACGACTGAGGGAGCTGGCACATGGATGTGCATTCACAGATATAGATGATGAAATCCTAACTCAGGTAATCGTCACCTGCTCATCTAACAAAATAAGGCGCAAAGCTCTGCAGCAAGATCTCTCTTTACATGAATTACTCAAAATAGCCCGTGCTACGGAAATAGCAGATCATCAGGCTACTACAATGGAGAATGGGGAAAAGTCACAGGTACATAATCTCGTGCATAAAAATACACAAGACAAGCAAACCCCGAAACAGAAAAAATGCTATAGATGTGGACAGGAGTTCCCTCACCGCCTGGACAGATGTCCAGCTATAGGACAGACATGCAATAAGTGTGGAAAAGGGAACCATTTGGCAGCTGTCTGCAGATCAGCACAATACAAGCCTTCTCTGCCTATGACACGGCCTGCAGATGTAAAAATGGTAAATCGGGATACAGAAGCATCTGGAGCAGAAAACTACGTGTTCACCACCTCTGCCACTGGCTCTGTACAGTCCCCCTGTATCACACTCCCAATCTGCGACACCAATATCACGTTTACAATAGATACGGGAGCGTCAGTGGACATCATAGACAGCACTACCTATGAGCAATTGAAGACAAAGCCAGTTTTGCAGCAAGTACATACTAAAATCTTCCCATATGGATCTAAAATACCTCTAACTACCAGAGGGCAGTTTGATGTTGAACTGAGCTATAAAGACAATAAGCAGAAAACTACCTTTCATGCGTTACAAGGATCAGGAGGCTGTCTTCTCAGCTATCACACTGCCTTGAAGCTAGGTCTCATCCAAATTATCCATACCATAACTGATCCTGCGGACATGGATATACAAACCATGGTGAATAATTTTCCCTCCCTATTTAGTGGCTTGGGGAAACTAAAAGACTCTCAAGTACATCTTCATGTGGACGATAGTGTTCGCCCAGTGGCCCAGTCACATAGGCGCATTCCATTTCACCTGAGAAGGAAAGTAGAAAAAGAACTCCAATTCCTCATGGACGAGGACGTTATCGAAACCGTTACTGGGCCCACTCCCTGGGTCTCACCACTGGTGGTAGTTCCTAAACCAAAGGCTCCTGACCAGGTGAGATTGTGTGTTGACATGCGCCTACCCAACACTGCCATTCAGAGAGAAAGACATATCTCACCCACAATTGATGACATCATTCATGTGTTAAATGGAGCGACCGTCTTTTCAAAACTCGATCTCAATAAGGGCTATCACCAGTTAGAGCTGAGTCCAGAATCCAGATATTTGACAACATTTTCCACACATGTGGGCCTCAGAAGATATAAAAGATTGACTTTTGGGGTCTGCTCTGCAGCGGAAATTTTTCAGGATGCAATAAGGGGCGTTATTCAGAACATTCCAAATGCCTTTAATTACAGTGATGACATACTGGTGTTTGGCAAAACTCAAGCTGAACACAATCGTGCTCTATATGCCGTCTTTGAATGCCTCCTCTCTGCTGGACTCACCTTAAACAAGGAAAAATGTGAATTTGATAAAAATTCATTAGAGTTTTACGGTCATATTTTTTCGGCAAAAGGGGTACAACCTGATCCCAAGAAAGTGGAATCCATTAAATCAGCCTCAATTCCACAAGATGCCAGTGAAGTACGCTCGTTTCTTGGAATGGCCAGTTATTGTGCTAGATACATTCCAAACTTCTCAACAATTAACAGTCCATTAAGGGAACTTACAAAACAGAGTTGTGTTTTTCAATGGTCTCCAGACTGTCAAAATGCATTTGAAACAATTAAAACTGAACTTTGCTCAACAACCACAATGGCCTATTTTGATCCAGCTCTCCAAACTGAGCTAATTGTGGACGCCAGTCCCGTGGGGCTGGGTGCCATCTTAGCACAATATAAAGATAACAATCAAAATCCTCAGATTATTTCTTATGCAAGTAAAAGCTTAACAAGCACGGAACGGAAATATTCACAACCTGAAAAAGAAAGCTTAGCAGTTGTCTGGGGATGCGAACATTTTCACTTATTTCTGTATGGAGCTCCCTTCACTGTTGTCACAGATCATCAAGCACTCCTTACGATCTTTGGAAATCCCAGAGCTAAAATGCCTGCACGCATAGAACGGTGGGGTCTACGTCTACAGGACTACAACTACAAAATTGTCCACAAGCCTGGAAAATTCAGCAATCCCGCTGACTATCTGTCAAGACATCCGATGACTGATGATCTACCTGAGCATTCCGCCATTGAAGAATACATATGCTTCATTACAGCCCATGCAGTACCAAAAGCTCTTTCCATTGATCACTTTGTGAACGCCACAACAAGTGACAAGACACTACGTGCTTTAATACAAATCATCCGAAATCGAAGGTGGCATGAAATTCAAAGAGAAAAATTTCCCGATCCTGAGATTGATCTGACAGAATTAAAACTATTCTCAAGTGTACGGTATGAACTATCTGTCACTGAGGAATGCCTCATCCTTCGAGGTACCAAATTGGTTGTACCTAAGACTCTGCGCAGCTTAGTAATACAGATAGCGCATGAAGGTCATCTGGGAATTGTTGGCACAAAGAAATTACTCAGAGAAAAAGTGTGGTTCCCAAACATGGATCAATTGGTGGAAGAGAAGGTTAAACACTGTTCCACCTGCCAAGTTATCACTCCATCATCACAGCTGGAGCCTTTACAAATGTCACCTCTACCCACTGCTGTCTGGGAGGAGGTGGCAGTCGATATATATGGACCGTTACCAAATGGCCAATACATTCTAGTAACAATTGACGAATATTCCAGATACCCTGTCATTTCTTTTATCTCTTCAACATCTGCTACTAGTGTGATACCAGAACTGGATAACATATTTTCAGCATATGGCATTCCAAGAGTGGTCAAAACGGACAATGGACCTCCATTCAATGGACACGTGTTCACACAATTTGCTGAATACTTGGGGTTCAGTCACAGAAAAATCACACCGTGCTGGCCGCAAGCAAATGGAATAGTCGAACGCTTCATGCGCACCATGGGGAAACGAATCAAGGCAGCTAGCCTGGAGCACACCCCACTGAAACAGTCATTGTACAAATTCATGCGCAATTACCGCAATACGCCACATTCTACTACCAATGCTGCTCCAGCGCATCTAATGTTTGGCAGAACTCTGCATATACGAATCCCTGACATAGTCAGTCGTCCTGTACCAAGTGACTCCTCTGTGCGCTTAGCAGACTCTTCCAACAAACAAACCATGAAACACTATGCAGATAGAAGGCGAAGGGCACAGCCAAATGCTATCAAAAGAGGTGACGTCGTTGTGGTGCGTCAGAGACCAACCAACAAGACTTCAGCTGCATATTGTCCCGCAAAATATAACGTTATTGACAAGAAAGGCAGCATGGTCACGGCTGAGAGGGATGGACACTTCATAACTCGAAACTCTTCACATTTCAAAATTATTCCTCAAAATAATGACAATGGACATTCTCTGGGGGAAGATTCGGCACTCAACAGTGGAGAGAATCACCAGGAGGCAACAAGTTCTTCATTAATGGACACCATCGCTGAGCCCAGACGTTATCCATCAAGAGAGAGAAGGGCTCCATCCAGACTTATTGAAGAAGCGTGACTTCTTTTCTTTAACAGGGCAAAATGGACATACGTTTTCTTGGACATTTTTCTTGTTGCATCATTAGTTCATGTTATTTTATTTTAGCTTTATTCGTTTAAAAAAAAAAAAAAAAAAAAGGGGGATGTTGTAATATGCATTAATTAAATCTTGTACCTTGTCTCTTTAAGAAAGATGAGATGTAGAGAATTGTGGGTAGTTACAGAGAGGAGGGGGAGAAGTTACTTTTCACTTTGTCATGCATGCAGAGACAAGCTTATGCAACCTGCTAAAGAGAAATAAAGATAATGAAGATTTACTAGTGTGGATTACTTACAAAGTGTGGACATTACATTGTCCATCTCAACAAGTTATTAGTCGCCATGGGTTTACGGTATGTACATGTGCTGATGGTACCGTCTGATTCCTTTGAAATTGTCAGGTCTAGAAAATTAATACTTCGATTGTGGTACTCTGACGTAAATTTTAATCCAATTGAGTTCACATTAATACTCTCAACAAAACGGCAGAACTCAGCCTCTGGAGCAGACCAAAAAGCCAAGATGTCATCAATATATCTTCTGGCACATAGGCTGATATACGAGTGCCAGCAACCCTCCTCTCCCCCAAAGATAATGGTTTCCTCCCACCAGCCCAGGAAGATGTTTGCGTATGTGGGAGTGCAAGGGCTCACCATTGCAGTACTCCTGAGCTGGTGGAAGTACTTACCATCAAACAAAAAATAATTGTGGGAGTAAAGTAAAGAAGTCTTTCAATTAACAAATTAAGTTCCCGGCATTCAACTGCTCTCGACTGCAAAAAAATGGGTGATTGTCCTCATTCCACATTCATGTGGGATACTGCTGAAGAGAGCTTCCACGTCAACTGATGTCACCAACGTGTCAGCCTCCACAGCAACCCCTTCCAAAATACTCAGAAGATGTGAGGTGTCACGGACATACAGTGGGGCAAAAAAGTATTTAGTCAGTCAGCAATAGTGCAAGTTCCACCACTTAAAAAGATGAGAGGCGTCTGTAATTTACATCATAGGTAGACCTCAACTATGGGAGACAAACTGAGACAAAAAAATCCAGAAAATCACATTGTCTGTTTTTTTTATCATTTTATTTGCATATTATGGTGGAAAATAAGTATTTGGTCAGAAACAAAATTTCATCTCAATACTTTGTAATATATCCTTTGTTGGCAATGACAGAGGTCAAACGTTTTCTGTAAGTCTTCACAAGGTTGCCACACACTGTTGTTGGTATGTTGGCCCATTCCTCCATGCAGATCTCCTCTAGAGCAGTGATGTTTTTGGCTTTTCGCTTGGCAACACGGACTTTCAACTCCCTCCAAAGGTTTTCTATAGGGTTGAGATCTGGAGACTGGCTAGGCCACTCCAGGACCTTGAAATGCTTCTTACGAAGCCACTCCTTCGTTGCCCTGGTGGTGTGCTTTGGATCATTGTCATGTTGAAAGACCCAGCCACGTTTCATCTTCAATGCCCTTGCTGATGGAAGGAGGTTTGCACTCAAAATCTCACGATACATGGCCCCATTCATTCTTTCATGTACCCGGATCAGTCATCCTGGCCCCTTTGCAGAGAAACAGCCCCAAAGCATGTTTCCACCACCATGCTTTACAGTAGGTATGGTGTTTGATGGATGCAACTCAGTATTCTTTTTCCTCCAAACACGACAAGTTGTGTTTCTACCAAACAGTTCCAGTTTGGTTTCATCAGACCATAGGACATTCTCCCAAAACTCCTCTGGATCATCCAAATGCTCTCTAGCAAACTTCAGACGGGCCCGGACATGTACTGGCTTAAGCAGTGGGACATGTCTGGCACTGCAGGATCTGAGTCCATGGTGGCGTAGTGTGTTACTTATGGTAGGCCTTGTTACATTGGTCCCAGCTCTCTGCAGTTCATTCACTAGGTCCCCCCGCGTGGTTCTGGGATTTTTGCTCACCGTTCTTGTGATCATTCTGACCCCACGGGGTGGGATTTTGCGTGGAGCCCCAGATCGAGGGAGATTATCAGTGGTCTTGAATGTCTTCCATTTTCTAATTATTGCTCCCACTGTTGATTTCTTCACTCCAAGCTGGTTGGCTATTGCAGATTCAGTCTTCCCAGCCTGGTGCAGGGCTACAATTTTGTTTCTGGTGTCCTTTGACAGCTCTTTGGTCTTCACCATAGTGGAGTTTGGAGTCAGACTGTTTGAGGGTGTGCACAGGTGTCTTTTTATACTGATAACAAGTTTAAACAGGTGCCATTACTACAGGTAATGAGTGGAGGAAAGAGGAGACTCTTAAAGAAGAAATTACAGGTCTGTGAGAGCCAGAAATCTTGATTGTTTGTTTCTGACCAAATACTTATTTTCCACCAGAATATGCAAATAAAATGATAAAAAAACAGACAATGTGATTTTCTGGATTTTTTTTTCTCAGTTTGTCTCCCATAGTTGAGGTCTACCTATGATGTAAATTACAGACGCCTCTCATCTTTTTAAGTGGTGGAACTTGCACTATTGCTGACTGACTAAATACTTTTTTGCCCCACTGTATGGGTTCTTTCATTCTAATTTTTAGTTCCTGTTTCACTCTCCCTACATAGTGTTTGTGGCATGGACACTATGCAATATATGATTCCTTTAGTGTAACAAGATATGTGTTTGTATTGTAAATGTCTCAATGTTCCAATTGTGAATATTGGGTTATAATTTTTTGTTGCTTTACACATCGCACATATATTGTATACAGTGAGAAATTTCTCACAGTAAACTGTGGTGAACTCACAGCTGCACCGTGAGTCTTTCTCACTGCACCAGCGGTGATCTCACCAAGGTCATCGCAGTTCATAGGTCTGGCTGGGAACAAAGCCTCAGTGACCTGGGGTAACCTTGATGATGTCGCCGCTGGTCACTGATGCTGCTCTCGCAGCAGCTCCTTTTTCCAATGGTTTTCAGCCAGGTTGAATACTATTTATCCCATGCATGTTTTATAGAGTGGGACAGAATGTCGGACAGATGAGGGGTATGGTTGTTTTTTATTTTTTTTTACGGGAGACCATGGCTTCAGTGGAATGGGCATTAGGTGAGTATAAGTGTGTTTGTTATTTTGAGCTATTTTACTATTTTATGTTACTTTTTCTATTTTATTTTTTCTATTTTTGATAAACCAGCCTTGCTAATGCTGACAGCCGAAGGTTGCAGCCTGCAGTTGTCAGTCTTGCCTGGTTGGTTATCAAAAGTACAGGGGAACCCACGCCATTTTTTTAATGTATTTATTTCGCAGGCCCCGGCTGATGAATACTCCCATCAGGTGTCACCTGCTCTCACTGTTATCAGCGGCAGCAGGTGTAGGCTGGTTGCTGTAGTAGTCCCACCAGCTGCCACCTGCTGTCACTTTTATCAGTTGAATATAACTCTCAACATTCTCCCCTGATCACAGGCAAAGCAAGGGAGAATGGTTAGAGCTGTCTTCAGCACCCGGCGCTGGGAAACAGCGATAACAGTACCACTGCTTTTCATTCGCTGATACGTGTCAAACTGATGACACACAGCTGTCATCCGTTTTTAATCAGTGTGCATATGTGCGGGATGATTTGTGACCTGTGCTGCTACTAAAAAACTGATATGTCAGCGTATTTTGCCCATGGACACACGTCCGTGGAAATGCACTGACGTGCACAGACCCATTCACTTGAATGGGTCTATGTGTGTGTCTCAGGTACGTGTGAAAACTGTCACCTTGTCAAGCAAATTCAGTAAGGAATATGCCATGCTCATCTTCATCATCAGTCTTTTTTGGACAAGGTGCCAACTTTGGGATACGATTTGAGGAGAAGTCCGTTCTAAACCAGGGCTAGATTGTTAATTTATCATCATTTGTACTCTCTGGGGATGACTATTCTGTTCTACAAAGGGGCCTTAACTTTGTGCCAACAAATTCCTTCAACTGCTAATTGTAATTTGAAGTGGAAACTGTTTTTCCAACAACATGATCTTGAGCAATGCAAAAGATTGGGATTATCAGAGGATGACATTGAGGGTCTTCAGGCTCTAACAGGCCTTTTAAGAGAAAATGAGCAACACCATGGTAAAGGTCCTTTCACCAGTTTGAAGAATAAGAGCTCTAGGATGCCTCCTATAAATGAGGTTACCAGTGTGGACATTTTCTTAAAATGGTGGAAGTGGACCTGTGTAAAATTCCTGGTTATGGTGATTCTAATCTTTCTATGAGTGAAAAATTGTCACTAGAGAGATTGGAGGAAAATAGTGATTTGATCATAAAGGCCTCGGACAAGGGTGGTAATTTGGTGCTCATGGATCACTAGGGATATCTTGAAATGTGTCACTCCTTGTTGCATCAACTTGATACATATGAAGTGCTAAGAGAGGATCCTACTCATGAGTATAGATTTCAGGACTCTGAACATTTTTTATTACCTTTTTGTGCATTACTGCCCTTTTCCAAGATGGCGTCTTTGGTCTCATGTGCACTGTGTTTTCCTGCTATAAAACTCCACCCCAGCCTTCAGTCTGTGCTAGAGTATTCTGCCTTGCATCCAGCTCCTGACCTCTGGTGACTCCCTGGCTATATACCTGCTCCTGTGAACCTGTGTGGTGATCCTGCTACTCTGCTCTGAGTTCCTGCTGCATACACCAGTTCCAGTAATCCTCCTTCATCTGCTGCTCGTGTTTACTTGCATCTGCATTTGCTGGACATGTAAGCTGTTTCTGCTCTGCAAGAACCTGAGACTATTACCCAGACCTCCCTGGTTGAGCGAAGATATTATTTGAACTGCCTTATAAGCATATCTATCTGTGTTTTGGACTAAGCAAGGACTTATTTGTGTCAAGTATCCTCAAGAATAACTGTGCTTCATAGACTTTCTGTATGATTGCATTTTCCTCTGAAGTTTCCTATAGACTGCTGAGCTGCATTTGATATTTGCACCAAGTGTTTTGGACTTGAGTTTCTCTCTGCACCTGTTTGAATCACCGTGTGATAATATAGACTTTACCACTTATAAAACTGTGTCCTGTAGTTGTCTTGTTCCACGCAAAGTCTCCTGAGTTATCCCCTATAATTATTACAATAGAAGGGAATTGATGAGCATTTTGGACCAAGCAAAAGAGAGAGACCTTATTTCAGACAATGAATTGATATTTATGTTACCAAATTATCCCATGATACCGACTTTCTACGCCTTGCCTAAGGTCCATAAAGGTCGTCCGATTGTTGCAGGGATTGATTCCCTAACACAAAATAGCGGCATCTATTTGGATAGAATACTCAGGTCTTTGCTGTTTCATTACCCTCATACAGTGGGGCAAAAAAGTATTTAGTCAGTCAGCAATAGTGCAAGTTCCACCACTTAAAAAGATGAGAGGCGTCTGTAATTTACATCATAGGTAGACCTCAACTATGGGAGACAAACTGAGAAAAAAAAATCCAGAAAATCACATTGTCTGTTTTTTTATCATTTTATTTGCATATTCTGGTGGAAAATAAGTATTTGGTCAGAAACAAACAATCAAGATTTCTGGCTCTCACAGACCTGTAATTTCTTCTTTAAGAGTCTCCTCTTTCCTCCACTCATTACCTGTAGTAATGGCACCTGTTTAAACTTGTTATCAGTATAAAAAGACACCTGTGCACACCCTCAAACAGTCTGACTCCAAACTCCACTATGGTGAAGACCAAAGAGCTGTCAAAGGACACCAGAAACAAAATTGTAGCCCTGCACCAGGCTGGGAAGACTGAATCTGCAATAGCCAACCAGCTTGGAGTGAAGAAATCAACAGTGGGAGCAATAATTAGAAAATGGAAGACATTCAAGACCACTGATAATCTCCCTCGATCTGGGGCTCCACGCAAAATCCCACCCCGTGGGGTCAGAATGATCACAAGAACGGTGAGCAAAAATCCCAGAACCACGCGGGGGGACCTAGTGAATGAACTGCAGAGAGCTGGGACCAATGTAACAAGGCCTACCATAAGTAACACACTACGCCACCATGGACTCAGATCCTGCAGTGCCAGACGTGTCCCACTGCTTAAGCCAGTACATGTCCAGGCCCGTCTGAAGTTTGCTAGAGAGCATTTGGATGATCCAGAGGAGTTTTGGGAGAATGTCCTATGGTCTGATGAAACCAAACTGGAACTGTTTGGTAGAAACACAACTTGTCGTGTTTGGAGGAAAAAGAATACTGAGTTGCATCCATCAAACACCATACCTACTGTAAAGCATGGTGCTGGAAACATCATGCTTTGGGGCTGTTTCTCTGCAAAGGGGCCAGGATGACTGATCCGGGTACATGAAAGAATGAATGGGGCCATGTATCGTGAGATTTTGAGTGCAAACCTCCTTCCATCAGCAAGGGCATTGAAGATGAAACGTGGCTGGGTCTTTCAACATGACAATGATCCAAAGCACACCACCAGGGCAACGAAGGAGTGGCTTCGTAAGAAGCATTTCAAGGTCCTGGAGTGGCCTAGCCAGTCTCCAGATCTCAACCCTATAGAAAACCTTTGGAGGGAGTTGAAAGTCCGTGTTGCCAAGCGAAAAGCCAAAAACATCACTGCTCTAGAGGAGATCTGCATGGAGGAATGGGCCAACATACCAACAACAGTGTGTGGCAACCTTGTGAAGACTTACAGAAAACGTTTGACCTCTGTCATTGCCAACAAAGGATATATTACAAAGTATTGAGATGAAATTTTGTTTCTGACCAAATACTTATTTTCCACCATAATATGCAAATAAAATGATAAAAAAAACAGACAATGTGATTTTCTGGATTTTTTTGTCTCAGTTTGTCTCCCATAGTTGAGGTCTACCTATGATGTAAATTACAGACGCCTCTCATCTTTTTAAGTGGTGGAACTTGCACTATTGCTGACTGACTAAATACTTTTTTGCCCCACTGTATATAACATAAAAAGAGAATTTCCTGGACATCCATTGTCATGTCACTATAAAGTGGCACATAATGGTAAATTAACAGGTAGTACAGTACATTTTGAGGCATGGAAAATATAAAGGAACATTGGAGAGGAGGAAACTATATAAATAAAATGTCCAGAGCCGAGAGCAATTGGATCTTCACATTAAGTAAATTAAGACCATTTGGTCTAAACAGCTAAATAAAACAGTTTGCATTTTAATAATACAAATCCCGTTTCAACCAATGTGCGGAGACACCCATCAATCTAAACCGGCAACCTACTGTGAATGTAATCCCTGGCTAAGGAGGTTGGAGCCTCAGAAACGCGTTGGATGAACAGTCGGTAGTCTTTTCTCCAGAAGGAGAGCCTGCAGTTTTTTGTGACGTCACACAGGCAAGGGTGGCAGATTTTTTCAGACAAGCGGAGAGCAGACGTGTCCCGGTCGGAACGCTACCCGCATTGTTTGTGAGTACTCCGCACGGACACAAGGCACCTGGACTTGGCATTTGGCGAGCTTTTGGTGAAGAAATCCAATCTAATACAGAGGAGCACACTCTAAACCTCACATATAGAAGCACAGGTCAGCTTCTATTATCCACTACTATTTTTAGAGCACATTTGCTTTTTTTAATTTGACAGCAGCCTATTTACTAAACCAGACATTCCAGGTGAGGAGACAGGTCCTCATTGGCCCAATCTGTGGTTTAGTCCATCGGGACCCTTTAAGTAACTCTATTCCTAAATTATCAGAAGAGCAACACAGTGGTTGGTGCAGGCAATCCCCTTACAAAAGGTACTTCTGGGAGTAATTGATACTGATGATTATGGCCTGAGGCTACGGTATGAGAGGTTTTAGCCAGTCCTGCTGGTAGGGGACTATGAAGCCGTCTCTATTGTAGATTTGCTTCCTCTATAGATCTCTGTTTCCTCAAAACAATTCTGGACAAGCAGGAAAAGCTTGTGGCCACTTTACCCTAAATACATTGTAATGGCTCATATACTGGATACCAGTCATCCATTATCATTGCAGTGGACCACAAAAGGCCGTGACTGACCAGCAACTCTCCCCAACTGGACAGTAGTTGGACAAGAGTTTTTGGGAAACCTTGGACACTTGATCTCCCCATAGTTATGGTTGCCAAATGATGAGCAGAGTAAGTGTAGCATTAGTGATCCGTGTTGTATAAGGGAGAAATGCCGCCTGCTGCTTGGCATTCGGCAGATGTCAATAGAGCAGAAAATGTGTTGTCCGCACCCTTTTATCTAGTGATAGTTTAGGATCAGATCATCAGTGATGAGATAATGACTTTTCTTCTAATGCTCTGGTGGGGACTACTTACCTCTGGTCCGGAGCCGAAAATCAGTCTGTGATTTTTTAAAACCCTATAATAAAAAGGTATTTATTTTTAATTACTGCATCCTCACTAATTCTACTGACAGTGCACCAACATAACCTTTAATGTATCTAAAGTCATGGAGGCAGTGTGGTTGCTCCTGTGACCCTTTAATTTAGAGTGGTGATTAAGGGTATTTTCAGCAGTCTGCAGTCCTGTGGGCCAATGTTGCACCTGTATTTTTCATTTAGATTAATCAGATTTTATTTTGAATAAAAAATAACTCTAATTCCTACAATTTAAGAACAAAAACATGTATATATGCAGAGGATATAAATACTATAATTAATTTACATAAGATAGTTGAGGTATGAAGGGGTCTAGGGCTTATATAATGCGGATTCTGGCCCTACATCGCTGCAGGGGTTGACTCCCTAGTTCCAATATACAGAGGGGGAAAAAGTATTTAGTCAGCCACCGATTGTGCAAGTTCTCCAACTTAAAAAGAAGAGAGAGGCCTGTAACTGACATCATAGGTAGACCACAACAATGAGAGTCAAAATGAGAAAACAAATCCAGAAAATAACCTTGTCTGATTTGGCAAGATTTATTTTGCAAATTATGGTGGAAAATAAGTATTTAGTCACCTAAAAAAATTCAAGATTTCTGGCTTTCACAGACCTGTAACTTCCTCTTTAAGAGGCTCCTCTGTCCTCCACTCATTACCTGTAGCAATAGCACCTGTTTGAACTTGTTATTAGTATAAAAGACACCTGTACACAATCTCAAACAGTCACACTCCAAACTCCACTATGGTGAAGACAAAAGAGCTGTCGAAGGACACCAGAAACAAAATTGTAGCCCTGCACCAGGCCTGGAAGACTGAATTTGCAATAGGCAAGCAGCTTGGTGTGACGAAATCCACTGTGGGAGCAATAATAAGAAAATAGAAGACATGCAAGACCACTGATAATCTCCCTCGATCTGGGCCTCCACGCAAGATCTCACCCTGTGGGGTCAAAATGATCACAACGGTGAGCAAAAATCCCAGAACCACACAGGGGAACCTAGTGATTGACCTGCATAGAGCTGGGACCACCGTAACAAAGGCTACATCAGTAACACACTACAACGCCAGGGAGTCAGATCCTGCAGTGCCAGACGTGTCCACCTGCTTAAGCCAGTACATGCACTGGCCCGTCTGAAGTTTGCTTTAGAGCATTTGAATTATCCAGAAGAGTATTGGGAGAATGTCATATGGTCTGATGAAACCAATGAAGCGACGGCCGGGGGACCACCACTGTGCAGGAAGACTACTGAACACAAGATGAGGTGCAAACAACAAAGGGTAGATTTATTGGGAGGCAAGGAATGAAGGGAATGAGGAAGATGCAAACAGGGGTTAACAATAGCAAAAGACAATATAAATAAGTAATCTTGTCCGTAAAATAGCACGGTTCTCCAACAATTTACAGACTTAGAATTTGTCTCACAAGCAACTTTAAACAATAAAACCAATAACGATGCTACTCTATGTATAACCTCCCTGGCCTTTACTAAGCAGGCCACACGGCTACCGTGTACTGACTACTGAAGCCTGCACTAGGCCCTAACTGGTGCACCATACAGGAACAGACTCACGGTGATGTTGGGGACTCAGGTCCAGTCCCAGGGGGCCCCCAGAAGTCCAAAACGGTGGTGCGCACGGATTCCTGTCAGTTCTGTGGAGCGTGGTCTTCTCCTTGCTTCTGAATACTAGAGATGCTCCTGGAAACTGTAAGTCCCCTTCTCAGTATCTTCGTGGCTTCACCAACTAGCACAGAACAGCCACCTTTGCTGTAACCGGGAAAGTCTATTTCACAAATGCAGTTCGTCTCAAGCTGTGTAATCTTTCTTGCAGCCAACACAGCACACAGTTCTCTCTGTTCTTTCTAGCAGCTTCTTCTTCTCACACACGCTGCTTCAGCTCCACCCCGGCACACAGCACTGACCAGTTCATAACAACTATAAGAGCAGGGGGGGGGAAGCAGAACATACCATCACACCAGACAAGGGGGTGCAGCCTCTTAAAGTGACAGCGTGTTTCTTACTGTCCATAACAGCACCACCCTCTTACACCAAAGTAGAACTGCTTGGAAGAAACAAAATTGTTGTGTTTGGAGGAGACAGAATGCTGAGTTGCATCCAAAGAACACCATACCTACAGTGAAGCATGGGGGAGGCAACATCATGCTTTGGGGCTGTTTCTCTGCAGAGACTAGGACGACTGATCCGTGTACATCAGAGGCGTAGCTAGGGTTTTGGTTCAGGGGGGGGCGAAGCTTCTGAGTGGGCCCCTAACTCGGTAACCTTCATTACAATTCGGTGACGCACCATAATAGTGGAGAACCTCAGCAGATGACCGTGCTATTACTGAAGATACTTTCTATATAACGACCAACATGGATATTACCACCATATGGTCAGTGGTAGATACTAGTCCCACAGAACATATAAGAGATCACAGCACAGTTACAGATAATGACTTACCACTGACGTTCTCTGATAGAATCGTTCACTTTTCCCGTCTTTTCCATCTGGCCTAGACCGACATGACAACTTCTTCCAGCCAGGACTCGTCTGCAGAGAATACAACAAAGACACATTTCACTTCTCATATTCCAGCCATAACCATGTATTCCAAACCTGCACAAGCTCCTCATCCTGCTGATATCCCAATACTGAGCCGCTGCTACCGTATGGGTCCCTATTACTGCCCCTGATATCCCAATACTGAGCCGCTGCTGCCATATGTGTCCCTATTACTGCACCTGATACCCCAATACTGAGCCCCTGCTGCCGTATATGTCCATATTACTGCCCGATACCCCAATACTAATTCGCTGCTGCCGTATGTGTCCCTATTACTGTACCTGCTGTGTGGTTCTCTGTGCCTTCTAAATTCTAAAGCACCCCCCTATAATATAGTAATGCCGGGTGCAAGTGCCCTAGAAAATTGTGCCCACATTTTGCTCCCTAGAAAGTAATATTGCCATGTGTGCCCCTTTGATAGTCACAGTAACCTGAGATCCCCTATAACAAGAAGTGCCTATTTTACATTTAATAATGTCCCTAGTCTGCCCCCCTGTACAGCTCCCCTATACAGTATAATGCCCCCTCACTGTATAGTACCACCCACACAGTATACTGACCCCTTAGTAGCCCCAAAACTGTTTGATGGCTCCAACACTGTATGATGGCCCCTTCACTGTTATCTCCACATGGTATGATGGCCCACTAGATGGCCTCCATATAGTATAATGCACCAGATCATCCTAAATATAGTATAATGCACTCCCCATAGGTCTCCATATAGTATAATGCACTCCCCATAAGCCTCCATATAGTATAATGCACTCCCCATAGGCCTACTCAATAGCACAAGGCAGCACCCATAGGCAGACTCTATAGCACAAGACAGCATCCCCATAGGCAGACCCTGTAGTATAAGACAGCACCCCATAGGTAGACCCTGTAGTATAAGACAGCACCCCATAGGCAGACCCTGTAGTATAAGGCAGCACCCCATAGGCAGATTCGCAAGTATAAAGCAGCACCCATATAGGCAGCCCCCCATAGGCAGACTCTAGTAAAAGGCCGCATCCCATAGGCAGACTCTAGTAAAAGGCAGCACCCCATAGGCAGACCCTGTAGAATAAGACAGTACCCCATAGGCAGACCCTGTAGTAAAAGGCAGTACCCCCATAGGTAGATTCTGAAGTATAAGGCAGCCCCCCTACAGGCAGATCCTGAAGTATAAGGCAGCCCCCCTATAGGGAGATCCTGAAATATAAGGCAGCCCCCCTATAGGCAGATCCTAAAGTATAAGGCATCCCCCCTATAGGCAGATCCTAAAGTACAAGGCAGCACCCTTATAGGCAGATCCTGAAGTATAAGGCAGCCCCCCTATAGGCAGAACCTGAAGTATAAGGCAGCCCCCCATAGGCAGATCCTGAAGTATAAGGCAGTCCACCTATAGGCAGATCCTGAAGTATAACGCAGCCCCTATAAAAAAACAATAAATAAATACTCACCTCTCTTCCTCCTTGTTCCAGCGGTGCTCCGATCTCCCGCTCATCTTTTGACAGCGGGCGCCGGGTGGTGACATCATCGCGCCCACTGTCAGCGTCGGTGATGCCAGACGCTGACAGGGGGATGATGGGAGAAGGAGCGCAGTGCAGGTGACGGGCGGGGGGCCCACTACTGGCATCGGCACCCCCCGGCCTGCTCAGGGGCCCCATAGCGGGCGGCAGAGCAGGGAGATCGATTCTCGCTCCTCTGCCGCAGAAGGTAACTGTATCGCCAGTTATCGGGTGGGCCCCCTCTGAGCACCGGGCCCGGGGCGATGGCCCCCTCTGCGCCCCCCCCCCCGGTAGCTATGCTACTGGTGTACATGAAAGAATGATTGGGGCCATGTATCGTGAGATTTTGAGTGCAAACCTCCTTCCATCAGCAAGTGCATTGAAGATGAAATGCAGATGGGTCTTTCAGCATGATAATGATCCCAAGCACACCGTCAGGGCAATGAAGGAGTGCCTTCGAAAGAAGCATATGAAGGTCCTGGAGTGGCCTAGCCAGTCTCCAGATCTCAGCCCGATAGAAAACTTTTGGAGGGAGTTGAAAGTCCGTGTTGCCCAGCGACAGGCCCAAAACATCACTGCTCTAGAGGAGATCTGCATGGAGGAATGGGCCAACATACCATCAACAGTGTGTGCCAACCTTGTGAAGACTTACAGAAAAAGTCTGACCTCTGTCATTGCCAACAAAGGATATATTACAAAATATTGAGATGAACTTTTGTTAATGACCAAATACTTATTTTCCACTATAATTTGCTAAATAAATCTTGCCAAATCAGACAAGGTGATTTTCTGGATTTGTTTTCTCATTTTGACTCTCATAGTTGTGGTCTACCTATGATGTCAATTACAGGCCCCTCTCATCTTTTTTAAGTGGGAGAACTTGCACAATTGGTGGCTGACTAAACATGTTTTTCCCCACTGTATGTAACCACTGCCGGAACCAGTTGTGGCACTGATGTTGAGCTGGGTGACATGGCCTTTATGTCCTTCAATACTTTTGGACTGAGGGTTTCTCTTTCTTCTTCCCTTGATGAACCTCCAAGACAAAGTGAGGTGAAACGCGTTGGTCACACAGGTCCTTGTAGTCTTGTCTGCACTGGGCACATATGCACTTTACCCACTTATAAGAACTTTAATGTATTTTCACTCAGAAGTTATAGCCTTGAGTGACAGGGAACATGGCGCATATATAATCTATAATCGAGTATACCGTATTATTTGTTACAAACGACTGTGACCAAACAGTATTTGGGGTGGCATACATACGTTCTCTACACTCAATACATCTGACTGATAGCAGTGACTGCATATGTATAGGGCTAATTAGGGACTATACCAGGGTCAGAGGACGAAGAGTGGGGGCGCCATTACTTATATTGCAACTAAGGTGCCAACCTCTGCAGCAGGGCAGGAAGAAGTAGATTATTGACAGAAAAAGCCATAGACCGACTCCATGCCTCAACTATCTTGTTTAGCATTTTTATCTTCCATATATAAATTTTCTTTAGCTATATGAATAAAATTAATTTTTATAGGGCTGTTTTTTTTCCTTTGGTTGATGGGGTCCTGCAGTATTAGTAATTTTGTATGATTTTCATCCCACAATTTTTTCATTTTTACGCAGGCCCTTTTAACAGTCAAAAAGGCACCTTAAGAGAATTGTTCAATGTTACCATTCATAGGCAGCGAGTTCATGATGATCATGAAGCTGCTCAGTTGATCATTTTTCCTTGTGGAAGGAGGCGCTTACAAAGTTCTCGAGTGTACTCATCTTTTATTCACGAGGTCGAGATGGCCGTACCGACGGCATTACCGGCTTTGTTCATTAACGTGTCTGGGATAACTGGATTAACATCTTTATACAAACCTGTTAATTGTCTGTGAAAACCTCTTAAGGCGACAAAAGAGTGAGCGATCATTAATACCAGGTGAACACATGACTCTTATTACGCTCCAATCAATCTGATAACAATCTGGTGCCACCTTGGTTGTGGGGAGAGTTCATGCTCATGCATAAATGTAATTTCATCTATTATTTATCTGAACTACGGAGAGGTTTCACTTCCTATAAACGTCTGTGAATTAAAGCACTATGTCCTATTGCTTCTTGACGAGAAGACTCTAGGGAGAGCTGCATCACTCAAGAAGTCTTGCTATTCAGATGGAGCAGTTAACCCCTAGTTGGTGCCGTCAATCATGACAGCGGCATTTAAGCAGTTAGAAAATGGGGGTGTCCCCATTGTTGCATATCGGCCCCCTGTGGTACGATAGCAGGCTACTCATAGTGCACTAAAGACCCCAGTGTCTATGAAGTTTTATGTCTGGGGTTTAAAAGGGATCATCATTTTGTACAAAACACCATAATACTGAGGTATTTTATTGTTTTGTACAAACGATCAAGCGATTGCTGTTTCATGTCCCATAGGAGAACTTATAAAAATGAGTAAAAAAACAAAACAAAAACAATTCAAACTGTTCAAAAACTGGTCAATTTAACCCTTCTTTCTTCTCAAAAGTCTAATCGCAAAATCCCCCCCAAAAAAAGTAATTAATTTTTTTATGGTCGTGTGTGAAATTGTCCAAACTAATAAAACATAGGAATATTTATCCCATAAGGTGAATATCAAAACAGAGGGGAAAAATGGCAGAATCACTGTTGTCTGGTTACTTTAGCTCCAAAAAAGAAAAGGAAAAAACAAAGAGATCGAAAATGAGCAACACAAAGCATTTTTAAAAAATATTTTACAATAGCAAAACAAAAAAACATATATTTGGTATTAAAATAATCAACATAAACCAGAGCAATAAAACAAAGTTACCAGGTCAATAGTACCGCAAAGTGAATGTCATAAAAACAAAACCCCAAAAAAGTTTGCCTTTTTTTGTCAATTCCACCCCACTTTTTTTTGCACTTCAATACATTATATAGTAAAATACACAGCGTTTTTCAAAACTACATGTCTTGCTAAAAACAGGCCCTCATATGAATGGGGAAAATTAAAGACTTAAGGGTCTTGGAAAGTTTTGGGGACAAAAACTAAAAGTACAAAAATAAAAAAATGCATCATTAAGGGGATAAAATTAGCATTCTGTGAGTGGTAAGTCCAGCTCTTCATCCATAGTTTTCATACTTACCATATACATATGTATTAGCATTAAATTTTTATCTATATTACTTTGGGGGACAAAAGAAGCAAATAAATAAAACCATCATCATTCCGCCATATTTTTTTTTCCTTTTATTTTTTACATTGCTGGTAGCAGACCTACTGTGAGTATATTTATGGTAGATGCTGGGATAGCAACGCTCGGGTCACACGGTCGTATGTTCTCAGTCTGAGAAAAACGGTCATTGATCATTAGAATTATTTATTACTTATGTATGTGACCGGCGGCATTGATAATTATTGTTCCCGCCTGTGTGGGAGTAGTTATGTCGCCCTCGCTGCAGCGTGCCCAATAGCAAGTACATAGCAGGCAGCCTTTCTGGTGACTAATTACCCTAGGTGCAGTTCCCTGACTGACCTGAGGGTAAGGGGGCGCCAGAGAGCTGCAAGTTCCAAGCCAGAACTGGGATATAGATAAATCCCCTTCAGAAGGAACCAGGGGCAACCAAACAACCCCAGTTCGTGACAAATTGGTGGGGATGATAAAGTTATCTTCCCTGTGAACCGTGACACATTGGTGGGATCCCGATGGGATTCGCGACAATGGGTAAAACTTTCAGATTTTAAAGGGAACCTGTCATCTGATTTCTGCTCAATCACAAACCCCCGTGTGATAGGACAGATTATTCTGTATGTGTGTGTGTGATCATCTGCTGCTACTGAAGTTAATGTGATCTGATGTGTAGTAACAGAGATCAGCCACTACACAGTGTATGGCGCTGTGCTCTTCCGGCTCTGTGTCGGTCCACCACTGATCGGGTATTGATGACCCATCCTAAGGATTGTTTAGCCTAATGTTTAAATAGGAAATGCAGAAATCCTGCATCCGCTGCAGAATGCACTTGATTTTCTGCCACATGTGAACATAGCCTAAAACCTGTCCCCAACCCACATCTTGAGGAATACCCTCCGCTCTACCTCCACAGAGTTGCTCTGCGTACCTGCTTTGAGTGAAAGTAAGTGAACGTTCCTGACAGTAATGACACAATCTCTTCCAGAAATCTAAACTATGTATTTGTAGTCTTCATCTGGCAGAGGCAGCAATCTAGAGGACAGAAGCACCGTGCTCACGATCTGACGGATCTTTTTCGGATAGATGTGCTCTGCTTTCCTGTAACTGTAAGAAAAAAAAAGTATAATATATATATATATATATATATATATATATATATATATATATATATATATATATATATATATATATCAATTCCACTGGTGTCTGTTACTTTTCTTCAATCCTTCTTGCAACATCTAATTTCATGGAGGACCTGACACCAACACAAAAGTGTCCACCTTACAGTCTCTCTTCTATGTATATATATTTTTAAAATCCACCATACAGAGATATAAGTAGTGGTAATTTTTGCAGTCTTTACCAAGCGGTGTGGATCACAACTTTTTTGCAACCTGAATATGTGCAAAATATTTCACTTTGTCGCCAAATTGGGCGGAGGTGGATGAATGTTGCCACAGCAAATCTAATTCATGATGAGCTGTGCTGTTCCTTACTTCTGTCTCTGACAGAGGCGGAAGCAACTTGTCAGACGCTCCTAATTCATTATCAGGCATGTGACTCTTAATGAATAGAAGGGTCTGACTCCTAGACGCCCCTTCTCAAGACAACGGATGAAGCAAAGAGCGCCATAATGCATTTTACCTTCAGGAGAAGTGGAAATCACTACGGTGCCTTTTCTGTTAGACTTTTTGGTTTTCAGCTTACGACTGGAGTCCTTGGATTCTCCCCAGTTTCCCAACTTTGCTATGAAAAATGTAAGTAACTGCACATTAAAAGTGGATTGTACAAGATGACACCTGTCCAGGAGTCCAGGAGCGCAGATTTAAACCTGTCTGGAGCAATGCAATAAGGAGAATATGCAAAGAACAAGAGCAGCAAAACTGCAAAGAAACCATTGATTTTAACTAGGGAAAGAAACGCTAAAAACTGAAAGTGATGAATACATGGGGTTAAGTAATAAGTAGTAAGTCATCAAGTGCAGCCGATTATCTCGCAGCAATTATCAGGAAAAAGCAAGGGAAGCGGAAATAATAATAACTATAGCAAAGCACAACACCGGCAGGTTGTTATCTGCCCGCAGATCTCAGGTGCCCTCCATGGCAATGCTGAGAACACTTCTCGCCCCATCACTTCTGGCATATTTCTGCAGTTAAGTTTTACAGACGGTGAAGTCACTGAATCAACACTTTAATGTGGCATTTCTCAGCCCGCGCCCCGGTTTATTTCTTGCTAGGTGACTTATGGCACTTTGTTTGGGTCCAGCCTCCAGCGAGCTGCTGTCCACTGGTTCCAAGTTGTGGAACTTTACAGGATTTCTATTTTCAGCCTTGTACACTCCGCCATGACAATCAGTAAATTCCTCAACATTTTCCAGATCTTTACTTACTGGGAACGTTCCTGGTTACATTATCTAGACTGGATAAAATTGTAGTCAATCTGTAACTGGGAGACGTAGAGGGAGGGTCGGCTCACCCCGGGTCCTGCAGAGACCACAGCTGATTGCCAGCAAGGAAGCCTTATAATGGACTTACAGGTATGTAGAGAATACAGCTGGGCAAACCATGGGTTAAAACCTACCCCTTATTCCATAGTTAAAATATCACAGGAGGCAAATTGCAAACCTACGCGATTCGGCATTAAGCCTTACAGCATGTGGACCACCTGTAACTACGAGAAGTATTAGACATGTACTAGAGACCAGCTTCTAATGGTCCTATTCACTATCAGCAAGCAGAGTTCTTGAAAATGTTATTGAATTGACACCCAAAGTATATTAGAAAAATAGTTTAAGGGGTAATTTGGTCAGAAGGATTTATCACCAGTCCTCTGAATACAAAATGAATGCTCAGACTCTCTCTGACTGCGTGGGGACCCTATTAATCCCAAATGCAAGATGGCATCTAGATGTCTAATCAAGAGTGATGGTTGAGAATAGAAGGTGTAAGGCCCGGATGATAATTCTCGAGAACAGAGGTTGTGCCGTTGGGGCACAGGGGACAGCGGTCTCCAATTCTGGTGATGAGTTAGGGTCATCACCATGTATCACTTATCCCAGGGATAGGAGACAAGTGTTTACCACTGAAGAGGAGCAGGAGGTAGACATGTCATATGTATTTCCGTTTTGAGAAAGGGTTCAGTACGAACCTGAACTGCGTTAATCAAAGCTACTTGAAGTATTGCCACACGTGGAACTGCTCCTTTTTCACAGCAGCGCGGTCTCCCAGAACGTCTATCTCCTGCTCCTCTTCAATCTACATGCAGTAATAGATCCTCTGATCTGCAGACGTGACTGCAGCTGCTGAATAATCTATGGGCATTTATTGGAGCTGGCAAACCCCTTAAATACCAGCTACATAGTCTTGTATATATAGTCAGTCTTGAAGATGTGACATATGATGGATTGTTCCCTCTACAGATATACGTGCAGATCATAAGCCACAGTCTTACCTAGAAACTTGGCATTTACAACGGTGTCATCATTCAGTAATGGGGTAAATATGATGTCTGAGGAGTCCGGGGACCCTGAGGATGGAGAAATAGTAGTGTCACCTCTATATCACTAGTAAATTAGAAGCAGCATGGGAGGACACAGAGAGAGAGAAATGAGGAGAAAATTGGTGATGTACACTATGGGGCGGCGGTTATCTGGTAAGGCCGGTGATGTCATACACTATGGGGCGGCGGTTATCTGGTAAGGCCGGTGATGTCATACACTATGCGGCGGCGGTTATTTGGTAAGGTCGGTGATGTCATACACTATAGGGCGGCAGTTATCTGGTAAGGCCGGTGATGTCATACACTTTGGGGCGGTGGTTATCTGGTAAGGCCGGTGATGTCATACACTATAGGGCGGCGGTTATCTGGTAAGGCCGGTGATGTCATACACTATGCGGCGGCGGTTATTTGGTAAGGTCGGTGATGTCATACACTATAGGGCGGCAGTTATCTGGTAAGGCCGGTGATGTCATACACTTTGGGGCGGTGGTTATCTGGTAAGGCCGGTGATGTCATACACTATGGGGCAGCAGTTATCTGGTAAGGCCGGTGATGTCATACACTATGGGGCGGCGGTTATCTGGTAAGGTCGGTGATGTCATACACTTTGGGGTGGTGGTTATCTGGTAAGGCCGGTGATGTCATACACTATAGGGCGGCGGTTATCTGGTAAGGCTGGTGATGTCATACACTATGCGGCGGCGGTTATCTGGTAAGGTCGGTGATGTCATACACTATGGGGCGGCGGTTATCTGGTAAGGCCGGTGATGTCAAACACTATGGGGCGGCGGTTATCTGGTAAGGCCGGTGATGTCATACACTATGGGGCGGCAGTTATCTGGTAAGGCCAGTGATGTCATACACTATGGGGCGGCGGTTATCTGGTAAGGCTGGTGATGTCATACACTATGCGGCGGCGGTTATCTGGTAAGGTCGGTGATGTCATACACTATGGGGCGGCGGTTATCTGGTAAGGTCGGTGATGTCATACACTATGGGGCGGCGGTTATCTGGTAAGGCCGGTGATGTCAAACACTATGGGGCGGCGGTTATCTGGTAAGGCCGGTGATGTCATACACTATGGGGCGGCAGTTATCTGGTAAGGCCAGTGATGTCATACACTATGGGGCGGCAGTTATCTGGTAAGGCCAGTGATGTCAAACACTATGGGGCGGCAGTTATCTGGTAAGGCCGGTGATGTCATACACTATGGGGCAGCAGTTATCTGGTAAGGCCAGTGATGTCATACACTATGGGGCGGTGGTTATCTGGTAAGGCCAGTGATGTCATACACTATGGGGCGGTGGTTATCTGGTAAGGCCAGTGATGTCATACACTATGGGGCAGCAGTTATCTGGTAAGGCCAGTGATGTCATACACTATGGAAAGGTGGTTATCTGGTAAGGCCAGTGATGTCATACACTATGGGGCAGCAGTTATCTGGTAAGGCCAGTGATGTCATACACTATGGAAAGGTGGTTATCTGGTAAGGCCGGTGATGTCATACACTATGGGGCGGCAGTTATCTGGTAAGGCCGGTGATGTCATACACTATGGGGCGGCAGTTATCTGGTAAGGCCAGTGATGTCATACACTATGGGGCGGCGGTTATCTGGTAAGGCCGGTGATGTCATACACTATGGGGCGGCAGTTATCTGGTAAGGCCGGTGATGTCATACACTATGGGGCAGCAGTTATCTGGTAAGGCCAGTGATGTCATACACTATGGAAAGGTGGTTATCTGGTAAGGCCGGTGATGTCATACACTATGGGGCGGCAGTTATCTGGTAAGGCCGGTGATGTCATACACTATGGGGCGGCAGTTATCTGGTAAGGCCAGTGATGTCATACACTATGGGGCGGCGGTTATCTGGTAAGGCCGGTGATGTCATACACTATGGGGCGGCAGTTATCTGGTAAGGCCAGTGATGTCATACACTATGGGGCGGCGGTTATCTGGTAAGGCCGGTGATGTCATACACTATGGGGCGGCAGTTATCTGGTAAGGCCGGTGATGTCATACACTATGGGGCAGCAGTTATCTGGTAAGGCCAGTGATGTCATACACTATGGAAAGGTGGTTATCTGGTAAGGCCGGTGATGTCATACACTATGGGGCGGCAGTTATCTGGTAAGGCCGGTGATGTCATACACTATGGGGCGGCAGTTATCTGGTAAGGCCAGTGATGTCATACACTATGGGGCGGCGGTTATCTGGTAAGGCCGGTGATGTCATACATTATGGGGCGGCAGTTATCTGGTAAGGCCAGTGATGTCATAAACTATGGGGTGGCAGTTATCTGGTAAGGCCGGTGATGTCATACACTATGGGGCAGCAGTTATCTGGTAAGGCCGGTGATGTCATACACTATGGGGCGGTGGTTATCTGGTAAGGCCGGTGATGTCATACACTATGGGGCGGCGGTTATCTGGTAAGGCCGGTGATGTCATACACTATGGGGAGGCAGTTATCCGGTAAGGCCGGTGATGTCATACACTTTGGGGAGGCAGATTATCTGGTAAGGCCAGTGATGTCATACACTTTGGGGAGGCAGATTATCTGGTAAGGTTGGTGGTGCCACAGTCCGTGGAGGCAGCGGTTATCTGGCAAGGCCAATGAAGTCATACACTGTGGGGCAGCGGTTATCTGGTAAAGTACTGTGGTATCATACACTGTTGGGTGGTGGTTATCTGGTAAGGCTGCGGATGTCATGGACTGTGCGGTGGCGGTTATCTGGTAAGTCCAGCTATGGCACAGAACACAGGGGCGGTAGTCATCTCGATTGGGCAGGTGGGGGCACAGAACGCAGAGGAGAAAGTTAACGGATGAGGGCTGATGAAATTACTTAACATGCTAAAATCAGAGTTGGTCTCGGCACAGTATGGCAGATTTTCAGACTGGTGTCAGCACTTACTGGTCACGGCGAGCAGGACGCAGGTCTCCCTCTCACCCAGGAGCTCACTAGCGTAGCGCTGCTGGTTCTCCTGAAGATTCTTCACTTGCCCACCTTCATCTGCAAGTTCTATTTCCCCTGCAATATAAAAGTAATGACCATTTATAGAGACTAGTATAGATAATGGTAATTATACCAAGCATTATCATGGTTCAGTTTGGGCACAGGCCAAAAAAGCAAAAATCTTTATGGTGAAGATTATTAGGTCTACATTTATGGAAAGGATAAATAATGTCAAATGCAATACTGGACAATTCTGAACCATGTCAAGAAGTATCTCTCTACACATCATAGTTTTATAGAAAAATGGTAATGCACCAAACTGCGATACAGCACAATAACACAATACACTGTGCCATAAACATAATGCATCAGACTGCAGAATTATAGCACACAGGATTATTGTACCTCCTGTCTCCTACCATACAATTATACCATATATAACGCTCCCTCCTGTATCCTATTATATATTATAATGCTCCAGTTCTATTCTTCTTCTTCCATGTTCCCTTCATACCTTCATTTTCATAGTGACATAAGTTTTTGATACTTTCCAGAAGAAGCTGAACTTTGCAGTTGATGTTAAAAAGTGTCTCTTCACTCTCTGCGGAGGAAATCAGAGGAGGACGGAGAGTTACTCGTCACAGGGAATATTACATTTACATTTATTTACAAATCTGAATCTGATTATGAATGAGATTTTGTCTCATCCACATTTTTTTTTACATTCAAAGTAAAGAAGAGTCCTCGAGGTTTCTATGGGTGCAATGATGCATCTAACAACACTAAGTACGGTACACACGACCCAACTGTCTCAGGTTTTGTAGAAACAGTCTAATATCTGCTTACCTCCATACAGAACGGTTATGAACATCTCGGCAGTATTCCTGAAAGAATCAGACCGGTGTAAATAATTAGGCACCCACAGCAGGCAACTTTTTAAAGGTGGAAATAAAGAACCTACCTGAGATTGTGAGCATTCCTGGTCTCCAAGGAGAAGGTCACAAACAGCATCCATCGACTGTGCTGCTGTGTGATATCTATGCCAGCGCTGATTGCTCAGCAAACAATCCTTATTATTAACACTGCTTGGCTTTACATGGTTTTGTCTCCAAGGTGTTGCTAGATGTGGTTGCCAAGAATTAATCAAATCTGTGCACATATCTTGCATCTGTTTCACTTTGCACAGATCTCCTATTACAGGGTCTAACTTTCTTCTTCCCTTCTGTGAGATAGCAAGCCATAATAAATAATACTCTTACAAGTCATACGCCAGCAAAATAGAATGCAATGATGGGATGTGATATAAAACATCCCTGCACAGAGGGAGCGTGACAATCATGGGGCTACTTCCTGCAATATGCTCCATCAGCAGCGAGTGGCCCCAGGACCTGGTTATAGTGGTGTTCACCCCTCCTGCTGTGGTGCTACACGTGGCCTTCCACGTCTATCTTTCACTACCCTCGCCTCTCCCCGTCCTTCCTCTGGTCACTACAACATATTCTCCTCCATCGCTCACGCGGTCACAACTAATGGACCCAAGTTACTAATGGTTTTGTGCCTAGGTGAAAAAATGTGCCAACATTTTTTGCATGAAGATCAGGTCACTTTTTTAACGTTTCTATGGCTTATTTTAGCTCTTAGATTTATTTTCGGGTTTCAGACATTTTTTGTTACTCAATTGTTAAGGAGCGTACCTCAGAAAAGAGGTGTGGATTAAAGATGATTATCGTGATGTTACACCAGAAAGGGGTCCTCAGCTGCTGGACCCCGCTATAATGGCTCTACCTGCTACCTGTTGCTTCTCTGGAGAAAGCACATGTGCTAGGTAATATATGTAAATGTAGGTTTTCATGTCTCTTGGGTTACGTGCCAACAAATACAGCTAAAATTCGCAAAAGAAATGAGAAAGGTCCAGTGAATATTCCCGGACATTAATATCCTGAAATTCTCATAGTTTGCTGATTGCAATAGTTTAGATTCAGGCAGAGATGAAACGTTGTGTGACTTACTGCCCTCTTGCACTCTGTGATAATACCAGTAGAATTGATGCAGTACGGCCGGCTATTATCCAGCTTGATGGAACAAGTTCTGTGTGCTTTTCTCTTGTGCTCCAGGTCAGGTTGCGGAGTTCAGTGAATGTCTTATCTGATGGATATACTGTTTCACATGGACAATTCAGAAAGAAGCATAACGTTTACAGTAGGAGGCGGATATCCAGGCTGCAGTACTGAGGGCTCCGATAGAATAATTAAATAGGTATCTAAATGATGTGCAGTGACAGCTTTTATATGTGGGGTAGCTTTAGGGGCTTCAGTTCTAGTTGCCCACCCAAAGAGCTCTGTAATCTGAATGTGTACTAGATGGGGACAGATGTGCACATAGGGCGATAGATACCATAAAAGCAAGAAGAGGCATTGTGCTCACCTAGAAGGGTTGTGACCCTAAAAAAACGCCTGTAGAACCACAGAAACCGTTGCCCCGTGTGCAGGAGGAGGCTCTTCAGCACATAATTGGAAAGGAAGAGGCATTTTTCACGGGTGTATGGCTGTGTTGCTGGGCATAATAATAATCTTTATTTTTATATAGTGCTAACATATTCCGCAGCGCTTTATATACATTATCATCGCTGTCCCTGATGAGGCTCACAATCTAAATTCCCTATCACTATGTCTTTGGAATGTGGGAGGAAACCGGAGAACCCGGAGGAAACTCACAGAAACACGGGGAGAACATACAAACGCCTTGCAGATGTTGTCCTTGGTGGGATTTGAACCCAGGACCACTGATCCACTGTGCTGCCCCTCAAGGGTACTAATATTTCAGTAACACAGGATTTAATTTGTCAACGTGTTTCAGAGACGAACCGCCTCCTTTTTCAAGACAAAACCCTTTGACAAATAAAACCCTATTTTACTGAATTACTTGAGGATCGTTGTACGTCCAGCAGCAGAGCCACACACTCGTGAAAAACTCCTTTTCCATCCCATATATTATACATGATAATAATAAATCATCATTGTAATTACTATTCACAGCTCTACTAGGAAACATGAATGGAAAACAGGCAAACCCCAACATATCAATGGACTTTATCAGGCGCCTTTGATTCTCCAGAACTTCCAGTATTTTTAATTTCCAAAATGTTCGGTTTAGTAAAGAAGAAATAACAGTGCAGAAGCGAATGAAGCCCAAACTAAACATTTATTTTGCCTGCTTGGGTAATTTGCTACTTTGTATCAGTATAAGTAAAATGTATCAGCTTGAGTCCAGAGGATTGTGTAGGCTGGATACGACTGTAGGAAACTTCCAGCTGCGAGAAGCGTTACATATGCAGAATGTTGCCAGGTACTGACAGCAAGTAGAGGTACTGAAAACGGCAGGCAATCGAAACCGTTCTTAAATTATGAGAGAATGCACATGGGTTATAATTGGTGAAAAGTTCCTTGCATATTTGTGTGTGAAAAATCAGAAGGTACCACAACACTGGCCACGTTATTGAAAAAATGTTAAAAATGTCATCTACACATTGCACATATTTTCTGTGTGTAAATTGATCTGTAATGCAGATTTTAAAATTCTTGGCCTGTCAATTCATTGTGCAGAGTCCATTGCAGACTTCACCTTTGCAATACTTAGGGTATAATTCTCAACAAAACCGCCAACAAAATTTGTGACTAACGCATGAAGTATTCAAAGCAGAAAAGCTAGCTGTTAATTCACTGCAGAAAATCCATAGCTTTTTTCTATCCATTCTTTTAGGATGGAAACATGAAGCATTTTACAGTTGCAGCAAAATTAAATAAATGAGATTTATAAAAACACAATCAGAAGTTGCATTTTTTTCTTTGTGTTTTTTTGTCCTGTGAGATGTAAAAAAAAACAAAACTGCATGTTAATTCTTTCAGCGTTTTATAAATTGAGATAAATGAGGCTTAGCGACAAAAACGAAATACGGTAAATAGAAAAAGATGCATAAAAAAACCCAAAACATTTTAACATGGAAGTTTCCCTTTTTTTTTCTGCTAATTGTGTGCATTTTTACTGCTGGAAAAAAATCACAACAAAAATGTACCCAATGGTTAAATGTTATTTCCTGTAAATTCCTTTAACTACAACTATCCATGCTTCATATGTATCTACACCACGGTAGTCACATAAAAAGTCACTTATCCTGGTTGGAATCGGACATGTGGAAATCCGAAGGGTCAGGTGGATGCAGATAAAGCAGCTCATGTTCTTCAGCGCTGATCTTCTCCGCCGTATGCCGTCTCTGTATTTCCAGCAGTACTGCACGGTCTCTATTCTCCACTATCCTATTAAACTACAAAACAAATCTCCATAAGTTTCTGCAGCATCAAAAAGGGAAGCAAGAACTAACTGCAAAAGTGATTTCTAGAATCCGAATTGTGCTTCTAAGCTCGTGAGTGATCGTCACCTGCCCTGAAGAAATATTCTGCAAGTGGGGGCATCATCATGGGGCACAATAGGACAAAAAGGAGATTGCTGGCTACAGCGTTTGTAATAAAGTTTATGATTTAATATGTGGAAGCAATTAGTGGCAGGGATTTGCAGATTTTAGGATAATGTAATATTTCTACCAAAAACTGCTGAATAACTGAATAAAGCATCCTGATTGAGGAGAAAAAAACAAACAAATGTGTGACCAAAGGGTGTGGGAGCCTGTGTTGCAGATTCTGCTCCATTTGCGGAAGTGTTTCTGAACGCGGAGCTATGATTATGCCTCTACCGAAGACAATGGCGGCCGTCATGTGGCTTCAGTGTCCGATGTGCGATAGATCCTGGATTTCCATGATGAATGGGAATCATGATGTAAATGTAAATACAGCCCAACACATTCATCGCTTAAACTTGTACTTGTGTGATGTCTCCACATATCACACAGACAAGTATAATTTATATACTATTTTATCTAACATATCTTTAAAGATTTTTGTGCTCTTAAATGTGTATAGTTGGGGATAAAAATAATGTTTGCAGTCTTACTTCCTTCAAGGGTACACGTCATTGGATTCATGCAGCCCATACCACAAGCAGCCTGAGTCAGAAAAAAATGAAGAATTGCTTGTCCAAGCTCCTGGGATAGATTAAAACTTAAGATTTTTTTTTTTTTTTTAATTAAAATAATGATAATGAAAAGAAGCACATGCTGGAAGAAGGAAAAAGTGATGCGTTACGTTCTTTGTCACAGCATGAATCAGAACCTGGTTGCACGATTGCAGCCAGGTATATTAGCTCCGGGAATTTATAGAAAATATAGTTAAAAGATCTCCTCCCAGCAGAGCAGCAGGTGATTGACAGATCTGTACCCATGTACACATAAGAGAGAGGTTTGCCCATCACCGGGTGCAGGGAAGGTGCCGGTCCAGTCTAGCCCCTGACCGGATTATCTAATAATACCACCAAGGACAACATCGGCAAAGAGTTTGTATGTTCTCCCCGTGTTTGCGTGGGTTTCCTCCGGGTTCTCCGGTTTCCTCCCACACTCCATAGACTGATAGGAAATTTAGATTGTGAGCCACATGAGGGACAGCGATGATAATGTGTGCAAACTGTAAAGCGCTGCGGAATATGTTAGCGCTATATAAAAATAAAGATTATTATTATTATTCTGAAGTGCTGGAGCTTTTCTGAGAATAATATGGCTGCAATCATGCAGCCAGGCTCTGATTCATGCTACCTGTGGTTTGGGCAGGGTGAATCAGAAACCAAGTTCCTCTTAACATTTTTGCGTTGCACGTGGCGTTTGTAATTCTTTTCTGTCTTTTTCTGAGCTCCTCTCACCTGAATTATGACCACAGATCACACCAAAGTTGAGCTGACCTGTGATGTGGTCATAAATCAACTGAGATGAGCTCCGAATGAAGGTAAGAGATAACTCTCAGAGAAAGACGGATTCTCAGTTTATTCTGTAACTAGAAATGCGCAAATTAAACAAAGTCCCTGGAAACCGTACAAAATTTTTAATGAAACCCAAAAATTGCTTTTGAAAAAGTCCATAACCTCTAAAGGGATTACGGTATCTTGCAGGCAATTTTTTTTTTTTTCTCATTAAGATGGTTCAGACACTGCCAAAATTCTTACTGTAGCGGTTACTCATTCTCATCTGGACTATAGCAACTTTTTACTAAATCAGTCTCCCTCTTACTCTCTCCTCTCCAATCTATCCTGACTGCAGCAGCCAAGATCATATTCCTGGCCAACCGCTACACCGATCTCTCTACCCTGTGCCAGTTGTTGCACTGGTTGCCCATCTGGTACAATGACCAATATAAACTTATCAGTCTCACTCACAAAGCTCTCCACAGTTCATCCCCACCCTGTATCTCATCCCGTGTCTTAGTCTACCCCCCTACCCGTACCCTCCATTCCACTAATGACCTAAGACTAACATCCTCAATCCCAACCTCCCACTCCCATCTCCAGGGTTTCTTGCGTGCTGAGCCACTTCTCTGGAATGCACTACCCAGGGCAAATCGATTGATTCCCAATATCTACAGTTTTAAGCGTGCCCTAAAAACTCACTTCATAAACTGGCCTATCGCCGCACCACACTTAAGTAACTATTCCAGTTTTGCCCACATAACATTTTCTTCTAAATCTGGTCCCTAGTAGTCCCTCTCTGTCTGTATTGTACACATACTGGCTGGTGACCGGTTCATGCAGCGTTATGTGCATACCTACTTATTATATTAATGGCTGGACTGTACAATACAAGCAGTTTTTACCTTTTACCTTTTCTGTCGCCCATATTTCCTCATAGAGTGTACATTTGATAGCAGCAGGGCCCTCACTCCTCTAGGTATCTGTTGAATTGTGTTAATTTGTTATGTCTTTAAATGTCTGTACAAGTAATGTGCTGCAGAATATGTTGGCGCTATAAAAATAAAAACTATTATGATTCAAAAATCGTTAAAAAAATGTAAGTAGTAATTCCCCTGTTGGTCTGTAATTCCGCCAGCAAATGTCCTGACATTGATTGGCAGCAGCAGTCACATGCTACCAATTTGGGACATGAAAACGGGTGCGGTATCAGAAGCAGTGGGGGCCGGTGAGGGGACTAGTTCTACTTTTATTTTTGATTATAATCTGAGCATTTTACAAGATTTTTCAAACTGAACAGACAACATCCATTAATAATGTGCAAAACGACAGTCTGCATTAGTCTGTTCTGCAGGAAGACGTACAGTGTGGACTGAATCTCTGTATACAGAGTGACCATTATTCATAATACAGACAGATCAATACGGTTTTATAACCTTTGTATAATCCAGAATATCTGATAATCCAGCACATATGAGGTTCATGTACGATGGTCAATAGACACCAAACTACAGTATTCTGAGTTTTGTTCTGATCACGACAGACTCCGAGTACATAGGATCTATTACTCTACACAAGTATTTTTATGACCCAGTTTGTTTCTGACCGCTGGTGCAGCTTTTATTGGTTTCCAGTCTCTGCATAATAAATCTTGTTTATATGGAAGATCCTATCAGTCATCAAAGTGCGGGACATTGGGGACATTGTGTTGTTTACCGTTCTTCTTTGAGACGTTCAGTACACAGGACACAGAGGATCGTTATGACTCCGTAAAACCTGAAGCTGCTATAATAGATCCTTTTGGCTATTTTCCAGCACAGATGAAAAGAGTTATGAACTTGTGGAAAACTTGTAGAAGTTGCAGTCAACAATCATTACTACCCAGTTGTACAGGGTTGGCCATGTATATGGATACACCTAAATAAAATGGGAATGGTTGGTGATATCAGCTTTCTGTTTGTGGCACATTAGTATATGGGAGGGGAAAAACTTTTCAAGATGGATGGTGACCATGGCGGCCATTTTGAAGTCGGCCATTTTGAATGCAATTTTATAAATGGCCCACCCAGGTGTATCCATATAAATGGCCCTTCCTCTACAGTGGGGCAAAAAGTATTTAGTCATTCAGCAATAGTGCAAGTTCCACCACTTAAAAAGATGAGAAGCGTCTGTAATTTACATCATAGGTAGACCTCAACTATGGGAGACAAACTGAGAAAAAAAAATCCATAAAATCACATTGTCTGTTTTTTTATCATTTTATTTGCATATTATGGTGGAAAATAAGTATTTGGTCAGAAACAAAATTTCATCTCAATACTTTGTAATATATCCTTTGTTGGCAATGACAGAGGTGAAACGTTTTCTGTAAGTCTTCCAAAGGTTGCCACACACTGTTCTTGGTATGTTGGCCCATTCCTCCATGCAGATCTCCTCTAGAGCAGTGATGTTTTTGGCTTTTCGCTTGGCAACACGGACTTTCAACTCCCTCCAAAGGTTTTCTATAGGGTTGAGATCTGGAGACTGGCTAGGCCACTCCAGGACCTTGAAATGCTTCTTACGAAGCCACTCCTTCGTTGCCCTGGCGGTGTGCTTTGGATCATTGTCATGTTGAAAGACCCAGCCACGTTTCATCTTCAATGCCCTTGCTGATGGAAGGAGGTTTGCACTCAAAATCTCACGATACATGGCCCCATTCATTCTTTCATGTACCCGGATCAGTCGTCCTGGCCCCTTTGCAGAGAAACAGCCCCAAAGCATGATGTTTCCACCACCATGCTTTACAGTAGGTATGGTGTTTAATGGATGCAACTCAGTATTCTTTTTCCTCCAAACACGACAAGTTTACAAACAGTTCCAGTTTGGTTTCATCAGACCATAGGACATTCTCCCAAAACTCCTCTGGATCATCCAAATGCTCTCTAGCAAACTTCAGACGGGCCCGGACATGTACTGGCTTAAGCAGTGGGACACGTCTGGCACTGCAGGATCTGAGTCCATGGTGGCGTAGTGTGTTACTTATGGTAGGCCTTGTTACATTGGTCCCAGCTCTCTGCAGTTCATTCACTAGGTCCCCCCGCGTGGTTCTGGGATTTTTGCTCACCGTTCTTGTGATCATTCTGACCCCAGGGGGTGGGATTTTGCGTGGAGCCCCAGATCGAGGGAGATTATCAGTGGTCTTGAATGTCTTCCATTTTCTAATTATTGCTCCCACTGTTGATTTCTTCACTCCAAGCTGGTTGGCTATTGCAGATTCAGTCTTCCCAGCCTGGTGCAGGGCTACAATTTTGTTTCTGGTGTCCTTTGACAGCTCTTTGGTCTTCACCATAGTGGAGTTTGGAGTCAGACTGTTTGAGGGTGTGCACAGGTGTCTTTTTGTACTGATAACAAGTTTAAACAGGTGCCATTACTACAGGTAATGAGTGGAGGAAAGAGGAGACTCTTAAAGAAGAAGTTACAGGTCTGTGAGAGCCAGAAATCTTGATTGTTTGTTTCTGACCAAATACTTATTTTCCACCAGAATATGCAAATAAAATGATAAAAAAACAGACAATGTGATTTTCTGGATTTTTTTTTCTCAGTTTGTCTCCCATAGTTGAGGTCTACCTATGATGTAAATTACAGACGCCTCTCATCTTTTTAAGTGGTGGAACTTGCACTATTGCTGAATGACTAAATACTTTTTTGCCCCACTGTATATAGCGCCCAGCCCGACTTTAATAAGAGGTCGTAGTCAGTACAGGCTGCGATACGTTGTATGCACAGGACAAGCTCGAGTTTTCAGCCTCTGGAAGTACAGCAAATAATAAATGTTTCCCTTCCCTAGGCGCAAGCAGAGATCTTAATTAACTATGAAAAGTTTTGCAACTTCCTAAGACAACTAGGGGAGAGTGGGTTTTGGGGATGGTGTACATTGCAAAGATCATTTCGGTGTGTTGAGGTAAAGGAGAGTGCAGCACCAAGTATCAAGAGGAAACAAGAAGAGCAGTGATGGAAGTGACATGGCAGCTTCCTGAGCATTGATCACAGCAACCCAAAGTCAGTGAGGTCCCTGCTGGACCTCCAAAACGGCAGAGGTGGCACAAAAAAAATGTACAGTTTAAATAAATAGTAACAAGCATTGCAATACTTACCTTAACCAAAAATCCCCCATCGACTTCAGATCAAAGTCGTCCAAACATGCCAATATCTAATGTACATCGCTCCCCCCGATGGATGATGTTGGGGGAGATTAAGGTCGGGCTGTAGGAATTTATAGGCCTGATCCTTTAGTTCTCTAGTAGATAAGTGGCCACCAGGCGTCTGTCAGCGGCTTTCTCCTCTCTCCACATTGAAATCACACGAACAATCGTTCATGGGTGAGAAGAGGTGAGGAGATACTGCTGACGGCTGAATGACTGTTCATCTGACATCGCACATGTATGGCCGTATACTACAGATCTACAGTCACAATTCTGCAGGCTTCAGAGCTAAAATCTCCCAACATTCCCTGCTTGTTCAATACCTACACCAATCACTGCACCACGTAAAGTCAGCAGAGACCTTAAGTAGAACTTACCACAGACGGATCGCTGTCTGTCCGGACGCTCAGGGCTCGGGACTCTCTCTGGTTTTCCATGGCTTCTGTTACCAGCTGGAGGAATTCTTCATTGAGAGTGTCTATCGCCTCCTCCTGCCGCACAATACAGATATCAATGGTAGAGGACAGATGCTTTATTCTACAGGAGGATCCTGCATTGTGAATAGAACGATACAGTACAAGATTACCAGGTGACCTGAGGGCTGGCGAAAGTGGCTGTGGGCCCTTATGGCAAACACCGACATGACGGCCACTCTAGGAAAAGGACTACACCCCCCACTTCCCACTGGCGCTTATGCATCACCTCCTCCGACATTGTATACCATTGTGTCCCCCATAGTGCTATATGCTCCATACAGGATGTAATGGACATTAATGGCTCACCTTTGTGGCCGTCTGCTCTGAACAGTCCTCTTTAGCATTTTCTCGAAGGCGTCCAGAATTCTTCACAAACACATTCTCCATGATTCTCTGGTTTCTAAACTTGCTGTAAAATTCACAGCTGATAAAAGAAAACGTGTAGAAGGAAATGACACTGCAGATGATGGGAGTAGTTATACGTAACTGGAATATTTTATTGACAGTGAGAAATGAGTGGGGGCAGCCATGACAGTTACCCTGTGGAGGCGAAGTGTATCTCACATAGACATCTAATGATCAGTGCCATCAAGAGGCCTTTAAATGAAAGCTCTATAGGCACAGCTCAGATCGGCAACTCAAGCTCAGATGTTATCTCCATTAATATATGGCGCAAACTGAGAATCCATCTCCAGTCTTATCAGAAGCTCAGACTGCTGTTGTCTACCTCATGCTTTACACTGCAGCTCTGCTTGTTTGGATTGGCTGAGTATGAGCACAAACTCAGCAATTAAAGATAAGTGACCCACGTAACATAAAAAACCCTCCTGAGATGTTGCCTTTGCCTGATGTAGCTCTCATACTTCCATCAGGTGGAACTGTGAGCGCTGCAGATGATCAGCAGCTGGTGATTGACTGCAGTGGTCAGGTGACATTACAATGTCACGTAACCTCCTTGAACCACACAAGGAATGGTGCCAGTCCTAGAAGCATATGGTTTTCTGTGGAAGTAACTATATGACTTTCTTTATGATATGTATGGCACTTAAAGTTAAGAAAAGGCTGTCCAGTTGTGACAACCCCTTTAACGGAGATAGGTTTCACATGGACAGAATGTGGTCCCTACCTTCTCTGCGTTTGGTATTGATCTGGTAATTTGTGCATCATCAGAAGGTCTCTGATCGCGGTTTTCATGTCAGGATTTGTGTCTCTAACACCCTGAAAGGAGAATGCAAGTATCACAGAAAATGAAATTAATAGATGGATTTTAGTACTTACAGTAAAATCCTTGAATACATTGCGGACGCAGGACTCTGGATACACATCCTGCCACTAGGAGGCTCGACAGAAAAAAGTTTTTTTTCTACCTACCTATAACTTACAGTCCTGCTCACCATTGTTGGCACCGCTTCATTTTTTTCAGAGATTTTACAATATCTTCATAAATACCGGTAAATGGAAATTTACCAAGCTGTGTTCTCTGAACTTTTTAATTCGTATTCCAAAGTAATATAACAATAAAACATTGTTTTCAACTTACATGTTGCAATTTCAAAGAAGAATCAGAATAAACAACATGTGCAGCAATAAAGGCCCCTAATTAATACTTGGTTGCACACCCTTTGGCACTGATGACAGCCTCCAGACGATTCTTGCAGCCATCTATAAGCTTCTTGCACTTCTCACTGGTATTTTTTCCCACTTTTCCTTTGCAGTTTGTCCAAGCTCTTGAATGTTTGTAGGGTTCTTTTTCCCAATGGCAGATTTCAGTTCACCCCAAAGATTTTCAAGGGGATTGAGGTCAGGACTCATCGCCGGCCAATTTAAAACAGTCCACATTTTCTTTTCATCCAATCCTGTGTACTTTTGGATGTGCGCTTTGGGTCATTTTCTTGTTGGAGGACCCAGGATCTTCGACTCAAATCAAGTTTTCGTACACTGGGTAGGGCATTTCATGGCTAATTCATGTCACATGGGCACTGCCAATTAATTACAGGTGATTCTCAATTGTGATTTACAGTGAGCTAGTCAAAATGTGTTTCCACACTAATTTAATGTAAAGTGTGCTAATACCAGTGTCCCCAAGAGCTTAAGGTTTTTCTATGTTTCCCTCCCATGGTTTTTTGTTTTAAATTATAGTTGATCATTTTCTCTTTTGTATTTAACATGAGCGCTATATACAAAAAAAACTGTTTCACTTGATTCATTTTTTTCAGGAGCTATTCCACATAATGTACTTAAACTTCATGGGTGCCAATAACGATGAGCAGGTGTAACACGAAGGGATAATGGAAAGGGAACCAAACACTAGGAAAGGGGGGAGTGGAGACCCCTAGACAGATCTAACATCAGCCTGTCTGCCTATCGTCCCTATATAGGTTCCGCACCTATCGCCAAGCAGGATACCTAATCCCTGCCTGACGATGGCAATAAGCCCTGCACCGAAAAGGACAGGATGAGCGCTAGTCAATCCTCACTACTGCTAAAGACAGATAGGATAAACGAAACAAGGGAGACACTTAGCTTGAGTATTGTGAAGAGCGGAACAAAAATGGTTATCTCAATAAACCAAAAAGAATTTGTGATCAATATTGACCTGTCCATTCAAGGACATTTTAGCTATAGTGTGAAATCCTATTTTTTGTTTGTGAAACTGCCACTTAGGCGAAACTGTACTGTTTTGTTTGTTGTGAAACTATCACATAGCCGAAACTGTTTTTTTTGTCTTCTCTTTTCTCTCTTTGTTTAAACAAGCAAAACTTGTATAACCACTGAAACTACCTGTACAACTATATAAAGAGGGGATAGCACCTTGAAGGCAGGCGTGCTTCAAAGGCTTCCCAGTGATATACTATACGAGACGTGTCTTGTGTATTATTTCTGGTGATTCCCCACTTCCAAAGGCTGCTCCGACTGAGTGTGGTCCCGACAGTAGATTCAGAGAGAAACACAGACGCCCTCCAAACTCCAAAGAGGATGCTACAGATTGCTACAGCTCCAAGCTTTATCAGAGAAGTGCAAATAGAACATATCACCCACAACTCCAAACAGCAAGTTGGGAATTATAAACACCCAGATCCAAGAGTGACCATTAGAGCCGGTGGAGGTGGCCACTGGGTCCTAGCAATAGAAGGACCAGGCAGAAGTCTGCAAAGAAAACAGCTGAGACCTTCTGCAGACAGATGCAGTGCAAGGTCTGCAGTCTCTTACACATCCGTGACAGCTGGACTGTAAATGGGTTTTCTGATTTCATAAAAATTCCTTTCCTTCCATTTCCAATTTGTTATAAAAAAAAATCCTGTCTTTTACTTGCTCTCCCCTGGTTCAGCATTGCAGATCCCAGTGTCTGTAATAGTTTGCATCACTGACGTCATGAGTAGAGATGAGCGAATATTTCAATATTCAGTTCGGCTCACGAACACCGAATTTGCAATATTCGCTGATTTAATCGCCGAACATACACAGCACAAAAGCATAGCATTTGGACCAGTGTTAATCTATGGGGCAGCTCATATCACCATTTATTTTCTTGGGCGTATTTAGCATGCGTGTAAAATCGTAGCATGCTGCGATTGTCACCGAGACTCGCCAATGCAAGCCTATGGGTGCGAAAAAAAAAAATTGCACAGCACTCGGACCATGTGAGTGCTGTCCGATTTCTACGCACCGGTGTCCTTTGAAAAGCTGGCAATTGATGGTCGCATCATGCAATTTCCCATGGCGCTCGCGCCAACGTCACATAGGTGAAGTGAGTTCATTGGCTGTGAACTCGCAGAACCTGTCAGATGGCACCGCGAGCAAGAGAACTTTCTCACGCTTGCTGTGCCATCAGTTAGGTAATAGGAGGTGACATCAATACAATATGAAGGTGACATCAATCCCCTCAACTATCACCCCACTTGCCACCGCTACAGGGCAAGGGGGAAGAGCGTGGCTAAGTGCCACAATTGGCGCATCTTAGAATGCGCCTTTTCTGGGGCGACTGAGAGCTGATGTTTTTAGCAGGGGGGGCAGCATCCATTGCCCCTTCTTCGGCTTTTAATATCAGCCCGCAGCTGTCTGCATAGCCTTTGCTGGTTATTTATTATAGGGGGACCCCATGTCATTTTTTTTAGGGTCACCCATTTTAATAGCCAGTAAAGGATAAGTATACAGTTGTGACCCCTTATCCAGGCTATAAACATCTGCCCCCAGCCGTCGGCTTTCCCTCTGCTGGTTACGAAAATTGAGCGGGAGCTCACGCCATTTTTTTCCAAAAATGAATCTTTTATTAATTAAATACATGTACAGTAATTTGCCAATAGAGAACAAGACCAGCACATCTAAGCTAGTGTGAACAGGCGCCAACCAAAAAATACATTATATAGCACTTTTTTCCTATTCTCTATGGCAGTAATGCATTTTCAATGTTCTAGAGTAATCATTCTTGGTAAATAATGGTGCAACCTTTATCGTTTTTCAACTTATATGTTTTTTTTGGTTGGCGCCTGTTCACACTAGCTTGGATGTGCTAGTCTTGTTCTCGATTTGTATTAAGCTTTTTTGGACATGTGCACTCCCACACCCAATAGCCACAGGTGATTTTAAGTAGTTAGCTGGTGGACTCCTGACCCATAAATTGTAGGCTTTTTTGCCCAGGAGAGGGACCCAATTATGAAGGACGCCTTGATGTGGTAATTGGGCTCACATACATTGGCCAATTTATGCGCAAAGTACCTTCCTTTTTTCATAGCAATTTTTGCAGATAAATATTTCATGTGTACATTATATAGTACTTTTTCCCTATTTTCTATGGCAGTAATGCATTTTCAATGTTCTACAGTAATTTGCACACACACTGCACTAATTGTATTTGTCACTGACATCTATATATCTATTCTATATGTATTTACTGTATGTAATCCATCTCTACTATCCTGTCGGCTCCTGCTGTGATTTTACAGTACACAGCTGATTAATTGCCGGATTTTCTTCTATGTAATATACAGTATATATGTGTGTGTCACTGACATCTATATCTATCTATCTATCTATCTATCTATCTATCTATCTATCTATCTATATATATATATATATATATATATATATATATATATATATGTATTCTATGTGTATATATCTATTCTATCTATTCTATTCCAACCTGTCACGCTGTGATTATACTGTATGTGGCACATGAATTGTCGGCTTTTCTTCTATCTATCTAATATATATAGACATATATATATGTATGTCACTGACATCTACAGTGCCTACAAGTAGTATTCAACCCCCTGCAGATTTAGCAGGTTTACACATTTGGAATTAACTTGGCATTGTGACATTTGGACTGTAGATCAGCCTGGAAGTGTGAAATGCACTGCAGCAAAAAAGAATGTTATTTCTTTGTTTATTTTTTTTTTAAATTGTGAAAAGTTTTATCAGAGGGTCATTTATTATTCAACCCCTCAACCCCCCAGAATTCTGTTTGGTTCCCCTAAAGTATTAAGAAGTAGTTCAGGCACAAAGAACAATGAGCTTCACATGTTTGGATTAATTATCTCTTTTTCCAGCCTTTTCTGACTATTTAAGACCCTCCCCAAACTTGTGAACAGCACTCATACATGGTCAACATGGGAAAGACAAAGGAGCATTCCAAGGCCATCAGAGACAAGATCGTGGAGGGTCACAAGGCTGGCAAGGGGTACAAAACCCTTTCCAAGGAGTTGGGCCTACCTGTCTCCACTGTTGGGAGCATCATCCGGAAGTGGAAGGCTTATGGAACTACTGTTAGCCTTCCACGGCCTGGACAGCCTTTGAAAGTTTCCTCCCGTGCCGAGCAGGCTTGTCCGAAGAGTCAAGGCTAACCCAAGGACAACAAGGAAGGAGCTCCGGGAAGATCTCATGGCAGTGGGGACATTGGTTTCAGTCAATACCATAAGTAACGTACTCCACCGCAATGGTCTCCGTTCCAGATGAGCCCGTAAGGTACCTTTACTTTCAAAGCGTCATGTCAAGGCTCGTCTACAGTTTGCTCATGATCACTTGGAGGACTCTGAGACTGACTGGTTCAAGGTTCTCTGGTCTGATGAGACCAAGATCGAGATCTTTGGTGCCAACCACACACGTGACGTTTGGAGACTGGATGGCACTGCATACGACCCCAAGAATACATCCCTACAGTCAAGCATGGTGGTGGCAGCATCATGCTGTGGGGTTGTTTCTCAGCCAAGGGGCCTGGCCATCTGGTCCGCATCCATGGGAAGATGGATAGCACGGCCTACCTGGAGATTCTGGCCAAGAACCTCCGCTCCTCCATCAAGGATCTTAAGATGGGTCGTCATTTCATCTTCCAACAAGACAACGACCCAAAGCACACAGCCAAGAAAACCAAGGCCTGGTTCAAGAGGCAAAAAATCAAGGTGTTGCAGTGGCCTAGTCAGTCTCCTGACCTTAACCCAATTGAAAACTTGTGGAAGGAGCTCAAGATTAAAGTCCACATGAGACACCCAAAGAACCTAGATAACTTGGAGAAGATCTGCATGGAGGAGTGGGCCAAGATAACTCCAGAGACCTGTGCCGGCCTGATCAGGTCTTATAAAAGACGATTATTAGCTGTAATTGCAAACAAAGGTTATTCCACAAAATATTAAACCTAGGGGTTGAATAATAATTGACCCACACTTTTATGTTTAAAATTTATAAAAATTTAACTGAGCAACAAAACTTTTTGGTTTGTAAGATTTATGCATCTGTTAATAAATCCTGCTCTTGTTTGAAGTTTGAAGGCTCTAACTTATTTGCATCTTATTAAACCTGCTAAATCTGCAGAGGGTTGAATACTACTTTTAGGCACTGTATATATCTATGTATTCTATATGTATTCTATGTGTGTCTATATATATTCTATCTATTCTAATCTGTCACTCTGTGATTTTAATGTATGCGGCACATGAATTGCCGGCTTTTATTCTATCTTTTACCGAATATTATCGACTTTTTCCAATTTTAAGAAAAATGCTCGTGTTACCAATCACGAATCCGAATGTACCATATTCGTGCTGAATTTATCTTTGTTGATCGTTTTCCGAACATATTCGCTCATCTCTAGTCATGAGTTCAGCAGTCCTGCACGAACTGACAGCACAAGTCGCTGATCTCAGTTATTGACTGCAACATTTTCAATGTTATATCAGTGCTACAGACAATATCAGATACTGGGAGCAGTGGTGAAGACTAAGCATGGGACCTGGAGAAGGAGAGAAAAAAGCAGCTTGTGTTTTTAAAACATACTATACCCGGGAGCACAAAGGTTTTTCCGAAGCCACTAACCCCTTTTATCATGAAATAATACTTATTTGGAAGGTCTTCCCTGAGGAGTCATTTCAACAGTGACATGTCAGTGTCAGGTACATAGCTCCAGAAATATGCAAGTGACGCCACCACTATCACATGTATAGAGGACACATCCTGTATGACAATAACTAGATATCTGCAAATATGCACATTCCTCATCAATCACCACAGACACGGAGACTCTGGGGTGTACCGACAGCACTTACTGTGAGAATCCCTGGCCTCTCTGCACCCCAGGAATGAAACAAAGCACGGGATATCGCCCTGACGGCTCCATTCATGCACTGTATGTATTCATTATTAATTGGGGTTTGATGCAGTCCTAAAGAGCAAGAGAGCAAAGCATCAGTCACTATGATAAAAAGTGGCAACAAGTGACTAATAAGTTACACGTTGTTTTCACATTATAATATCTACTTCATCGCTCCATAAGCTTTAGACTCTGTTACTCACCGGTAGCGATCCGTGCCACTGCATGCACAATGATCGCTGCCAGCTCCCCGACATGGTCCAGGCTCAGGTACGGCACAAACAAAGCTTTATTTTCTGTATCATAATAGGAATCTCCGAGATGCAGATCCTCCGTCAGCTGCCCAGGACTCTGGATTCTGGGCACTGTCTGAGCTATCACGAGAAGCAGAGGAAACTGGGAGCAGCCATGACATACAAGATGGAGGAGAGCGGAGCCAAACCGGAACACAACTAACTGACGGGGGGAGAGCTGGCTCATGTCCATGGGGATAAGGCTGCCGACGGTGACGGCCTCAAAGTTTTTCGGTTTCTCTGAAAAAAAAAATAATATATATATATCTTATAGTTTCCACTCTGAGGAAGAGAGGTGAGCCTTCAGTTCAGAGCATGGAAGCCACTGGACAGTGGATGGAGCAGTGCATGCTGGTGAAGTGTTGGAATGATTGATCCAGCACCTTTAGTGCTGGCAGAATGATGAAGAAAAAGAAGCAGATGGCAAGTTATGGAGCAGAAAACATTTTGGAGAATGTATGTCAGTCTGTGGGATTTGGTGCTCCGTTTTAGAAAAACAAACAAACACAAATTGCAAATGAATTAGAATAGTCTATTTCATATCATAGAATGAAGATGAGACTGTTTGCCTTTTTGTAAATATGACAGAAGCTACGGTAACATGTTTTATGAAGAATTTAGAGCAGATGTTGCCCATCATTTGTCACACATCCGAGTTACCAATCAGTACCATGGGTCTGTTTATTAAGTGCTTGTTTGATTTCTTCCAAAGTCCTAGATAAAGGGCTAGCAGTGATAAGTTTCTTAAAGTTTTCTTCTCTGTACAACGCTGTCATAAACAGCTGTGGGTGTAACTGCGAACCTAGGAAAGTAAACGTAAAATCTAAATATCCAAGTCCAAACAAATCTTACAGAAAGGTCCTAACTCTTCTAATGTATCATTGGATATGACGCACCCACAGAAGAAAGCATCGGTATGTTGCCGTTCATCAGACCTTCATAAGCGATCTTATTGGCTGAGGTCTAGAGTAAAGTAAGAAAATATTCAGAACTCGGGTACTGCGTCCCTCGTTGTAGAGTTAGTAGCGGAATTAGGTTAACTGAATAATCCACATTACAATCAGATTTCATATGTAGGAAATTACAGATATAAACCATAAAATATCAAAAATTGTGAAAATGCCACTAATGTGCTGCTGCCACTATCAGCAACCAACCCATAATTAATTTATTCCTGCCTTATAAAGTGAAATCATATTCCTAGGACATGCTATCAGTTCATCACCATTGTAGGTTCAAGTCTCGGACCCCCAAACACCCTTGTGCAGTGAACTACAAGCATTATGGTCTTTTTTTTGTGAATTCCTGAGCATTCGATTTCTACATCCTCTGTTTATCATAGTACACAGCAGACTGAAATGAGTTACCAGTGAATGTAATCCTTATTTATCTTCTGAGGTGAAGCAGAAGTGGTCTTAAATCAGTTTAGAAGATGATAAGGTACCTTCACACGAAGCGACGCTGCAGCGATAGCGACAACGATGCCGATCGCTGCAGCGTCGCTGTTTGATCGCTGGAGAGCTGTCACACAGACCGCTCTCCAGCAACCAACGATGCCGAGGTCCCCGGGTAACCAGGGTAAACATCGGGTTGCTAAGCGCAGGGCCGCGCTTAGTAACCCGATGTTTACCCTGGTTACCAGCGTAAAAGTAAAAAAAACAAACAGTACATGCTCACCTGCGCGTCCCCCAGCGTCTGCTTCCTGACACTGACTGAGCTCCGGCCCTAACAGCAGAGCGGTGACGTCACCGCTGTGCTTTCACTTTCACTTTAGGGCCGGCGCTCAGTAAGTGTCAGGAAGCAGACGCTGGAGGACGAGCAGGTGAGCATGTACTGTTTGTTTTTTTTACTTTTACGCTGGTAACCAGGGTAAACATCGGGTTACTAAGCGCGGCCCTGCGCTTGGTAACCCGATGTTTACCCTGGTTACCAGTGTAAAACATCGCTGGTATCGTTGCTTTTGCTTTCAAACACAACGATACACAGCGATCGGACAACCAAATAAAATTCTGGACTTTATTCAGCGACCAGCGACATCACAGCAGGATCCTGATCGCTGCTGCGTGTCAAACGAAACGATATCGCTAGCCAGGACGCTGCAACGTCACGGATCGCTAGCGATGTCGTTTCGTGTGAAAGGTACCTTTAGGAAAAATAAAGGCCCCGTCTCACACAGCGACGCTGCAGCGATACAGACAACGATGCTGATCGCTGCAGCGTCGCTGTTTTGTCGCTGTGTGGTCGCTGGGGAGCGGTCACACAGACAGCTCTCTCCAGCGACCAACGATCAGGGGAACGACTTCGGCATCGTTGAAACTGTCTTCAACGATGCCGAAGTCCCCCTGCAGCACCCGGGTAACCAGGGTAAACATCGGGTTACTAAGCGCAGGGCCGCGCTTAGTAACCCGATGTTTACCCTGGTTACCAAAAAAAACAAACAGTACATACTCACCATCTGTTGCCCGTCAGGTCCCTTGGCGTCTGCTTCCCGCTCTGTGTGCCGCCGTACAGTGAGAGCAGAGCGCAGCGGTGACGTCACTGCTGTGCTCTCACTTTACGGCGGCAGTCAGAGCAGGAAGCAGACGACGCCAAGGGACCTGACAGGCAACAGATGGTGAGTATGTACTGTTTGTTTTTCTTGGTAACCAGGGTAAACATCGGGTTACTAAGCGCGGCCCTGCGCTTAGTAACCCGATGTTTACCCTGGTTACCAGTGAAGACATCGCTGGATCGGTGTCACACACATCGATTCAGCGGGACCTCAACGACCAAAAAAAGGTCCAGGCCATTCCGACACGACCAGCGATCTCGCAGCAGGGGCCTGATCGCTGGTACGTGTCACACATAGCGAGATCGCTACTGAGGTCACTGTTGCGTCACAAAACTTGTGACTCAGCAGCGATCTCGCTAGCGATCTCGCTAGCGATCTCGCTATGTGAGACGGGGCCTTAAGATAAGAGTTACAGACCTGAGAACAAGATCACTGCTAACGCAATCCACAGTCTGTGATACAAAACACACACTATAAAACCTTATAATAAAAACCCTTTGTAAAAATGTTTCTTAGCCAAAAATACATGCACATAAGTAAAAATAAAAAGGCCCAAATCCACCCATAACTTTTAACAGTGAAATCTGACCTGGTCGTGCTCCAGAGGTTTTGCTGCTCTGGCACTATTATGACCCTTGATGTGGTTGTGCTGCTCCTTAGCAGACATGGCTTTCTTAGCTGCTAGCTCAGTGGAGACCTTCATCAATGTGAGCTTTAAAACTTTCATAAGTGCGGTGGCCTCTTGCATGAAAACTCCTGAAATTAACAGTATGTTACAACAGGTAATTACGAAAATGGCGCTCAATGTGTCCGTGATTGAGTCAAAAAGGAAGTGGGATTTCAAGTCAAGCTTCATTGGAGGCTACAGATGGATTTGGAAAAGTGATGTAATTACAAAAGGAGCTCATCTATGGCTGTTTGAGTCTCTTTCATGTGAACAAAGTAGTGGCCAACTGCTGTAAGGAGGCCTTGGTGCAGGCATATAGCAACATAAAATAATTGCTCTCCAGGTCATGAAAGAGCCTCACCTTGGGTCAGTTCGGTGTTATACCCCTGGTTCATGCCCAGGGATGAGCTCTGACTCTGCTGGGAAGTCATGGTGGCTCTTGTACTTTCTTCTTCACCTTCCAGGGGAATTTTCCTCCACTCAACACTTTTATTGGTCCCCAGCTCGAGGGTCTGTAACATTTCCTGTAACAGGAAAAAAAAACATACATGACCCAGACAAAACGATTACCAGAGCCTTTCATACAGTAGGTCTGGGTCACGGAGATGGCCTTGGGCTCACCTTCAGCACCTGTATCCTGTGTATGAAGGCCTTGTAGAAGGAAAGCGTTTCGTTCCGGTGTCTTCCTAGCTGAGACGTCAAGTGAAGATTTTGATCTTCCAATTTGTCAAATAAAGTTCGTACATTGAAATCCTCCAGGATGTGTACACAGCTCCTATGATCTAAGACAAAGTATGTCTGTGACGGCTCTGTGGCCACCAATGAATAGGAAAAATACAGATAGTGATGGCTAATGTGGTTATAGAGAGTAAAACCAACAAGACAGATCAGGTCCAATTAGAAAAATTCTCTTTTGGGGACTTTTAATTTTGAAATGATACTTATAGCAGACACTTATTTATAGGGATCCGATAGGGAACACACAGTGAGCAGAGGCTGAGCAACATTGACCCGCACACATCATGTACTGTATGCACCTGATCCATAAGAGATTTCCTTCTTCCCAATGTCTTGTATTTCTCCCGAGCTGTGAGAGCCAACAGCTTCATAAAACTGGAGACTAAAAGAGAAAACATGCGGATATCAGACAGAACTGGAGCGTAAAGGGGACAAAAGTGACATCTGGCAAAAAGTCACATGTACGACATATACATAATTCTTTATTGCATGCATCCTCTGCTCACTACCCGGCCACCATTAGGGCCGTCCCGGTCGGACAGTTCCTCAGGGTGCGGCGGATTTGCTCCACTGAGGCCAGATTTGAGTCACAGGCTCTTGATCTGAAGGACAGATTCGCGGATATAGCCGCGGGTCTATAAAGGCCGGATATGATCGGGCACGTAACACACCACGAAGTGATCTTTTGCACTCTAAGGTCCGACGCCGTACTGTGGGTGGAGATGGACATAATCAGATTCATCTCCACCTACAATCATGAATGGGAGAGTATGCAGTCTATTCTGAAAAAATATTGGCCTGTTCTCCAGGCTGAGCCTTCCCTGTGTGCTACCCTGGGCGCCTCTCCCCTTATGACTCCCAGAAGAGGCACTAATCTTAGTAATATGTTGGTGAGGAGCCACTATATTCCAGCTCCGGAAAGGAACTTTTTTGGTACAGGTGGCCCTCGTGTGGGATGCACTCCATGTGGGCACTGTCTTGCCTGCGCCAATGTCCTGCGCTGTTCCGATTTTGCCTCTAGTGATGGCGCTAAAATATTTCAGATCAGACAGCGTATATCCTGTGGGACTACTAATGTGATATACTATGCCACTTGCCCGTGCCCCAGGATATACGTTGGTCTCACTACTCGCGAACTTAGAGTTCGCGTACGGGAACATGTGCGGGACATTGGCGCGGCCAGGACGGTGTCCCCGGGGGTGGATCTCAAAACAATCCCCCGTCACTTCAGGTCATACCATCACTGCAACGAGAAATTGCTTAAGGTGAGGGGGATCGATGTGCTTCATTTGGGTATTAGAGGTGGGGATAATAAAAAGCGATTAGCACAGATTGAAACTAAGTGGATCGTTATGCTCGATACCATGACCCTAAAAGGTCTAAACGAGTCCCTTAGTTTCGCTCCCTACCTCTAGTCTGGTTTATAGTATTTCTGTTTCTCTGAGTGGGATGTCCCATCCTTCGTTTTTACCACCTTCCCTCCGGTGGTTTTTTGTTTCTGGTTTTAATTGTTTTTAATTCTTGATTTTTTCTTTTTTATTACCAGTAATTATCTCTATGTGGGCCCTGCCTTGGTCCTCCTCCTCCTGTTTCACGCCATCTACTTTTTGGGAGTCGCTATCATCATTGTACTTGCTGCACTTGTGGACCCCTGAAGTGCTTTGATCGTCAAACACCTGCCCTATATATGAAGATATCTGTATTACCCTTGTGTCAAATCTGTGCCATTATATGTTTATGTAGAGAATGATTATATTATGATTCGCTGTTATTATCATGTGTATGGGGATATTGTAGACACATAGGTTTGTACATAGTACATAGTTTTTAGTGGGTTTTTCCCTTATGTGGGTTCTAGTGTTGATTCATTTTATTTTTGTTTCCATACCTGTCCTTCATCCACATTGTTCCATCGCAGCGTGCGCCCCCGTGTGGCCGTGCGCATCGCCCTGTGTGCGAGTGGCTGCTGCATATGGACGGGCGTCTTTCATGCCTTGTGCGCAGGTCCGGAACTTTTTTCCTGGCCTGCGAGCTCGGCTTGACACCAGGTCCTTGTGCGGAGCTTTCCTGCCGCAGTGCGCATGCACCGACAGCGCCACTACGATTGGTGGCCGCCGTACATGTGACCGAGGTCAGGGGGGTTATAGGCAGGTCCTGCTCCACCAGACATTATATCCCCTTGAGGAAGCGGCGTGTGAGCGCTGCGAAACGCGCGTCGGGGTTCATCCCCCGGCGGGATCCCTTCTCCTCTTCCCCCCTCTGCATGGGTAAGCGTATTTTGTACTTTTTTGCTGCTGTATCTTGGGCTATTCATTATAATTAATCAGTGCACTTGCCTTAGATCCTTTGTTGTATACTGACACAGCAGTTACTCTTTCTCTTCCCATGCGATCATTTTTTTGCTATACGGTGTTTACTGTCTACAAATCTTTATAGGATTATTCCCTATGGCGTTCGCTATATGGTGTGCATTGCCTATAATTGTTTATATGATCATTCCCTATAGCGCTGGGGTGGTGGGGTCAAGGGTTTGTTTTCTTCCCCCTCCCATGTAATGTTGTGGAATACTTGTTACGATTACTGATGTCCTGATTTTAATGTTTTGTAAAAATAAAGATTTTCTTATATATATTTGTACTTCTGGCTCCTGGTCCTCCTTTTTTTTGGCATATGGTCATGGACATAATGGTCCCTAAAAGCCCTAAAGTTTAAAAAAACACATCCTTTGTATTTTTATTTGTTGGGGGGATATATATATATATATATATATATATATATATATATATATATATACATACACATACACACACACACATATATATATATATATATATATACACTCACTGGCCACTTTATTAGGTACACCTGTCCAACTTCTTGTTAACACTTAATTTCTAATCAGCCAATCACATGGCGGAAACTCAGTGCATTTAGGCATGTAGACATGGTCAAGACAATCTCCTGCAGTTCAAACCGAGCATCAGTATGGGGAAGAAAGGTGATTTGAGTGCCTTTGAACGTGGCATGGTTGTTGGTGCCAGAAGGGCTGGTCTGAGTATTTCAGAAACTGCTGATCTACTGGGATTTTCACGCACAACCGTCTCTAGGGTTTACAGAGAATGGTCCGAAAAAGAAAAAAAATCCAGTGAGCGGCAGTTCTGTGGGCGGAAATGCCGTGTTGATGCCAGAGGTCAGAGGAGAATGGGCAGACTGGTTCGAGCTGATAGAAAGGCAACAGTGACTCAAATCGCCACCCGTTACAACCAAGGTAGGCCTAAGAGCATCTCTGAATGCACAGTGCGTCGAACTTTGAGGCAGATGGGCTACAGCAGCAGAAGACCACACCGGGTACCACTCCTTTCAGCTAAGAACAGGAAACTGAGGCTACAATTTGTACAAGCTCATCGAAATTGGACAGTAGAAGCTTGGAAAAACGTTGCTTGGTCTGATGAGTCTCGATTTCTGCTGCGACATTCGGATGGTAGGGTCAGAATTTGGCGTAAACAACATGAAAGCATGGATCCATCCTGCCTTGTATGGAGCATCTTTGGGATATGCAGCCGACAAATCTGCGGCAACTGTGTGATGCCATCATGTCAATATGGACCAAAATCTCTGAGGAATGCTTCCAGCACCTTGTTGAATCTATGCCACGAAGAATTGAGGCAGTTCTGAAGGCAAAAGGGGGTCCAACCCGTTACTAGCATGGTGTACCTAACAAAGTGGCCGGTGAGTGTGTATATATATATATATATATATATATATATATATATATATATATATATATATATATACGTATATATATATATATATATATATATATATATATATATATATATATATATGTATATATATATATATATATATATATAGAGAGAGAGAGAGAGAGAGAGACTAAAATTCAAAGGGAATGTGTCATCTTTAACTTTAGGCTAGAGATAATTTCATCTTCAACCTGCTTAGGCTACGTTCACATTTGCGTTGTGCGCCGCAGCGTCGGCGACGCAACGCACAACGCAAATGTGAACGCATGCACAACGCAGCGTTTTGTGACGCATGCATCCTTTTTTTGCTTGATTTTGGATGCACAAAAAATGCAACTTGCTGCGTCCTGTGCGCCCTGACGCGTGCGCCGCAGCGACGCATGCGTCACAAAACGCAAATGCAATGCATGTCCATGCGCCCCCATGTTAAATATAGGGGTGCATGACGCATGCGGCGACGCAGCGGCGCCCGACGCTGTGTCGCACAACGCTAATGTGAACGTAGCCTCAGCTGCTCACAATAACAGTAATTTTGACCAGGGGTGCGCAAACTTTTACATGCCACTGTATTGAGGTCATAAGTTGTATTGTCTAAATATTTACTGCATATCAGAGTATTATACATAATAGATACTGTACATATCACTAAGGCCACCTGTCTTGTGTGAGGACATATTCAGGTGGGATATAAGGTTCTCCAAGACTCCTCCATCTGGGCTTCCAGTTCTTCAGCGGGCAGGGGGTGTAGAGTGAGGGCCGTAGTACCAAGGTGAGGACCAGGAGAGAGATCATAACTATGAGGAGCAACAGCAGGATGCCTACAGCACATACAAGATGGCAACATTAGTATTGCAGCTACAGACCCAGTATAATAATGAGGATAGCAGTAATAGGATAAAACGTTGCCCCTCTTTCCCTTATGCCCACACTATACGCAATATGAAGGAACTGATATATTACCCAAAATAGCAGGCCAGTTTGGTGCCAGATGGAGCCGGTGTTGGGTGACGATACCTTGCTTGACCAGCTGATATGGAGAAGATGGCTGGATACGGGAGGCCCCCGGATCACAATACACATTATTCTCTTTCACCGTCACAAAAAGTGATCGATCCTTAATCCCGTTGTCCATGAAAACGTATGTACCAGGATCTGTGAACACGTGGGCGAATCTACAACATAGATAATACGTGATCAGAGTCCTGTGCAAGGAGTTAAAGTGATAAACTGCGAGTGGACAGCGACTACCTGGAAACATTCACATGGGTCTCCCTGATGAGGTGGTTGAGCCTCCTGAATGCCCCAAAATCCCAGTGAGGGTTAGTATTAAACAAGTGATCCTTCTGATAGAGGGGATAATGACTGGACGTCCGCTCTGTAATATACCGGATAAGATGTGTTATTAGATAGTCTATGTCCTGACATACGATACAGGAGATAATGACTCACTCTCTCCTTGCCGATGACATTACTAAGGTAAATCCGCGCAGCAATGTAACTGTAAAGAGACTGATTTGTGTGCGCTCTCCTGCACTGAAAAGATAGAGGAGAATAGCAATGTCAGAAGCAAGGAGAGAGAGATTTGTGTGTTCTCTCCTGCACTGAAGTGATAGCAGAGAAGAGCAATGTCAGAAGCGAGAAGAGAGAGATTTGTGTTCTCTCTGCACTGAAGTGATAGCAGAGAAGAGCAATGTCAGAAGCGAGAAGAGAGAGATTTGTGTGTTCTCTCCTGCACTGAAGTGATAGAGGGGAAGAGCAATGTCAGAAATGAGGAGAGAGAGATTTGTGTGTTCTCTCCTGCACTGAAGTGATAGCAGAGAAGAGCAATGTCAGAAGCGAGAAGAGAGAGATTTGTGCTCTCTTCTGTTCTGATAGAGGAGGCAAGTAATGTCAGAAGCGATTAGAGAGCGATTTCTGTGCGCTCTTCTGCACTGAGTTGAGTGCATAAAAGATGAGCAGTGTCAGAAGCCAGGAGACAGTGATTTCTGTGCTCTCTCCTGAACTGATAGAGGAAACGAGAAATGTCAAAAGCGCAGAGAGCAATTTCTGTGCTCCCACCTGCACATGGACAGTGATCACATAAAAGAGGCTACGCTGGTTCTGGGCAAGCACCACTGTTAACCGACATAGAAGGCAGGAGGGGCAATAATGTAACTAAGTGGGTGGATTGGTGCACAGAGGCACACCCAGTATGCACTGAGCACCTTTATTTGCATATCACAAATTTTTTTAATTAATTTTTTTTTTTTACAGGCAACAGAGAAACAGATTTAAAAACCAAAAAGACTAATATTTATTGTTGCTCCATTTCCTACAAGGCAATGTGGTTGCAGTGTAAATTTATTGTGACAGATGTCCTTCAACACATTTTGGAGGTAGATGCTTCTTGGCCACCACAATGCAGGAATAAAGCAATGACTCTTCCAGCAGTCAGATAACGTTGTGGATTTTTTTATCCATTTTTTTCACCCAAGACAAAGTTTGATCTCCTCTACTGAGACATTTTCTATCCTCATCTTCTTTATGACAGCAGCACAGGACCTGTTTAATCACTTTTTCTTATTGGGCTTTGGTCTTGTACAGCAGCTACAGTGCACCTCTTTTCCGCTCAGTGGTAAGAACGCTCCTCGCTTTCTGAGCAACTGGAAGTTTGGTAATTAGACATTGGCATTGTTTTCCTGGTCTCAGGTCTTCGCTGTTGTCTGCGTTGCTCCAGTATTCCTGATACTGAACAGACCTCCTGTTCTGAATCTGTAGACCCTGGTGTGGCCCTCAAGCCATTAGTAGTATTCTGATACATGGCTGTATTAAAGACTTGTAGTACTACCACATCCCAGTCTACATAATTTACCATACTTAAGCTTCAGATAAACCCAAATACTATCAATTTCCAGTCCTTAGCACTTAGTTTTTTGGAGTTCATCTGCTTGTCTAACTTCACAAAGCAAATGGTTCAAGATTTGTTTCGTTATCCCATGATACATATTGCTCCATATTCTGAGAGGTAACGTTTCTCCTTATGGAGGGTGACATACCAGCTGGCTTGTCAAGGTAAGGAGGCTTATTCGCCGTGCAATGCTCCTCTGGGAAATTAAATATGCAAAATGCCTCTTCTGAGAAAAAGAGGACTTAAACTCTATACAGGTGGCGCTATAGAGTTTAAGTCCTCTTTTTCTCTTTTTCTCAGAAGAGGCAATTTGCATATCCATATTCTGATGAACTTCTGATCATTGCTATTTATGCCTTTCTTATTTTCATATCTGTCCTAGAAGACAATATTTTGCAACCAAGGTTGATTTTTGAACAATAAATTATCAGATCTGGTATAGAAAGGATCCTTTCAGGTGCCCAAAAACAAATGTATTTCCATAGTAAAAGAGTCTGTCCTATGTATATGACTGTTTGCATCTCTGCAGTCAGACCATCCTTCTTCAGGGTCTAGGTCTCATTTGTAGGATCCAGTCCAATTCACCAAGGCTCCAAGGAGATGTGGCTGAGATTAAAACTATAAAAGGGAGTATGGTGACTTTCTGTGCAACAAAGTTGTTACCCCCAGGAATTGTGTCTGAAGAAAAAGATCTTTCAGTCCTTGGTCCTTTGTTTAGGAACTGGAGATAACGACCTGATCACAATTCTCTACAAATTAAAAGGCGAGAACTTTTTCTCCCCGAACCTCCAGGACAGACATTCTTTCTCGGATCAGACATTTTTGCATATTGTTTTACTTCAAACCCTAGAGGAGATTACAGAAAATCTTGCTTATAAATAACTAAAGGAATCTTAATTGCATTGCTTTTGCCATAAAATAAGAGCAAATATTGTCTTTTAAAATAAGTCTCCAGAGGATTCTTCATGCGAGTTCAAAATGTGGCAAACCTCCAGGTGGGATTCTGGAAACTACGTCCTGCTGAGAAAAAGTCTAGCCGAGGTTGGAGCTCCTAGAAAGAGCTGAGACTGAGTGACTTTGGCTGATTATCACACGATGCTGGAGTATCAGCTTTACCTGCCATCTAAGGCCTCTTTCACACTTGTGTCGGTACGGGTCCGTCGCTATGTGTCGGCGCGCCGTACTGACGCACGTTGTAAAAATTTGGCATGTGGACAGCGGATGCAGTTTTTCAACGCATCCGCTGCCCAGTCTAAAGCCTGGGGAGGAGGGGGCATGGAGCGCCCCCACTGCCGCAGGGCCGAGGGGCACCCGGTACCGGGCCTCTGTGTCTCGGTTCTGGGGTTGTCACGGTGGCTGGGCCTGGTCCGTGACCCTGCTGAGGGGCGTCCAGTGAAAGCTGAGAATGAGATGATGTTGTGGTGTGGTGTAGGTCGCGGTAAATAACGAGGACACCAGGTTGCAGTCTCTTTACCTCTTTACTGAAGGCTCCAGGATCCTCAGTCCGGAATACGGTTAACCAGGCTGCGTGAGTCCGGCCGGTCCGATGGCACCTCCAGAGTTCCCTTTGCAGGTGGAAATCTGTGCGTACCTTCTAGCACTTGTGTGTTGTGGTCCTCCCCTGCTGTGCTTACGGGATAGTCCCCACAACTGTTGTGTCTGTTTCTGAAGTTCCCTCACAACTCGATTTTGATGTTCTTCTTCGTCCCCCCAGATGATATGGCTAGGATGCACCCATATGACGGGTAGGCTCGGAGCTCTTCCGGGACCCTAGTGTCGCCCCTCTCCAACTGTTGCCCCCTATGTCTTCTTAGGTGATTTGAGTGAGACAGCCCGCCTATAATTAACTGTCCTGCCGTAGGTTTGAAGTAAGGCCTGGAGCTCAATACTTCCTCGGCGTTTCCGGCCACCGGCTACGCGCCTCAGTAGGATGTTGCCTCATCTTACAGCACGACTCCTACTGGTGTTTCTCCTTGTTGCGTTGATCTCGTTTCTCACTCAGCACAATAAACCTCGCTTCTTGTCCTTTCTTGGGGTACCGCCGCGATGAAGTGCAGGCGCAGTCCCGTAACGTTCTTTCCTGTTCGCTAGGCCTCTGTCAGGATCCCACCCCTGACAGGGACCCCCCTGAATCTTCCCCTGCAACACCCTCTGCCACAGGATGTTGCCTGGTTCCAACCCAGTCAGCTTCTCACTAACTTCCTATCTAACCCCCAGTTTTACCAGATTGTGAGGAGTGGCCTAATACATAGCACCCTTAGCTCCCCCTGGAGGCCAGACTGTGAAGTGTATTGATGTCTGTGATACCTGGTCAGGTGAACTCCTTCAGTGCCATCAGACGTACCATAGCCCCCCTTAGCGGCAGAGCATCAGTGCTGCAACGACCAGGACTCTGGGGCGCTGCAGGCGGAGTTCCGGCTGCGCATGCGTGGTCGAAAATGGCGGACGCGACGTACAAAAAAAGTTCACTTGAACGTTTTTTTGTGCCGATGGTCCGACAAAACTCGACACATCCAGTGCACGACGGACGCGACGTATGGCCATACGTCGCGATCTGTAGGCAATACAAGTCAATAGGCAAAAAACGCATCCGGCGGGCACATTTGCAGGATCCGTTTTTTGCCCAAAACGACGGATTGCGACGGATTAAAAAACCCTAGTGTGAAAGTAGCCTAAGATGTGGATACGGCAATGCTACTTCTCAAGTCATTCTCTCTCTTTCGGGCTAACCCTTGGTCCTTGAAGGCTTTACTAATTGCTCCTTTGGAATGACTTTTGCAGACTGATATAAAAAGACTTAGAATACATTTAGACTTAGAATACAACATTTATAATCACTATTACCTTAGCAACATTAGATATTTCCTGAAAACTTTAGTGTGATAATCGTACTGCGAAGAGATTTGTGGCTAATAAAGAGCAGCCGGTCATATTGCTCATGCAGTCGGAAGGCCAGGTAGCAAGATATAGAGCAGGAGGGGATGAGCAGATTGATGGATGGGTTTGTAGACAAAAAAAATCTTGTATCTTTTTGACCGAAATTCTTAATCATTCTGAGCTTGGGAGTCCAGTGGGCGGGTCTAATCAGTGATTGACATCTCTATGTCCTTATGCAGAAAAAGTTGCAACAGACTTAGTGATAGCACGGACTAGATGTCTAAATATAGAAGTTCACTCAAAATCATAATCCTGACATTCACTTAGCCTGTAAACCGAGTGTCAGGAGGAAAGTCCTGCAAGCGATACTCCCTCCCTAAAGATCTGGTTATTCGGGATTCTCCTGTGGTGTAAATACCCTCCCTTATGATAATCGAATGATCATCACTTTTGCAATTCCTATAAACATATGCATATCCGCATAGAACATGGGCATAAATGAATACAAATGAAAAAACTTCTGCATAAATGAGGTGATAACCTGTATATCCATACATCCACATGCTGGAAAATGGCATATTAAATAGTATAAAGTATTTAATCTCTCAGCTTTTTAGTCCCCACCTTCTAAAACTATTTTTCTTCCACAAGAGGTCATGTTTATTTGTAGGCATTTGAGTTGCATTTTTTAACTCCACAATTTAAATTTACCTTTTATTGTATTGAAATACAGGTAAAAGAAAATATGTGAAATGGGGAAAACAAACAGCAATATGTCATTGTTGCTGGGATTCGTTTTGCCTCATTCTGGCTAGTAAGGCAAAATGAGCAATTGTAAGTACACAGTGCTATATAATATGATAGCTGCAATATATTAAGATGATAACAATTTTGATGGGAGTGCTTCTTTAATGGCCGGTTGACATGGGGCTGATACAAGCTCTATAGGGACAAAGTGATTGCTAATATGAATCTTCTGTCTCCAGGCATGTTGGCGACCGAACATCACCCTTTATATGGGTTGATGCCTTTCATGCCGTATAACCAATCAAATCAACCAATGAATGAGCATTTTGCTTTGTACTGTGATACACCGAGAAGACAAGGAATGCATTTATACATAGTTGTACCTATATGTAACTCATAGATATACATATACTGTATGTAACTTACCACTAAAATAGAAACCTACTAGTGATCCGGTGACATTACCATTTTGCGATATGCTCAGCTGAAATAACACCACGTCGCCCTTTTTGAGGCACAGGATGGGATTGGGTATTCTGGGTAAAGATGTCGGGTCTGGTGATGCAAGAACCGGATCATCTGCTCTTGATTTCCTGGGTGATGGCACCGACCACGAGTCTCCTAAAAACAAGTGTTGTTCTCAAGATTTCAATCCTTTTTGGGAACAGCTTATAACACACCTAACATGAATATTGTTACAATTCTCTGACCTGTCAGAAAAGACTCGATGAGGTGTGCGGTGGCCAGAATGACGCCAAATACACCGCTGGGACTGAACAGCACAAGATGCACTTGCTCGCTGCTCCATAGGTGGTGATCCGGACCCAGGACATTTGTCACCTCCTGAGATAGAAGGGTAAAACTCTAGGGTAAGAGTAGGGATACAAGGGTAAAACCTGCAGTAATGACAGCCAGGAGGATATACAGATAGTACTGGTGCTAGCCATAGAGATCCACTGTGGACATCACATATCAGGACATTCTTCCATTAAACAACCCCCACTGATGACAAATCTGCAACAGCCAGAAAGGTCATCATAAGGAAAACATTTCTAAATGTTGATAATTTCACCCATGTCTGCAATTAATAGTCAGATGCAAAGGTAGATGCTAAAAGCATAACATGACATTGGTATAGTCGATCATAGGAGGGTGACTATGCTTTGCCCGACCTCCCCCTGGACCCGAAGGTCCCCTTTCTGGACCCAGAAATGACACCAATGCCAATGTTGGATAAATTTGGCCACAGCAGCCTTTATTTAAACAAACAATATTAAACATTACATAAATAACCATAAATAAAATCGGGGATGGTCCTTGAAGCTTGAAATCTGGTGATTAAACAAACCGTAAAAGCAGTGGACGAACCGACCATAACTTACTCCCAGCCGTTACCCCTTGGCTCGGGAGCACCAAATCACCCCGAAGGGTGCCATTGTCCACTGAACCCCTGAGGATCAGGCCAACGCTGGGCAAAATCCCCCCAAAATCACCAGACCAAATAACCACCACATAAGACCAACTGAGGAATCCATATACCCACGGACCCCCAAGAGCAATTTAGCACCAACTTCAAGGACCCCTCCCAACCACCACGAGGGTCTCTTGACCACCTCAAAGACCAGAGGAGACCCCACCACACCGAACTGCCATGGCCATCTCGATACCTTGTTGTAAACCGAGTGCCCATAAGTCAATGCCCACTGCATTCAAGTGCACACCATCACCCAACAGAAATTCCTCACCCCCATCCTCAAGTTCAACATGCCGAACAGCCACACCCCCATTCCGCAGGACAAAACCAGACACTGCCCGATTAAGTTTTATTCGGGCCTTATTAATCCTGACAACCAATCTCGCGTGGCGCCAACACCTACGCGGCACAATGTCCGACCAAACCACCGTTATGCCACTATATTACAACCACAACCGTAACAGGTCATGTTTTATGTCCCTTACCAATTCACGGAAAGGACGAACTCCCAAATTGTTACCTCCCGCATGAAGCACCAGAATATCTGGAGGCCTGTCAAGTAGTGTTGAGCATTCCGATACCGCAAGTATCGGGTATCGGCCGATATTTGCTGTATCGGAATTCCGATACCGAGATCCGATACTTTTGTGGTATCGGGTATCGGTATCGAAACAACATTAATGTGTAAAATAAAGAATTAAAATAAAAAATATTGCTATACTCACCTCTCCGACGCAGCCTGCACCTTACCGAGGGAACCGGCAGCGTTCTTTGCTTAAAATTAGCGCTTTAACATCCTTACGCGAAGTCCCGGCTTGTGATTGGTCGCGCGCCGCCCATGTGACCGCGACGCAACCAATCACAACGCCGGAACGTAATTTTAAAATCCTGAAGGACCTGAAATTACGTCACGGCTTGCTGTGATTGGTTGCGTCCCGGCCACATGGGCGACGCAGCCAATCACAAGCCGTGACGTCACGGGAGGCAGGAGACGCGCGCATTTTAAAATGCGCGCGTCTCCTGCCTCCCGTGACGTCACGGCTTGTGATTGGCTGCGTCGCCCATGTGACCGCGACGCAACCAATCACAACGCCGGAACGTAATTTTAAAATCCTGAAGGACCTGAAATTACGTCACGGCTTGCTGTGATTGGTTGCGTCCCGGCCACATGGGCGGCGCGCGACCAATCACAAGCCGGGACTTCGCGTAAGGATGTTAAAGCGCGAATTTTAAGCAAAGAAGGCTGCCGGTTCCCTCGGTAAGGTGCAGGCTGCGTCGGAGAGGTGAGTATAGCAATATTTTTTATTTTAATTCTTTATTTTACACATTAATATGGTTCCCAGGGCCTGAAGGAGAGTTTCCTCTCCTTCAGACCCTGGGAACCATCAGGGATACCGTCCGATACATGAGTCCCATTGACTTGTATTGGTATCGGGTATCGGTATCGGATTAGATCCGATACTTTGCCGGTATCGGCCGATACTTTCCGATACCAATACTTTCAAGTATCGGACGGTATCGCTCAACACTACTGTCAAGCCTAGCACTGTTATGCACCTCCTGGGTGACCCTGCTCCATTCCATGCCCCGGAAACCTAACCAGAGAACGACCGCCACGTCCCGATGGAAACCGAGCTGCCGTCCGTCTCGCTGCATATCAGCCCGCCGAGCGCCCCAATGGACATAGGAATGGCCCAATATCCAGACCAAGAGGGGTTTGGCACCTACAACAAAAAGAGAAAACTTAACTCGGACTGGGTCGCGGTTAGCAGTGGGGGTACCACAGAGGTCAGTATTGGGCCCTCTTCTTTTTAACATATTTATTAATGACCTTGTAGGGGGCATTCAGAGTAGAATTTCAATATCTGCAGATGACACTAAACTCTGCAGGGTAATCAATACAGGGGAGGACAATTTTTATTACAGGATGATTTATGTAAACTAGAAGCTTGGGCTGATAAATGGCAAATGAGCTTTAATGGGGATAAATGTAAGGTAGAAGTAATAAGATGTATAACTATGTGCTTAATTCTAAAACTCTGGGCAAAACCGTCAATGAAAAAGACCTGGGTGTATGGGTGGATGACAAACTCATATTCAGTGGCCAGTGTCAAGCAGCTGCTACAAAGGCAAATAAAATAATGGGATGTATTAACAGAGGCATAGATGCTCATGAGGAGAACATAATTTTACCTCTATACAAGTCACTAGTTCGACCACACTTAGAATACTGTGCACAGTTCTGGTCTCCGGTGTATAAGAAAGACATAGCTGAACTAGAGCGGGTGCAGAGAAGAGCGACCAAGGTTATTAGAGGACTGGGGGGTCTGCAATACCAAGATAGGTTATTACACTTGGGGCTATTTAGTTTGGAAAAACGAAGACTAAGGGGTGATCTTATTTTAATGTATAAATATATGAGGGGACAGTACAAAGACCGTTCTGATGATCTTTTTAATCATAGACCTGAGACAGGGACAAGGGGGCATCCTCTACGTCTGGAGGAAAGAAGGTTTAAGCATAACAACAGACGCGGATTTTTTACTGTAAGAGCAGTGAGACTATGGAACTCTCTGCCGTATGATGTTGTAATGAGTGATTGGTTACTTAAATTTAAGAGGGGACTGGATACCTTTCTGGAAAAGTATAATGTTACAGGGTATATATACTAGATTCCTTGATAGGGCGTTGATCCAGGCAATTAGTCTGATTGCCGTATGTGGAGTCGGGAAGGAATTTTTTTCCCCCAATGTGGAGCTTACTCTTTGCCACATGGTTTTTTTTTTGCCTTCCTCTGGATCAACATGTTAGGGCATGTTAGGTTAGGCTATGGGTTGAACTAGATGAGCTTAAAGTCTTCCTTCAACCTTAATAACTATGTAACATCGAACACCGCAAAAACAAAACACCCTATACCCCAGAACACACCCCAGCCCTTCAGGGCCTAATGTAGCTCATGTAACGGTTAGACTCCCATCTCCCAATTCTCTGCACCACTTCAGGCGGCAAATCACCCGAAGCCGCCTCTGTCGCCGCCCCAATCCGAAATGAATGCGAGGCAAACCGGGACGTGTCCAAACCCAACAGCGCCAAGCCCTGTCGAAAAAAACGCTACAAACTGAAACTTTGAAAGAAACGAGCCATCCGCATGGCACAACAAAGGACCCGTCTTCTCCGGCTCGAGATTAAGAAACCCCTGAAAGGAACGAATGGGGCACATCAAAGAATCAACCACTGCGCCCAGCACCACCCTTCGTCCCCTTCCCAGCTGATTCGTTTTAGACCGCCAAATCAAAAATTCTAGCTGACCATTAGCCAGCAACACATCCTTGGCCAGCAAACCTCCTCGCCTGCACCTGCTCGGAGCCACCAGTTCCCCGATCTGTAACGCCCCAAAGAAAGCGAAGGAAAAACCCAAACGAAAAAGAGCAACTTCAAAATCCGAAACGCAAACTTCCGGCAAACGCTCCCCAAATGATTCCAACATTTGAAAAGAAACCGGGCGTCTGCGGTCCCCAAAACCGTTCCGTCGACCGAACCCCTTAAAAGCCTGCCGGACCAGAAACATTTTTGTCAAATCTCTAATCCCCCGCATTCTAAAGCCGAAAGCCAAACCTGCACAAACACGCCCCGCCTTAGCGGCAGACCATCCCTCCCTGGCCCCGTTACTCAGCCACAGCAATAAAGCTCCTACCTGGTCCTCCGCAGAACTGCCACTACTGCACGATTCCAACCACCCTTCCCATAACCCCCATACTGACTGATAAGCGGCCCAAGTGCTGGGGGCCAAGGAAGCCCGTATCAATTGTTCTGCTGCCCTGAGACCACGCTCCAGAGTTCCGGTGGGCATTCCAAACCCAGTTCCTCCGCTGCCGGAGCCAGCAAACGAAATCAATCCCACTGTAAATGAGACAATGAATCAGCAATGGAATTCTGAACTCCAGGAACATGAGAGGCGGTAACATGTGCATTCAATGACAGGCAAGACAACACTAGCCGCCGCAGGACCCGTATCACTGGAGGTGAAGATGCTGATAGGCTATTGATAGCACAAACCACGCCCATATTATCGCAATTGATCCGGACTCTCCTATTTCGAAACTCAGCCTTCCACAAGTGCACCGCCACTAGGATGGGAAAAATCTCCAGCAGGGTCACATTTTTTACCCATCCGTTCGTGAACCATTCGGCAGGCCACCTCATAGCGCATCATTGTCCTCTGAAGTAGGCACCGAAACCTACGCCACCAGAAGCATCAGTAAACAGATCCAAATCCGCGTTGCCCACTACGTCCTCCATGAGCAAAGATCTACCATTGTAATCTGCCAGAAACTGATCCCAAACCTCCAGATCCGCCCTGTGTTCAGCTGTCAAGCGTACAAAATGATGCGGTGCGCGGACCCCGCTCATGGCGGCGGCCAACCTACGGGAAAAAACCCTCCCCATTGGAACAATGCGGCACGCAAAATTCAATTTACCAAGCAGTGACTGAACCTCACGTAACTGCAACTTCGTCACCCGCCTCACCCTTGCGACCTCGATCCGTAACGCAATCACCTTCTCCTCCGGTAACCGAAATTCCCAGTTCACCATGTCAATAACAATGCCTAAAAAGGAAAGGCACGTACAAGGCCCCTCAGTCTTACCCGGAGCTAAAGGCACGCCAACATGCTCTGCCACCCTGCGAGGAATGAGGACCCTGCTCGCAAGGTTACAAACTATGAGGAAGGGGAGACACGAGAGGTGGATGGTAACAATTGCTTTAGTTATTTGGACCAGCCATAGTGTAAGGCTCGGGCGTTCATGTAAAGCTGCATGAACCAGTTAACTGCCTAAGTATGTAACAGTACAGACACAGAGGGCTATTAACTGCATAAAGTGTATGAGAACCTGATTATGGGTTGTTGTTTTTTTTTTTATGATAGGCCACACAGGGATCGTTAGGTTAATGCGTTGAGGCGGTAGGCCAATCTGAACAAATGAGTTTTTAGGGCACGCTTAAAACTGTGGGGATTGGGGATTAATGGTATTAACCTAGGTAATGCATTCCAAAGAATCGGCGCAGCACGTGTAAAGTCTTGGAGACGGGAGTGGGAGGTTCTGATTATTGAGGATGCTAGCCGGAGGTCATTAGCGGAGCGGAGGTCACGGGTAGGGTGGTAGACTGAGACCAGAGAGGAGATGTAGGGTGGTGCTGAGCCATGGAGTGCTTTGTGAATGAGGGTAGTAGTTTTGTACTGGATTCTGGAGTGGATGGGTAGCCAGTGTAATGACTGGCACAAGGTAGAGGCATCGGTGTAACCACCAAGGTGAAACCACCAAGTCCACCAAGGGGGGGTCCTGAAAAGGTCCTGACATTCTGCCCAATGCAACTTCTTTCATCAATTTCTCAGTAACGATACCAGCATATTCCTCAGCGGACCTGAGGTTTTTCAAAGACCTAGGAATAACAAACGGGGGAACCGGTATCTTAAAGCCATCCTGAAAACCAGACCGTTTAAGTTCGGCCCCCTTCCGGTCCGGATACCTACTTAGATAAGGGGCCATTGCGCCCCGCTTCACTGGCGTCACCCCCTTTTGAATTACCAGATTCGGTCTTTGACTTGTTCTTTTTGAAACATCTCGCGGCACCATGGGAGGAACCATTGCAGTGCGAACACACATGCTTGAACTTGCACGTGGATCCGAATTTGCACTGGCCCTCGTTAAATTGCCAGCATAAGCCATGCTTCTGCACCCCCGACTGACCCCCGGCCCCTGCAGCATTCCCTTGTGACGCAGACTGGCCGGTGCCCCCGGCCCCACCCTGAAAGTAGTGGCCCAACCGCGTTGGTGCCATCACCCACAGCCATAAACCAATGTCCTTTTGATCCCAACGTATAGCCGGCCGTATTGCCTTTCTCTGCCTAAACTGCTCATCATATCGCAGCCATGCTTGGCCCCCATACACTCGGTGTGCCTCCCCGATCGAATCCATATAGCAAAAAAGGCCAGAGCAATTCTCAGGCGCTTTCTCACCCACTACGCTCGCCAGGATAGCGAATGCCTGCAACCAATTCACGAAAATCTGCGGTATAAGGCGCCACCTACGCTTCTCCTCCTCTTCCTTCTTACTCTCATCCTTTTTTCCTTTATCTAAGTTAAATTTTTCCAAAGGAAGAAGGGAAAAGATTTCCACATATTCGTCCTTCCAGATCTTTTCCCTCACTTCTTTCTTCAGATGAACCCCAAGCGGGCCCTCAAAGCAAACGTATACTTCACCATGCGCCCTGTCATCCAAATGAATCCTGCATTCTTTTCCCTTTTCCGTCTGCACCGACACCGACACTGGTGCAGAAGCGCCGCTATGCGCCACTAGGCCCCAACCCGGAAACACGTCCCCGACACCCCGAGGCCCTGCCCAGGCAGCCAGCTGACCCGGCATTGATCTGCCATTATCCAAACGCGCAATCAAATGCCTCACATTACCCAGCAATTCACTAACACCAGCGTCCCCTAAGCCGGCAGCTGCCGCAACTCCCTGACTAGCTACTAACGGCGCCCCCACCTGACCAACCCCTGTAGACTGAGATGAAGGCGTAGACAAACAAGACAAAGAGCTATACTCACCAGGCTGTGAAGGAGCTGTGATCCCTCCAGCCGCCGAGCGTGAATCCATCCCGCCGATCGATGACCTCAGGACTCCCCCAGGACCCTCCGGGAGAGGAGGTCCGCTTATAACTGACCCAGCGAATCTGGATGACGATAATGTCGTCGCGGGCCCGACAGCCCTGGAATCGCTGAATCCGTGGCCTGCAGGTGAGCCAGTAGGCCCGGATGTGGAAACGCCCCCGCTGAATCCGGACCCGCCGCCCGCTCCACGACGAGGAGAGGAATGCCGTGAGCCCCTGCCAGCTCTCCTGGGCTGACATGCACTGGAAACTCCATCACCGGGCAGGTCCAGCCGTCCCGTGTCCACTGAGGCGCTACTTGCCGCTGCATCAGCTGTAGAAATCCCCCGCTGACTCCCCCCGGCGAGGGAGCAGGTCGTCTGCCAGGCGAGCTACCCCGGTGACCTGCTGTGACATCCTGGGCATTCCCTGCAGCACCAGCACGTGCAAGCTCCGCTCCCGGATCGGGGCGTGCTGGGACGCTTGCATGTAGGCACCCGGCTTGGAGGGTCCCGGAGGGGCTCCTGCGTCAGCACTGAGGCCTGGGAGGCATGTCCGGAGACAGCCGCTCAGGGGGACGTACCCGTCGGGCCACCGCGTTCCTCCAGAGTCCACGGCCACCGATGCGCTGCTGCCTCCTGTAATCCCGGCCACCTGGGCTTCCAGCCAACCAGGTGGCTGCCTCTCCACCGCCTGCCGAAAGGCCTCGAGTACCTGCGCCACCGAACCCATGGTAAGTGAAGCAATGAGGGAACTACTCGCTGCGCTATGAGTGGGAAAGTGCCCAGCTCCACTCCCAACTAGCCCTATAAACCCCCCTAATCTACATAAACCCACCCCTTTAATGTGACTCACCCCCCCTCTCCAAACCCCTGTCATGGCGGTCTTCGCTTAGCGCCGCGTGGGGGAGGGGCGCTTGCTACAGCCTGTGCTTTAGTGACAATCTACATAGAAGAGGTTTGATAACTTGTTTCCCTTGGTTATAACTGACAGCGCTATGGCTGAAGACCCCTATGGAGGCAAATACTGACACTTTATTACTAATTTACTATTGTGCCACTCTGCCACTACAATATGGGTAATCCCCAAAGAAAATGTAGTCCTGGACGCTATCTCTGTGAGTCACTCTCATAGTTATAGGCATTGTCCAGGACCCTGGACACCAATATTGATCAAAATCATAATTAAGATTATACTAAAATGGCTGAAGAACAACCAGGGGCAACTTTTCCCCCAATGCTGCCATTAAAGATAGGAATCCACCCATTTCCACCAGGCTCATCGCCTGACTGACAGCACCGGGGAAGTCAGGATCAGCACAGAAGGAAAGAAAAACAATCATCGAGAAACATGACAAACAGGACAAAAGCGAGAGTACAATGACTTCAGACATTCTGTGAATTTGTGCTACGGCTCATTGAAACTTTCTTAGAAAATACATATTTGTGTGGAACAGGTGGGTTGTACGGCATAGGAGCTGAGCGTTCTGAGAAAATTACTGTGTCATCACAAGAGGGTTATTCATATGTGACATGGATGTCGCAAAACTTTTCTTTTTTTTTTTTTTTTTTTTTTTTTTTTAAATTTGGTACATTTTTATTTAACCAAATTCAAGGTACAAAGCAATAAAAAAATCACAATAGAAACAACATTAACAATGGTCATTAGTTTCAGAAATTCCCTCCCCCCCTTACATACAAGAGCAGCAAATGATGCATGCTATAACCTAAGTTCAGGGTCATCTTCTCTACACCCAAGGTGTCCACACTGTCTCAAATGTTCTTATACCTTTTCTCTTAACATAAATGTTTTTTTCCATATTCACAATAGACTCAGACTGTCTGAGAAATTCCCTCAACGTCGGCGGATCTTCATTTATCCAGTATCTGGCGATTAGTTTTCGCGCAATATATAATAATCTAGCTATTGCCAAATTATATTTATTATGTACCCGACCTCCCCCTCATATCCCAGTATACACCCCACAGGATCCCTCTCAATCCTACAACCATACGCTCCCCCAATACGGCTGTCCAATATGGGTACAGATTTGGACACTGCCATAACATATGGAGAATTCCAGCCCCCTCCACCTGGCACCGAGGACACTCAGAAGTCTGTCTCAGACTCGCTCTATACAGTCGTTCAGGAGTGCTATATACTCTATGGAGCACATATATCTGCGAGAGTCTGCCCGATTCACTCAGCGATAATTGGGGTATACATTCCATCATCACTTCCCATTTATCTTCCTCTATCCTACCCAACTCCTCCTCCCATTTCCCCTGTGCTCTAATAGGATAATTATTTATAAAAGTATGCATTAGATCCTTATTAATGCCCAACACTACCCCTTTTGTTTCCCCCTCTGCGCAGACATAATCAATCAATATATCCTTGTGAATCTCCATATTCATCGTCTTGCTCTGCGTAACACAAGCATGCCTAGACTGCCCATATTGAAATCTGCAGACCTCCGGTAGCTCCTGCAACTTTCCAAAGGGCACCAGTCTCTGTGTGTCCAGCACCTGAACCATGTACTGTATTCCCAGTCTCATCCAATTTTTAAATTCTCCCATTTTAGCAATTTCTGGTAGAGTCTCGTTTTGCCATATCGGGGAAAAATTTGTCAAGTGCTCCAAACCCCTAATCTTTTTAATTGCCTCCCAGACTTTATGTATCAGCGCTAAAGTAGGATACACCAAACCCATCTTCCGAAAACTTCCTGCCTCCAACCCCTGAACCAAGGGATCCCTCCCCATCACCTGGACCAAGACCCTTTGTATTGAACCAGCCCCAGACACATCCCTCCACCCCCTCATCTACTGGCCCTGAGCAGCTAAGTAATAAATCCAAGGGTTTGGAAGCGCCAGTCCCCCTCCATCCTTGGGCCTCTGCAATATCTTAAGTCTGATCCTCGGCTGATTTTTTCCCCACACAAGATCCCTAAATATAGAGTCAATAGTACGAAACCACTGCCTAGGGAACCACATAGGGGCATTGTGCAAGACCTACAACAGATGGGGCATCAAAATCATCTTAATCAAATTAATTCTTCCCACTTCTGAAAGATACAGTTTACACCACGCCCCTACTTTAGCAAAACTTTTCACACATTTAACAGGGTTTTCCATGATTTATTCTAAAACCAGCCAAAAGATAAGGAATTGTTATAAAATGCCCCATACGCGACTGCACTAGTGGTCTTAGTCAGAACCATCAGTCACCAGACACCTCAACTACTCGATGACCTCGTCAGATGACTTTGGCCATGGTGTAGGTAGGTTGAGAGAGGTAATAACACTTCTCTGTTTTATGACGATCTCTGCCCACTGCCGGCTTCTGAAAGGGTCCTGAAAAATGAAGATTTTGGCTGTCTACCGTAAAATCTTTCTTCGAGCCTTCATTGGTCGACACTGCAAAACCATGGGAGTAACATAGGGTCTGATCCGATGGACAAAATAAGCGATCAATTAAAAATGCACTAACCTGATACATCTAATGTAAAGACATATAGATCTCTTTGAGAATATCAGCTGCAGCAGATCCATGGGTCCGTAGGCGACCGTATCAGATGTGAAGAGGTAGAAGGTTTGTGGATGTAATAAGCGCTGCCGATTAAAATGGAGGACCAAAGATATCCAAATAAAGGAAAGTGGTTTTTATTTCAACGTGTTTCTAAGTTTAAGTGACTTCTTCCTCAGGAACACAACCACATGTATCATGTACTTGAACATGTCACTTGAACTTCGAAACGCGTTGAAATAAAAATCACTTTCCTTCATTTGGATATCTTTGGTCCTGCATTTTAATCGGCAGCACGGATTACATCCAAAAACCATGGGGACACAGCAAACAACTAGGAGGTTGACAGTATGCAAAAAAAGTTAGCTCCTCCCCAGCAGTATATGCCCACCAACTGGCACAAAGCTAATCAGTTAGTGAGAAAGCAGTAGGAGAAGCAACATGAATGCAACAAAGCATAACACAACACAACAGTAAACAAGGGCGGGTGCTGTGTCCCCCAATGAAGGAGCAGAGAAAGATTTTATGGTAGGCACCGAAAATCTTCATTTCTCTACCGCTTCATTAGGGAGTACAGAAATCCATGGGACTTTCAAAAGCAGTCCCAAGGGTGGGTAAAGAGGTGCTACCCTCAAGTCAGAGCTCAGGCCACTGTGGCTTGCAGGACCCATCTACCGAGGTTTGCATCCGATGAGGAGTAGGTGTTAACCCTGTAGAACCTGGCGAAAGTATGAATGGAGGCCTATGTAGCAGCCTTGCAAATCTGTAAGCCCTTCTGAGTGGGAATTTGCTTTTTTTTGAGGATTGAGTTGAAGCTTTTATTGAGAACATTTTACATTTACATAACGTTTGGGATCACATTTATCTGGCGCGCTACGCTGAGCACTTACTTTAGGATTTACATCTAAATCTCTGAGTGACGTGATTCAGATGAAACCCCTGAGGGATCCATTCACTATAATGAGGCAACAGAGTTACTCTGAACTCTCTCTGGCCTCTGTTCAGCAGTGTCCTTCTAGTCAGAAGTGCACAAAGCTGTGGCCGATGGCACTTTTATGCAATCCTAAAAGGACAGACACCGCCGGATCACAGGTCCTATGACGTCCACAGTGCCTCCATCTGCCTCATTAACGGCAATCTTCCACCAGAGGTTCAATCTGAATCACGTATTCCAGAGATTTACACGGAAACCCCAGTGTAAGAGTTCAATGCAGAGCGCAACCTTACTGGGATCTTTGGGAGGCATAATGAAAAAAATCAACAGCATCTGAAGAATTGGTTTTATTTATTTTTTACGCCGTTCCTCGTGTGGTATAAGGGATTAGGCGACTTTATTCTTTGGGTCGGTGCGATTACAGCGATACCAGATTTATATTATGTTTGGCTGCGGTCACACACTAAAAGACGCTTTGTATTGCATTTTATGGCCCACAGAGTCATGTGAGGTCTTGGGTTTTTTTTATAATTTTTTTTTTTTTTGGGGGGGGGGGGGGGGTTATGCCGTTCCATGTGTGGTAAAATTGATAAGGTAGTTTTATTCTTCGGGTCAGTACGATTACAGCAATATCTCATTTATTTAGTTTTTTTATGTTTTGTAAAAGTATATAAAGGCATTACAAAAAATAAACCTCATAGCCAAATATAATCACATGCGTGTATCTGCATTACGAGCTCTCATTAATAGCACTTTTAGTCTTCATAGGCCAGTGATATATGAGGTGAGGATATAAATAGGATAGAATAGACAGCAGTGACAAGAGAAGATCAACTGCAGATTTAGTGCAGAGTTGAAACCAAAAGTTTTCACACAACTTTTGCTTTTCACAGCTTGCTGCTTGTGTTCTATTGTTACTGAAGTACAATTATTATTATTATTATTATTATATCATAAAAGTTTACACTTTTATTTACAAATACATGAAGTTTCTGTACAGCCTCAATATTTCCAGTGCTGACCCTTATTTTTCAAGACTTCCGCCCTTCGCCCCGGAAAACTGGATATCGGCATCTGGGCTAAATCCTGACTAATGACCACCCGTTCTTATCTCACCAGTGCCGTTTTCGTTTGACCACCTGCTTTTTGGGGACTGACTACAGGTTCTCAATGCGATTCAGATCTAGGGTATTCCTGGCAATAGAGCCAAAAGGTCAGTGTTTTGCTCATTGAGCTACTTAGTTATCAGTTTTGCCTTGTGTCATGGTCTCCATCATGCTGTAAAAATCATATAGTCATCCCCACATTGCTCCCAGATGGTGGGAGAAGTTGATCTTGGGAGGTTTAGATCCCATTCTTTATTCATCGCTGTGTTCTTTTTGATATCACAGGACTCTTTCATTGATAATCATTCTTCCAGATCTTCCTAAAGGTCTGAAGGGGTCAATCAGATGAAATACCTTTACTTCAGTCCTCTGCAGATCACTCTCAGTACTTCCTGCGGAATGTCAGTCTGTCCTTGGTTTTTTGTCTTGGCGAGAAGTGTCTCTTTTGTGGTCTTTCTGGACACCATGCAGCCTCAAAAATCCTCTGCTTCATTGTGTGTACAGATGCACTGACCCTGCCGCGGCGCTGCCATTACTGAGCAAGCTCTGCACTGGTGTTTAACCGGTCCTGGAGCTGAACCCCCTTTAGGAGACAGTTTGGGCACTTGCTGGACTTTCTTGGACACTCTGAAGCCTTCTTCACTGTAATGATCCAATGATGATCCAATAAATGGTTGATTTAGGGGCAATCTTACAAGCAGCAATGCCCTTGCATGTAAAGCAATTATGACTGCATGTGTTTCCTTGGAGGTAACCAAAGTGAAGAGAAGATTTCAAGCCACAGCTCCCTTCCACAGAAGACAATGATTTCAAGTTCTGGACCCCTTTTAAAGCAACCAGTCTGCTCTTATAATCAGCATGGCAGAATTATTTTATCTGTCTTGTCCCCGTTAACACCTTCACCTGAGCTAACTGAAAGATCCCTGAAATGATGAAACCAGGTCTTTTTATGGCCGAGCTGACATTCAGGGGAAAGCAGGTTTTTGTGATTAAGTTAATTTTCATGGCAAGGAATGACTTTAATCATTTACAAGATTTATATAAGATCACGCTTTTATCAAGAATTAATGCAAATTGCCATTCTAAAATCTCAAGCAGCAAAATTTGTGAAAGCAAAGATTTGTGTCAGTCTCAAAGCTTTTGGCCATGACTATATATTCCCATAGAGGCAGGTTTGTGGCATATGCAATTGCCCCTATGGCACATAGATCCACTGCAGAAAACCCAAATTCACATATATGCAATGTATTTGCAGGTACAGGGTAATATACCCTAAGTTCACTGTAAATTGTATAAGATCTCCATCTGGTGGCTAAACTGTGTATCACAGATTATTGCTGTATTAGAAAAATAAAGTGTAAAATCATTAGGCTTTTGAATTTCTGGGTGACATAATGAGGTAAAATAAGTGTACATTTTTTCAAAGGTTTGAGCCAAAAAGTACATTATACTGAGATTAGCAATTTCTGTGGAAACATTACAAATTATATTGTTAGATAAAGACCCTACTACTTTCCTACTCCCATACTACCTCTTCATCTCGCCCCCTCTCTGCTGGTGTCCCCCAAGGCTCTGTCCTAGGACCCTTACTCTTCTCAATCTATACACTCGGCCTGGGACAACTCATAAGGTCCTATGGCTTCCAGTACCACCTCTATGCTGATGACACTCAGATCTACCTCTCTGGCCCAAATGTCACCTCCCTGCTGTCCAGAATCCAAGAGTGTCTATCAGCCATATCCTCCTTCTTCTCCTCTCGCTTCCTCAAGCTCAATGTGGACAAATCTGAACTCATCATCTTTCCTTCATCACGCATATCTTCCCTACCTGATCTATCTATCAAAATAAATGAAATCACACTTTCCCCTGTCCCCAAAAATCTGCTGCCTCGGAGTAACCCTTGACTCTGCCCTGTCCTTCAAAGCGCACATCCAAGGTCTCGCCACCTCCTGTCGCCTCCAGCTCAAAAATATTTCCTGAATCCGTCCTTTCCTCAACCCTTACTCTACCAAAGTGCTTGTGCATGCCCTAATCATCTCCCGCCTCGACTACTGCAACATCCTCCTCTGTGGCCTACCTTCTAACACTCTCGCACCTCTCCAGTCCATCCTTAACTCTGCTGCCCGACTAATTAATCTCTCTTCTCCCTACACTCCTGCTTCCCCTCTTTGTAAATCCCTTCACTGGCTCCCAATTTCCCAGCGTATCCAGTTTAAATTACTAACACTGACCTACAAAGCCATCCATAACCTTTATCCGCCGTATATTTCCGAACTAATCTCTCAATATCTTCCCTCTGGTAATCTCCGGTCCTCCCAAGACCTCCTCCTCTCCTCCACGCTTATTCGCTCCTCACCCAATCGCCTCCAAGACGTCTCCCGAATATCACCCATCCTCTGGAATTCAGTGCCCCAACACATCCGGTTAGCCACTTCTTTTGGATCCTTCAAAAGAAACCTGAAAACCCACCTCTTCAAAGAAGCTTACAGCCTGTAAAGACCACACGGCCACCTCAACACCATCGGAGCTACCGCAACCCCCGACCTACTGTCTCCTTAATCCTGTAGAATGTAAGCCCGCAAGGGCAGGGTCCTCTTCCCTCTGTATCAGTCTGGCATTGTTAGTTTGTTTACTGTAAGTGATATTTGCATTTTGACGTAACCCCTTCTCATGTACAGCACCATGGAATCAATGGTGCTATATAAATTAATAATAATAATAATAATAATAATAATAATAATAATAATAATAAAAAAAGACCCGCCAGTAAGTGGATTGTGTTTCCTCTGCCTACCAGGTTTCTGCTCCTCCTCTTCTCAGGTTCTTCAATCTGTAGCTGGAATTGCATATTGGATCCAAAGCTCATGGATATACGAGGAACCTTCATGAGGCAGAAACGATCGCACAGTTCTTCAGCCGAGACATACTGCAGACAGTGGCACCTGAGGAATATGGACACCAGCTTATCCAAATCATAGCACATTACTGATCCTGTACTGATCCTGAGTTACAGCCTGTATTATACTCCAGAGCGGCACTCCCTATTCTGCTGGTGCAGTCACTGTGTACATACATTACATTACTGATCCGGAGTTACATCCTGTATTATACTCCAGAGCTGCACTCACTATTCTTCACTGTGTACATACATTGCATTACTGATCCTGAGTTACATCCTGTATTATACTCCAGAGCTGCACTCACTATTCTGCTGGTGCAGTCACTGTGTACATACATTACATTACTGAACCTCAGTTACACCCTGTATTAAACTCCACAGCTGCACTCACTATTCTGCAGCCTTTACTTATAAATACTTCAGTTTTACTATGATAAGAAGTGGCTCCAGCAATAGTTAGTGAACACCTATCAGTAGATGTGACTGACATTCCCAGTTCTGTGCTGAGCTCTCCACCCTGAAGGCCGCAGGTCGGAGTACAGTCATGATGCTGAGGGGATACACACTTCCTTGTCGAAGAGAGGCGCACTTCAGCACTAGAGCAGCGCTCTTCCACCTACATAAAAATGTCACATTTCAATTACATCAGCAATAACAACTGGAGCAAGTGTCATTTATTTTGGGGTATGGAACGCGGTAAAGAAAAAAGGCGTGATTGGAAACATTTTCATACTCACATTTAAGAAGTGAAATGTAAAATGTAAGAAATATAAAGCTCAAAAATGGTGAAAACACCACAGGGCGCAATCTCAGCTCTACGTGGGGACATGTCCGATAAATGGAGGATAATATTCAGTATTTCGCTTTATGACTATCTATTGTGTGGTGCAGGTTATTAGCCTTTTTTAATCTACAACTCAAAGTGTGCCCTTGTGGAGAAAGTCTGCAAAGGCATGCTGGGAGTTGTAGTTTGTCAACAGTTGTAGAGACGTGTACCCATAGTTAACCATACATCCAGGGAGAGACACAGCTGAGATGTGCTGAGTTTTTCCATACGGCTGCATCGAGCTGAGCTTCTTTTCGCCGTACCTGTGGCTGACAATCTACATCGCTATTGCTGTCTGATCTCTGCTGTTCTCGGTTGTCATAAAACACAAATCCGGCCTGACAGATGCAGGAACCGTCAAATTCCTGGAATGAGCGGTTCAGTCCCCGGCAGACGCAGCTCCTGGACGCTGAGGGTCAGTCACAATAAAAATCACATCAGGATAAGTGTAGGGGCGTCAGACAAATCAATGAAAACACAAAGATCTGGGGACGACCAGGAGCCGCCGCGGCAATAGTCAGATAGTAAGATTCACAGTTCCGGTGAGTGATATCCGGTCAGTGGTGCTGCGATTCTGACTCTTTGTACTCTATCGTATGACGGAGACGCAGCACCCGGATAAGGCTGGTTTCACACTTGCGTTTTTTTGCCGCTGCATTTTAGCGCTAAAAAAACGCATGCTTTTTTTCCCTATACTTAACATTAAAAACGCATGCGTTTTTTTATGCTTGCGTTTTGTTGCAGAAATGCAACCTGTATTTCTAGCGGCGTTTTTTTGCCGCAAAAAAATGCATGCGTTTTTTCGCGGCAAAAAAATGTATTGCTGTCTATGTAAATGCATGCGTTTTTAAGCACATGCGTTTGCATGCGTTTTTAAACGCATGCGTTTCTATAGAAAAACACAAGAAAACCCTAACCCTAACCCTAGGGTTACTAGGGATCCTAACCCTAACCCTAAGGTTAGGATCCCTAGTAACCCTAGGGATCCTAACCCTAAAGGTACCGTCACACTAAGCGACGCTGCAGCGATAGCGACAGCGATGCCGATCGCTGCAGCGTCGCTGTTTGGTCGCTGGAGAGCTGTCACACAGACCGCTCTCCAGCGACCAACGATGCCGAGGCCCCCGGGTAACCAGGGTAAACATCGGGTTGCTAAGCGCAGGGCCGCGCTTAGTAACCCGATGTTTACCCTGGTTACCAGCGTAAAAGTTAAAAAAACAAACAGTACATACTCACCAGCGCGTCCCCCAGCCTCTGCTTCCTGACACTGACTGAGCTCCGGCCCTAACAGCACAGCGGTGACGTCACCGCTGTGCTTTCACTTTCAGTTTAGGGCCGGCGATCAGTAAGAGTCAGGAAGCAGAGCCTGGGGGACGCGCAGGTGAGCATGTACTGTTTGTTTTTTTACATTTTACGCTGGTAACCAGGGTAAACATCGGGTTACTAAGCGCGGCCCTGCGCTTAGTAACCCGATGTTTACCCTGGTTACCAGTGTAAAATATCGCTGGTATGGTTGCTTTTGCTTGTCAAACACAGCGATACACGGCGACCTAGCGACCAAATAATGTGCAGACCTTCTAGCAGCGACCAGCAATTTCACAGCGGGATTCTGATCGCTGCTGCGTGTCAAATACAGCGATATCGCTCCCTAGGACGCTGCAACGTCACAGATCGCTGGCGACGTTGCTTAGTGTGACGGTACCTTTAAGGGTTAGGGTTAGGATCCCTAGGGTTAAGGTACCGTCACACTAAGCAACGTCGCCAGCGATCTGTGACGTTGCAGCGTCCTAGGGAGCGATATCGCTGTATTTGACACGCAGCAGCGATCAGAATCCCGCTGTGAAATTGCTGGTCGCTGCTAGAAGGTCTGCACATTATTTGGTCGCTAGGTCGCCGTGTATCGCTGTGTTTGACAAGCAAAAGCAACCATACCAGCGATATTTTACACTGGTAACCAGGGTAAACATCGGGTTACTAAGCGCAGGGCCGCGCTTAGTAACCCGATGTTTACCCTGGTTACCAGCGTAAAATGTAAAAAAACAAACAGTACATGCTCACCTGCGCGTCCCCCAGGCTCTGCTTCCTGACTCTTACTGATCGCCGGCCCTAAACTGAAAGTGAAAGCACAGCGGTGACGTCACCGCTGTGCTGTTAGGGCCGGAGCTCAGTCAGTGTCAGGAAGCAGAGGCTGGGGGACGCGCTGGTGAGTATGTACTGTTTGTTTTTTTAACTTTTACGCTGGTAACCAGGGTAAACATCGGGTTACTAAGCGCGGCCCTGCGCTTAGCAACCCGATGTTTACCCTGGTTACCCGGGGGCCTCGGCATCGTTGGTCGCTGGAGAGCGGTCTGTGTGACAGCTCTCCAGCGACCAAAGCGATCGGCATCGCTGTCGCTATCGCTGCAGCGTCGCTTAGTGTGACGGTACCTTAGGGTTAGGATCTTAGGGTTAGGGTTAGGATCCCTAGGGTTAGGGTTAGGATCCCTAGGGTTAGGGTTAGGATCCCTAGGGTTAGGGTTAAGGTTAGGATCCCTAGGGTTAGGGTTAGGATCCCTAGTAACCCTAGGGATCCTAACCCTAACCCTTGCTATTTCTGTTTATAGTGAGTTTTCTAGTTGATTTTGATGATTGGCAGCTGTCACACACTTCTCATCATGCGTTTCAAAAACGCAAACGCAGGAAAAAACGCTTGTAAACGCGTCAAAACGCCGCGTTTTTTTACCACATGCAAAAACGCATGCGTCTAAAAAACGCAGCGTTTAAACGCGTTTACATGCGTTTTTGCACCAAATGCGTTTGCGTTAAAAACGATGCGTTTTTAAACGCAAGTGTGAAACCAGCCTTACTCTGCTGCTTCTGCATTTGCTCCGTTCACCTGCAGCCATCCACGTGGTATCGTCTGTGCTGGCTATTGCAACATGGTCCTGTTCACTTCAACTGAGAAATGCTTCAATATCCAGCACAAATACTAATAGAGCTTGTTCACATGCAGGATTTTTACTGCATTTTTTTCTGTAGGAAAAGCACCAGAAACACTTAGTTTTTCCACCCTGAAAACTAGAGGGAAAATCCCCCAAAGAAAAAATGCTATGTGCAAACAAACCCATATGTAGACAATGCGAAGATACAGAGCGACCTTGTCTAGGTGAGGACTCTGCTCCTAAATCCTAACACAGACTTTGCCCGCTTTCCTAGCTCCACAGGATGTCCATCAGAGCCTCGGATTCACCAGATTAGGACAAGAGAATATGATGGTACATCCAGGAAGGTGCTGGCATCAAACTTATCCAAAGGTTTGATTTACATTCATTGTATATGCCTTATCTGCCATTACCTTTAAACATGACTTAAAGGGGTTTTCCAGATTTTTTTTTTTTTTTTTTATTATCATCCAGGATCGCACTGTATAAAAATAATAAAAATAAATTTTGCTAACTGACACCAGCTCCACTTCTGCAAAAAAAGTTTGTTGACAGGTTGTGATAGTGACACAAGGCACATGACTGCTGCAGCCAATCACTGGGATCAGCAGTGATGATGATGATGCATTCAGAACGAGTCTGCTGAGTCCAGTGATTGCCTGCAGGGCTCATGGGCTATAGTTGTTACATTACCATGGCAACTTGCCAACAAAGGCAGAGGCGAAGAGGCAGCTCTTGAGCAGTGGAGGATGATTAATACAGAATTCATGATTTTTACAGTGGACAATTCTATGGAATAACAAAGAAACAACAAAAACTGAAAAGCCCTTGAGCTAGGCTGTCTTATTAGGGCATGTTGTCATTAGTGAAGGTCATCATCTGCTCAGACTCATCCTCTGCTCACCAGAGGGGCACACGCTGGTATGAACACCTGGCGGATGGCAGTCACGTAGGCCTACAGGCTACAGCTGGTCACAGGGGGTTTAGCCCTTCAGGCCATAGGTATGATCCTACTCACCTGGCTGGGAATAGGATGAGCTTCCGCACAGAAAGCACGATATCTGGGCAGTGAGGTGGTTGTACGTGCCCACTGGGCAAGGATGGCAGTCCCCCAATTCTCTGCCATGAGTGCCGTTACCATAAGTACCAAGTGGACAAGGGATCGGCGCTGTGGCACTGGATGGGCAGTAATGGCCAGCAGGGCAGGGAAAGGACTTGTAGTTCTCCACACCTATAGCAAAGGAGACAGAGTGCATGAGGCATTAGATGCCAAGCAGACATTTATGAATCATTTAGGAAATTAAAAGTTTCCTAAATGTGATCTGGTCTGCGGGGTCAGAGTACATAGCAGCCAGTCTGCATCCGACCTGTGTGACCATACTACTGAGGGCAATGTTTAGGGAGGACATAAAGGAAGATCGCTCTTAATGGCAAATTTATTCTGCAGCCGGACAACGATTCCCAGCAGCCAGCCGATGTCATTAATAACAACGAGTCCTCGGGGTGATGATCCGGCCCCACAAAGCCCTGATCTCACGTGATCCAGTATGTCTGGGATCACATGAAGGCTTCATACACAGAAGATCTGTGCTCTGTTCTCCATGATGTTTGGCACAACCTCCTGCTGAAATCCTCCAAACTGTGTGCAATTGAGTACTGTACCTGCTTGACCCTTTTGAACAGTACTGTACATCTACCCCATGAACCCGCATGGTCAGTGGCCTTATATATGTATTCTATAAACTCAGGCTGGAGTCTAAAAAAAAAATTATATTATGATGGAAACTCTCATAACTTTTATCTTTATACATGGAAACTTTCTTTTTAAGTGAATTCTATCTTTATGGTATATTCAGGAATGTTTCCATTGCCCTATAAATGTCTATATCTGAGCAACCTCGACTATAGGGGCGTAGATTCAGCACCCGCAGAGTCAGTCACCAAGGGCAGGGTTAACGCCATGGAAAACTACAGGCAGCAGCAGCAGACGGACATGGGCAGCACATGGGCAGACATGACATCCTCCATATCAGCATGGTACATTAGTCAGGAAAACGATGCGTCCATGCATGTCCTATTCTTTTACAGCAGGAAACATATAGGACAGGCTGGTGGTAGGGTGTAGCTGCATTTTTGGAAGTCATATTACAGCTACACTTACTGTAGTGTTAAGTTTGCATTAATGATTGTGCATTTAGCAAAAATACCGTACATCATAGCTTCTACTCTAGTCACATCCAAAGCTGTATTTTGTATTCTACAGGATAGGCAGCAATTAAAAGCAAACCACAGGCTGCCCTCATACTGAAGAGTTAATAATAAAACTGCACATGAGGGGTCCGGTTATCAGCAGCCCCCCCAGGAGCATCCCTGCTGCAGCCCAGGCCTGTGGATTACCTTGTGGGCAGCTGTATCCGGCTGGACATGGCTGACAGGTGACATCTGAGGCGCTGGCGCTGCGGAACGTCCCTGGTCCACATTTACTACATGAAGTCTCCGCAGAATCCCGCAGTGTGCTCCCATGAACAGCTGTACTCCCTCCTGGACAGGACATCATGAGCACACTACCAGGAGGGCAGTAATAAGGGAACGTGCAGCTGGAAGGAAGAATGACACCAACAAAGGCCGGTATGTGGTTATTTTAGCTGCTAGTGATGAGGTATATATTTGATGGGTCCTTTATTTAGCTGATCTTCTTAATCATATACCAGCAACCTCCATCGCTATAGCGGTTGTGAAACTACAACTCCCATCATGCACTGATAGCTGTCTAACAGACTGTACCTGTCAGGGAATGCTGGGAGTTTTAGTTTCATGAATCTAAGCATTACAAAGGTTGGCGAGCCCTGCAGTAGATGGAGCCATTGTAATCAATGTTCTTTCCATGTAAACCCCAGACCTGTCCTGCAGCTCCGCTTGCCTCTCTGGCTGATGGGGTGAAGTTTCACTTAGGGGGTCCCTCTATTAAAGGGGTTGCCAGTCACCACTAATGATCAATAGAGATACACAATACTGCCCCATGGCAGGTGTGTGTAGACATCGCATCATAGACACCGCTCATCTCCCAATGTGACAGCGAGCCGCAGCAGACAACCCTTAACTATGAGGACACTATTCGATACTTGCACCTGGGAAAATAAGTCATGCTGTCTCGTATGTGCTCAGTACAGACTGCATATATCACAGGGCAAGGACAGGGACTTACACATTTTAGATCTGTCCAAAAAACAAGAAAAAAATCCATAGCGTGTCATAACTACATTATCATGCGTGACAGTCCCAGGACGTCCTACATTAATACTGGATGTGATCGTGAACCCCCACCAGATCTGCAGTCAGACATACTCACCGCTGTGCACTGCTGTTATAGGTAGTAGATCCCTCCGGACAGAAGAACCCACCAGGACACGCAGGGGGGAATCCTGTACGTGAAGCGCAGTATGATCCCGCTCTGCAGGAAGATTCGCGGATAGAACCTGGTACAATAAAATCACTCATTATCTCAAGTACATTCTCAATTACCTTGAAGATAACATCTCCATTGCTTACATCAGGGTTGTCCCAACTTTCCTAGATCACTGAATGCCAGATCTACTCCTTCTATACTGATCACCAATGTGACCTAGCTACAATATTAAATAACTTGACAGATTTTCTATAAAAGAGGTTTTCCTCTTTCAGCATTCTGTATGTCATTAGTCTGCTTGTGATAGAAATAAAAGCATTGTCCGGTACGTACCCTCCCCGGGTCCAGCACTGTCTCTCTCTGCCGCTGTTCTGGTGATTGTTTACTGGCTGCAGTGGTGACGTCACAACTACAGCATTGGACCCAGCGATTTGTGCTTTCTCCATCAGCAGAACCGCTGGACCTGGGGAAGGTGAGCGCAATCGCTTTCTATTATTTTTAATAGCATGTAAGGCGTGCAAAATGCTGAAGGAGGAAAATCCTTAAAGCGACTTGTATGTACAGTGTAATGTACTTTACTTTATGTGTTGACGCTATTTGAAGGGGAATTTCAGCCTAAATAAATTATCACTGGGACTTCCCAATGAGCAACATAATGTGCCACTTGTGTCACCCATTATCTCCTTGTTGCACGACCAGGGGCAGAAGGAGTTGAATGGCACGACAAGGTTGTACACATGTCCCGCTGCTCCGATCAAGTGTAATTCATGACACCGTGCTCTGCTATCTTGGATCTTCAATGTCATAGACTTGATGTATACGCACCATTCAACTCCTCCAGACACAGCGCTGCAGCTGCAAAAGAATAATAGACACCCACATGTAGCTGCAGGACACATTGCCTCCTGCTGCACCATGCAGCTATTCCTGTCTGCAGCCTGGCAGCCAGGCAAGAACTGGGTATGTGATGGAAATATATATCATATAGATCTCACTTGCATATATACTCCTATATAATTATATATACTCATGTATACTCCTATATCCACAGCTAATATATATACTATAATCAATTGCTTAAAATAGCTGACAAACTGATATAAGCCAGACAGACTGTTTGGAGATTTCCAGCCAAAAGCGGAACAGCACCAGATGTGTTAAGTGATGATCAGATGTCTCAACTTTGTCCTAGATGCAGACAGCTACACTTTAGTTGCTTAATCAGCATTCATATGTGCATTAATCACAATATTCCATATATATTTAGATAACCAATAACAGAGGAGCTTGACAATATGGTAATTAACTAACCACCCCTAACCACCCCCTTTCTATATGCAATTATAAATCCATGTATGTACAATAAATCATCAGTATTGGTGGAATGTTATTGTCACAATGGTGTACAGTCTCATTCTTGATGAGCGCTCAAAATACTCAGTCTAATTGGGAACGGCCGCAGCACACACAGGGATAGATTTATCCATAACAGGTACACAAGTGCCCCATTCTGGAGATCTCGCTGCACCCACACCAATCTAATAATTATTATCTAATAAAGGTGACATCTAGATTAGTCTGGGAAACCCCTTGAAGGATATAAACGTCAGCAGACACATCTTGCAGCAAAGCAACGCCTTTCCTGATGAGCCTCCTTATGGTGAAGCATCGCTGGTATTTACTGTAAGTATCTAATCCTTTCATAATGAGTGACTATCATTGTATCATCAGCAGATAGTGATCTTATGCTTATTTACTATACTAATCTGTGATAATCTCCACCTGGATTATCTCAGCCTCTCGCCTGTGCCAACTGTAACCTCAGTTCAATTTAAAGTCTGACTTAAATTTCAGGTTATGAATTGTTCCACAGGTGAATTAAATATGTAATGTATGCCAGGCTTATAATCTTATGTAAATCCAATGTAATCATTGTATAATGAACGTTCTGTCACTTTCTAATATGCATTGTGCTTAATCCACAAATTTGATTGATTTCAAGTAACTCCTATTGAAGTGTACATTAAGAGGCTGTAAATCGGTTTTAATCTGACGTTGTTTGCCACGTGTTTCAGCAAAGCAAATTTTCTGTGAAAAAAATAAAACACCTACAGTGGGGAAAACGTATTTAATACACTGCTGATTTTGCAAGTTTTCCCACCTACAAAGAATGGAGGGGTCTGTAATCTTTATCGTCGGTACACTTCACCTGTGAGAGACAGAATTTAACCCCTTCCCGACCTTTGACGCAGCGTATGCGTCATGAAAACCTGTGCCAATCCGACCTGTGACGCAGCATATGCGTCATGGCCGGATCGCATCCCTGCAGGCCGGGTGAAAGGGTTAACTCCAATTTCACCCGACATGGTGCTACAGCCCAGGGGGGGGGGGTGGCTTTGCCCCACCGTGGCTACGATCGCTCTGATTGGCTGTTGAAAGTGAAACAGCCAATCAGAGCAATCTGTAATAATTCACCTATGAAAATTGGTGAAATATTACAATCCAGCCATGGCCGATGCTGCAATAGCATCGGCCATGGCTGGAGACCCCGATCTGGCCCCCCCACCGACTGGCGGCGGCGATCTGCAGCCGCCGTCAGTGTTCCCTACCTCTCTGTCCTGTTCTAAACGCCTTCCTCTCACCTCCGCCCCTCCCCCGTCCCCCCTTCCGTCCCCCCCGCTGTCCGATCGCACCCCCCCATACTTACCTAGTCCCGGTGTCCCTCCCGGTGTCCTCCGTCTTCTCTCATGGGCGCCGCCATCTTGGAAAATGGCGGGCGCATGCGCAGTGCGCCCGCCAAATCTGCCGGCCGGCAGATTCATTCCCTGTACATTTTGATCGCTGTGATAGGTTCTGTCACAGCGATCAAAAAAAAAAAAAGTAAATAACACCCCCCCTTTATCACCCCCATAGGTAGGGACAGTAATAAAATACAGAAATTATATTTATTTTTGTTTTTCCATTAGGGGTAGGGTTAGGGTTAGGGTTGCACTTAGGGTTAGGGTTGCACTTAGGGTTAGGGTTGCACTTAGGGTTAGGGTTGCACTTAGGGTTAGGGTTGCACTTAGGGTTGCACTTAGGGATAGGGTTGCACTTAGGGCTAGGGTTGCACTTAGGGCTAGGGTTGCACTTAGGGCTAGGGATGCACTTAGGGCTAGGGTTAGGGTTAGAATTAGGGATAGGGTTGCACTTAGGGATAGGGTTGCACTTAGGTTTGCACTTAGGGTTAGGGTTGCACTTAGGGTTGCACTTAGGGATAGGGTTGCACTTAGGGTTGCACTTAGGTCTAGGGTTGCACTTTGGGTTGCACTTAGGGCTAGGGTTTGCACTTAGGGCTAGGGTTCCACTTAGGGCTAGGGTTGCACTTAGGGCTAGGGTTGCACTTAGGGCTAGGGTTAGAATTAGGGTTAGGGTTGCAATTAGGGCTACAATTAGGGCTAGGGTTGGAATTAGGGTTAGAATTAGGCTATGTGCACACGGTGCGGATTTGGCTGCGGATCCGCAGCGGATTGGTCGCTGCGGATTGGTAGCAGTTTTCCATCACGTTTACAGTACCACGTAAACCTATGGAAAACCAAATCCGCTGTGCCCATGGTGTGGAAAATACAGCGCGGAAACGCTGCGTTGTATTTTCCGCAGCATGTCAATTCTTTGTGCGGATTCCGCAGCGTTTTACACCTGCTCCATAATAGGAATCCACAGGTGAAATCCACACAAAAAAACACTGGAAATCCGCGGTAAATTTGTAGGTAAAGCGCAGTGCGTTTTACCTGCAGATTTTTCAAAAACGGTGCCGAAAAATCCGCACACAAATCCGCAACGTGGGCACATAGCCTTAGGGTTGGAATTAGGGTTAAGACTAGGGTTAGGGGTGTGTTGGGGTTAGGGTTGGGATTAGGGTTAGGGGTGTGTTGGGGTTAGTGTTTGAGTTAGAATTGAGGGGTTTCCACTGTTTAGGCACATCAGGGGGTCTCCAAACGCGACATGGCGCCACCACTGATTCCAGCCAATCTTGCATTGAAAAAGTCAAATGGTGCTATCTCCCTTCCGAGCCCGGACGTGTGCCCAAACAATGGTTTACCCCCACATATGGGGTACCAGCGTATTTAGGAGAAACTGGACAACAACTTTTGGGGTCAAATTCTCCTGTTACCCTTGGGAAAATAAAAAATTGTGGGCTAAAAAATTATTTTTGAGGAAAGAAAACGTATTTATTATTTTCATGGCTCTGCGTTATAAACTTCTGTGAAGCACTTGAGGGTTCAAAGTGCTCACCACACATCTAGATAAGTTCCTTGGGGGGTCTAGTTTCCAAAATGGGGTCACTTGTGGGGGGTTTCTGTTTAGGCACATCAGGGGCTCTGCAAACGCAACGTGATGCCTGCAGAGCATTCCATCAACGTATGCATTTCAAAACGTCACTACTTCACTTCCGAGCCCCGGCATGTGCCCAAACAGTGGTTTACCCCCACATATGGGGTATCAGCGTACTCAGCAGAAACTGCACAACAACTTTCGGGGTCAAATTTCTCCTGTTGCCCTTGGGAAAATAAAAAATTGTGGGCTAAAAAATTGTTTTTGAGGAAAGAAAACTTATTTATTATTTTCACGGCTCTGCGTTATAAACTTCTGTGAAGCACTTGAGGGTTCAAAGTGCTCACCACACATCTAGATAAGTTCCTTGGGGGGTCTAGTTTCCAAAATGGGGTCACTTGTGGGGGGTTTCTGTTTAGGCACATCAGGGGCTCTGCAAACGCAACGTGATGCCTGCAGAGCATTCCATCAACGTATGCATTTCAAAACGTCACTACTTCACTTCCGAGCCCCGGCATGTGCCCAAACAGTGGTTTACCCCCACATATGGGGTATCAGCGTACTCAGGAGAAACTGGACAACAACTCTTGGGGTCAAATTTCTCCTGTTACCCTTGGGAAAATAAAAAATTGCGGGCTAAAAAATCATTTTTGAGAAAAGAAAAATTATTTTTTATTTTCATGACTCTGCGTTATAAACTTCTGTGAAGTACTTGGGGGTTCAAAGTGCTCACCACACATCTAGATTAGTTCCTTGGGAGGTCTAGTTTCCAAAATGGGGTCACTTGTGGGGGAGCTCCAATGTTTAAGCACACAGGGGCTCTCCAAACGCGACATGGTGTCCGCTAATGATTGGAGCTTATTTTCCATTCAAAAAGCCAAATGGCATGCCTTCCCTTCCGAGCCCTGCCGTGCGCCCAAACAGTGGTTTACCCCCACATATGGGGTATCGGCGTACTCTGGACAAACTGGACACCAACATTTGTGGTCCAATTTCTCCTGTTACCCTTGGGAAAATAAAAAATTCCGGGCTAAAAAATCATTTTTGAGGAAAGAAGAATTATTTTTTATTTTCATGGCTCTGCGTTATAAACTTCTGTGAAGCACCTGGGGGTTTAAAGTGCTCACTATGCATCTAGATAAGTTCCTTGGGGGGTTTAGTTTATAAAATGGGGTCTCTTGTGGGGGAGTTCCAATGTTTAGGCACGCAGGGGCTCTCCAAACGCGACATGGTGTCCGCTAACGATTGGAGCTAATTTTCCATTCAAAAAGTCAAATGGCGCGCCTTCCCTTCCGAGCCTTGCCGTGCGCCCAAACAGTGGTTTACCCCCACATGTGAGGTATCGGCGTACTCAGGAGAAATTGCCCAACAAATTTTAGGATCCATTTTATCCTGTTGCCTATGTGAAAATGAAAAAAATGAGGCTAAAAAAAATTTTTGTGAAAAAAAAGTACTTTTTCATTTTTACGGATCAATTTGTGAAGCACCTGAGGGTTTAAAGTGCTCACTATGCATCTAGATAAGTTCCTTGGGGCGTCTAGTTTCCAAAATGGGGTCACTTGTGTGGGAGCTCCAATGTTTAGGCACACAGGGGCTCTCCAAACGCGACATGGTGTCCGCTAACAATGGAGATAATTTTTCATTCAAAAAGTCAAATGGCGCTCCTTCCCTTCCGAGCCTTACCATGTGCCCAAACAGTGGTTTACCCCCAGATGTGAGGTATCGGTCTACTCAGGAGAAATTGCCCAACAAATTTTAGGATCCATTTTATCCTGTTGCCCATGTGAAAATGAAAAAATTGAGGCTAAAAGAATTTTTTTGTCAAAAAAAAGGACTTTTTCATTTTTACGGATCAATTTGTGAAGCACCTGGGGATTTAAAGTGCTCACTATGCTTCTAGATAAGTTCCTTGGGGGGTCTAGTTTCCAAAATGGGGTCACTTGTGGGGGATTTCCAATGTTTAGGCACACGGGGGCTCTCCAAACGCGACATGGTGTCCGCTAAAGATTGGAGCCAATTTTTCATTCAAAAAGTCAAATGGCGCTCCTTCCCTTCCGAGCCCTGCCATGCGCCCAATCAGTGGTTTACCCCCACATATGAGGTATCAGCGTATTTAGGACAAATTGGACAACAAATTTCGTGGTCCAGTTTCTCCTTTTACCCTTGGGAAAATAACAAAATTGTTGCTAAAAGATCATTTTTGTGACTAAAAAGTTAAATGTTCATTTTTTCCTTCCATGTTGCTTCTGCTGCTGTGAAACACCTGAAGGGTTAATAAACTTCTTGAATGTGGTTTTGAGCACCTTGAGCGGTGCAGTTTTTAGAATGGTGTCACTTTTGGGTATTTTCAGCCATATAGAACCCTGAAACTGACTTCAAATGTGAGGTGGTCCCTAAAAAAAATGGTTTTGTAAATTTTGTTGTAAAAATGAGAAATCACTGGTCAAATTTTAACCCTTATAACATCCTAGCAAAAAAAAATTTTGTTTCCAAAATTGTGCTGATGTAAAGTAGACATGTGGGAAATGTTATTTATTAACTATTTTGTGTCACATAACTCTCTGGTTTAACAGAATAAAAATTCAAAATGTGAAAATTGCGAAATTTTCAAAATTTTCGCCAAATTTCCTTTTTTTTCACAAATAAACGCAGAAATTATCGACCTAAATTTACCACTAACGTGAAGCCCAATATGTCATGAAAAAATAATCTCAGAACCGCTAAGATCTGTTGAAGCGTTGCTGAGTTATTACCTCATAAAGGGACACTGGTCAGAATTGCAAAAAATGGCCAGGTCATTAAGGTTAAAATAGGCTGGGTCATGAAGGGGTTAAAAATAAAAAACTGAAAATCACATTGTATAATTTGTAAATAATTAAATTGCGTTTTATCTGTATGAAATAAATAGTTGATCACCGACCAACCAGCAAGAATTCTGGCTCTCATAGACCTGATAGTTTTTCTGTAAGAAGCCTCCTACTCTGCATTCATTACCTGTATTAATTACACTTGTTTGAACTCGTTACCTGTATAAAAGACACCCGTCCATACAATCAATCACACTCCAACCTCTCCGCCATGGCCAAGACCAAAGAGCTGTCTAAGGACACCATGGACAAAAATTGTAGACCTGCACAAGGCTGGAATGGGCTATAATATTAATATATATATAATATTAATATATACCGGTAATAATTTTTTCTAATATAGGTCCAACATATTCCGCAGCACTTTACAATTAAGTAGGGACATGTACAGACAATAAAAACAATACAACGTTACACATTTCACCAGTTACAGGAGTGAGGGTCCTGCTGCTTGCAAGCTTACAATCTATAAGGAAATAGTGGCACACAGTAGGTAGAATGTGATTGTTATGTACGGTCCAGCCATCATTATAATAAATAAGGGTTTTCATATTAAGCTGCATGATCCGGTCATCAGCCAGGATATGTCTGAGTGCAGTTACCATGTGCTATTAGGTACAGGGAAAATGAGGAGACAGGTGAATAGGAAGGAGCAGATTATGATTAAGATTTAGGAGAGAACAGGGGAGAGTTAGGTTAGTGAGGTGATAGGCTTTGTCAAAACAGATATGTTTTTAAAGCACGCTTAAAAACATGGTGACTTTATATTAGTCAAATCATTTGGGGATAGTGCATTCCAGAAAACTGGCGCAGCATGAGAGAAGTCTTGGAGAAGGAGACACGAGGTTCGGATTATGGAGGTTGTTAGTCTTAAAGCAGTTGCAAAACACAGGACATCGGAAGAGTGATAAGACAAAAATCAGGGAGGAGATAAAAGGTGGTGCAGAACTGTGGAGAGCTTTGTGGGTGAGAGAGGAGTTTGTTTTGTATTCTGTAGCGAATGGGTAACCAGTGTAATGACTGGCACAAGGTAGAGGTGTCGGTGAAGCGGCCTGATAGAAATACGACCCTGGCTGCTGCATTCAGGATGGATTGGAGAAGAGAAAGATTGGTTAGAGGGAGATTGAACACAAGAGAGTTGCAGTAGTCCAGACGATAGTGAATAAGAGAGACAGTAAGAGTCTTAGCAGTTCCAAAGGTGAGAAACGATCGGATTCTGGAGATGGTTTTAAGGTGCAGGTGACTGGAGCGAGTGAGTGATCGGATATAGGGAGTAAAGGAAAGTTCTGTGTCAAATATGACCCAAAGACAGCGAGCTTGCTGCTTGGGAGTTATGGTTGCACCACCCAAGGAAATTGCAAGGTTGAGTATAGGTAGGTTAATAAGAGCACACAAGGAGCTCTGTTTTGAAGAGATTCATTTTCAGATACAGGGAGGACATGATGTTAGCAACAGCAGACTGACAATCCCAGATATTTTATATTATATTGTATAATTGGGTGTCATCAGCACAGAGGTGGTGCTGGAAACCAAATCTACTAATGGTTTGACTAATAGGGGCGGTATATAAGGAGAAGAGGAGGGGACCTAGGACTGGACTGAGCCTTCAGGAAGCCCAATAGTAAGGGGAAGATTAGAGGAAGAAGAGCTGTCAAAAGAGAGCGCAAAGGAGTGGTCAGAGAGATAGGAGGAGAATCAGGAGAGAAAGGCGTCCTTGAGGATGATAGAGCGGAGCATGGTTAGGAGGAATTGGTGATCCGCAGTGTCCAATATGGCAGCGAGATACAGGAGAAACAGCAGGGAGGTGGAGGGGGTTAAACACATTTGGTTGAGAATGTTATTTTTGTATGTATAACTGTTATAACATTAATACAAATTTACTTGATTAAAAAAAGGGGTTATGATGGCATGTTTGAATGACGAGGGAAAGATACCCCAAAGAGAGAGAAAGGTTAAATATTTTAGTTAGGTGAGTAGGGACAGCTGGGGAGAGGGACTGAAGGAGATGTGAGGGAATAGGGTCAATGTCGCAAGTTGCAGGGTGAAAAAAAAGGGAGGGGTCTGATCACTTCTACCTCTGTGACAGGCCCGAAGATGGAAAGATCTGGAGAAGATCTATATGGAGGAGCGAGTCAAAAGCCCTGCTGCAGTGTGTGCAAACTTGGTCAAGAACTACAGGAAACGTCTGACCTCTAATTGCAAACAAAGGTTTCTATACCAAATATTAAGTTCTGTTTTTCTATTGTAATAAATTTTAAGATTCTGTCTCTCACAGTTAAAGTGTACCTATGACAAATATTACAGACCTCTCCATTCTTGGTAGGTGGGAAAAGTTGCAAAATTATCAGTGTATCAAATACTTATTTTCCTCACCGTACAATAAGAGAAATGTACTGCAATAGTATACAATGGGACCAAACTCAAACTAAAACACTTAAAATACCCTTAATAATTGCCAAATTGGTGTTTCACTGCAAGTGGGCATACAGTACTGTCCATAAGAAGGCAGAGCTGCGCCCACTCCATCCACAGCCAGTGTCTCCCACTTCCACTGTGCTCACTCTATTCACAGCGGGTGTATGCCTTTACGGCTGATGTGTTATGACAATATGTGGGATGGGAGTTTCCAACAATGCTAAACATTTTAACCCTTCGGATGATGCAGTCAATCGAGACTGCTGCATCTAGGTGGTTAGACGGTGGGAGGGGTCAATGCACCAGACGTCACATGTTGCTACTCAGAGCCTAACCCAATATATAAGCATACAAGAGGGTGTTTAGTCTGGGCAGGAAGACTGCAGCTGGTCCAGACACCATGGTCTGTATTTAGTCTGTAAAAATTGGATGTATGAAACCAGTTTTACACATTAGTTCATGAAAAGTCATAAAACATGTTCACATACCAGGAGGGCACTCATAGCCAGGTCTGCAAGGGATTCCTATAATATTGACCACCAGAGTGACCGCAGAGTCTGGGCAGTAATACCCCGGGGGGCAGATCTCACAGTCCTGAATGGATGAAGCTCCTGATTCAGCTCTTACAGTGCCAGCAGGACAGGCCAACGGCTCACTCATCCCTGGGCACCAGTACCCTGGAGGGCATGGGTAGTCTTCATACATAACAGTACCTAAGATTAAAATATAGAAATAAGTCTATCCAACAACTGCAAGGACATTGCGGTAATTCCCAAGAGGCTAAGCAGGATCGAAAATGTTACAGTCACCTTTGAGGAGCAATAAAAAGAAATGATACCACAATAAAAAATATAAAAGAATGAAATAATTAGCAACCTGCATGCAATCTGGTCACCCCCAGGCGTGACCGCTGCAGCGATCAGTGTAGCCACACTTATTGGCATCATGGCTCAGCGCTGATGCTGGTATCACCCCACACATTTTGGCGGTAACCATTGGAGACTCTAGATCGAAGATGGATTCAAGCAAGTAGCATTTGAATTGTTTATATAGTATTTCTCAAGACTAGCAAATTGCACATCTACAAACAAGTGTCATTTTTATTGGGGGGCACAAGCCTATACATCACTACCTCCATTTGTACAAATATACAATAGTTTCCCCTTAGGACATGGTTAAACAAGTCATGACCCAGTATGATCGGTAGGGGGTCACAGAGATTATACCACTACATGAATAAAATACTGATGACTAGTCTATATTCTATGCAGATGAAGATCTACAGTATATATACACATGTTTCCAACCTTGTAGTTTGCAGTAATAGCCTGGGGGACATGGCTCGCAATCACTGGCTCTCTCGGCTCCTGGTAGGGCTCGGTACGTGTGAACAGGGCACTCCTGTGGTTCTCCTGTATGTCCAGAATTGGTCCGATTTCCCTCACTGCAGTAATATCCAGGCGGGCACAGAACAGGCACTGGATTTCCTAGTGAAGGAAATATTTATAGCTATCATAATAAAAGCATGTCGATGATTTCTTAAAAGAATATAATCAAATTCTAACAGCACCTTCTTTACACCAGTATCCTCGAGCGCAGGACACACAATCCTCACGGTGCCTGCCACCTGGAGAGCTTCTTACTGTGCTAGCAGGGCATGGGGTGGGCAACATGGCTCCTTCCTGGCAATAGAAACCTAGAAAAAGAAATCACAAATGACCCAACATAACATGTTGACATGAAGAAATTGTTTATGGTTTCCATTAATTTTTTTTTTTTAAATTCATTTATTAATTCCAGAATAAAACAAACAATGCACACATTTGCATTTATCATTATCAATTATACCTCAGAATACAAGTATTTGCAGAATATTATCATATCCAAAGTTTACAGGGGTAATAAACTGTGCATGTTAAATCATTAGTACCTATAAAATACCTACTATACAACTTTAACAACTTTAACCGTTAATAGTAAGTCGCCAAAAGGAAAAACAGATTTAAATCCTGCTCCGCAAGCGATGTCCCAAATCCACAAGCCTACCCTCCTGTGTATATATCTAATCAGTGTAGACTACAGAGTATGATAAGAGGAATTCCATCTACCCCAAATTTTTTCGAATTTACCTGGGCATCCTCTATTTTGGTACAGTGTTCTTTCATATGGAATAACCGAGTTTACCAAGTCAATCCAAGCTCTGAGAGATGGGGAGGAACCACCCATCCACCTTAACGCCAGTATCTTCCGTGCCAAGAAGAGCGTCTCTCGAAGAAAGATCCCAGTATGGTGATCCCAGGCCTCTGTATCCCACACCCCGAATAAGCAGGTCAATGGCTCAAGTGGGACAGGGATCGACAATAGTTTCCATTAATTTTGATGGGATGAAATTTGTTAACACAGTCAAGTCTATTGGAGGACAAAAGGGTCGGAATAGCTGCATTCTTATATGTCTACTCCACAAATCATGGACACAAAAATAATAGAAAGTTGCAAAACTTCTATAAAATTATGAGACTTAAAGGGAACCTTTTAGAATTATTTTACTACTGAAACCAGACCAGTGATACAGCTGTATATGTCCTAGCACAACAAGAAAAATAGACACCCATCTTGTAGTAAACCGGGATGCCAGTGCTGAGAGATTAAGCTTTGAAGCCATAGGTAAATTAGCCTGAAAGTGCATTGCTGGCATGTGGATGTAGTCAGAGTATCGGCACCCCCCCAATGCACTTCCAGGCTAATTTGCAGCTTGATTTTTCAGTGCCAGCACATTGATATACTGCAAGACAATCATAATTTTCATTGTACTTCGATCTATACAGCCTTACCACTAAGCTCAGTAATGAAGTCATCTTGACAGGTTTCCTTTAAATGCTTGATGACAGTAGGGCAATAAGAGCAGACTTTAACATAAAGATTAAATATGAGGAGACCTGACAACGTGACCCTGATAATGCAGATTATTTTTGTCTATGAATGAGTGGCAGACTATGACGGGCATACAGACCAGGAGCGGCAGACAGACCAGGAGCGGCAGACAGACGACCAGGAGCGGCAGACAGACCAGGAGCGGCAGACAGACCAGGAGCGGCAAGCAGACAAGGAGCGGCAGACAGACTTACCACTAAGCTCAGTAATAAAGTCATCTTGACAGGTTTCCTTTAAATGCTTGATGACAGTAGGGAAATAAGAGCAGACTTTAACATAAAGATTAAATATGAGGAGACCTGACAATGTGACCCTGATAATGCAGATAATTTTTGTCTATGAATGAGTGACAGACTATGATGGGCATACAGACCAGGAGCGGCAGACAGACAAGGAGCGGCAGACAGACACGGAGCGGCAGACAGACACGGAGCGGCAGACAGACACGGAGCGGCAGACAACACGGAGCGGTAGACAGACAAGGAGCGGCAGACAGACACGGAGCGGCAGACAGACACGGAGCGGCAGACAGACACGGAGCGGCAGACAGACCAGGAGCGGCAAGCAGACAAGGAGCGGCAGACAGACTTACCACTAAGCTCAGTAATGAAGTCATCTTGACAGGTTTCCTTTAAATGCTTGATGACAGTAGGGCAATAAGAGCAGACTTTAACATAAAGATTAAATATGAGGAGACCTGACAATGTGACCCTGATAATGCAGATAATTTTTGTCTATGAATGAGTGGCAGACTATGACGGGCAGACAGACCAGGAGCGGCAGACAGACCAGGAGCGGCAGACAGACCAGGAGCGGCAGACAGACACGGAGCGGCAGACAGACACGGAGCGGCAGACAGACACGGAGCGGCAGACAGATCAGGAGCGGCAGACAGACCAGGAGCGGCAGACAGACCAGGAGCGGCAGACAGACACGGAGCGGCAAGCAGACAAGGAGCGGCAGACAGACTTACCACTGAGCTCAGTAATAAAGTCATCTTGACAGGTTTCCTTTAAATGCTTGATGACAGTAGGGCAATAAGAGCAGACTTTAACATAAAGATTAAATATGAGGAGACCTGACAATGTGACCCTGATAATGCAGATAATTTTTGTCTATGAATGAGTGGCAGACTATGACGGGCAGACAGACCAGGAGCGGCAGACAGACACGGAGCGGCAGACAGACACGGAGCGGCAGACAGACACGGAGCGGCAGACAGACACGGAGCGGCAGACAGACACGGAGCGGCAGACAGACCAGGAGCGGCAGACAGACCAGGAGCGGCAGACAGACACGGAGCGGCAGACAGACCGGGAGCGGCAGACAGACCGGGAGCGGCAGACAGACCAGGAGCCGCAGACCAGGAGCCATAGGGATCATTCTCACATGCGAGAAACTCGGATGAGTCTCGCACGTCAATACCCGGGCACTGCACCTGGCACTTAGGAGCGGAGAGGGCGGCCGCATAGCAATACATGCAGCCGCACGCTCTGCTCCTGAGTGCAGGGTGCAGTTCTCACATGTGAGAATGAGCCCTAAGGCTGCTTCACACATCAGTTTTTTTGCCATCAGTCACAATCCGTCGAATGTTAAAAAAATTGGATCCGTCGCAGATTGTGAAAAACTGATGCAACGGATGCATTTTTTCACCGGATCTGACTAGCTGATCTAGCTAATTGGATCCTAAAAAAAAAAATTGACGCATGCCCAGTTAAAAAAAACGGAATCCGTCACCAGATTCCGTCACTGTCCGTTTTTTCCACAAACACAAAAAACGTTACTATGTCCGTTTTCTCAAAAAAGTCACAGAGAAAGAAGCAGAGATGATTACCTGCTCAGGCCTCCAATACAAATGCACTGGCAGGGTGCAGCGGACCCGATTAATGATGGCAGAAACACAGGTGCAACAATACCGATTAAACAACCACTTTCAATCTAGTGTTGGCTGTTTGGTATTTAAATGCACAAAAAGATAATAGTCTGTATGTGGCATTATTCAGATAGGCCTGTATCCATCATGGGGGCTGGCTGCCAATGTTGGCATGTGCAGTATGTGTTATCCCCACCCATCATAACTAAAATGGGGGATTAGAAAAATATCTAGTTTGTCAGATTTCTAGAACTTGCACCACCCGCACATTTTCAGGTTTGGTGTTCCTTCTTATTACCTTTCTTTACAAACTTATTAATAACCAATTGCACTACTCACCTGGTGGGCAGACCCCTGCACACATCTGCCCCCAGTTGCACTCAGTCAGTGAGCTCCGGCTGAAGTTCTGGACGTATGGTGTGTATTCTGAACTGCCGGATAAGCAGAAATGACCGGCTGCACAAGGTCCCTGCAGCTTGCCTCCTCTGTGCATCAGGAAGGGCAGTCAGTTAGGGTATGTTCACATGTGACAGGCTAATATGTTCTACACATGTTCTGACATGATCTGATACCTGCAGTAGTTTCCCGGGGGGCATGGGAGACATTCTCCCTTCTCTCTCAGACCATTCATTTCAAGAGGTGTATAGGTCCCATTAGGGCAAGATACAGGAAAAAGTGTCCCTAGTAAATATAAGATGGCAATTTGTCCAATATATATATATACATACAGCTGCAGTATATAAGCCACAAAGACTAACACACACCTGCAGGGCAATAAGAATGTGACGGGCATGGCTGCGGGTCACCAGCCACTGCTTCCTGGCAGAACAATCCTGGCTGGCAAGGGGTGCAGGAATGAGACCCGGTATTTGGCTGGTACTGTCCAGTGGGGCAGGGTATAGGATGAGATGATCCTGCAGTGCAAAAATGACCCTAGACAAGATGGAGAATAGGAAATGGAGAATTTCAATATTTATGCAACTTTCTAATTATATGCGGTGAAGCCAACAGCATTCTCAAGATCTCCGCTTTTAGCAGGTGAATGAAAGGATGACATACAACTCCCATGACAGATATAAGAAGTGTTTGTTACAATATATCCACAGGAGCGACAAGAACATCTCTCCAGTCCTGAACTAGTTTTTCCTTCTTGGCTGCACGTATACACTGTGACATAACCTCAGCTGTGTGAGCAGGACCTGGTCATTACCCCATCACTAGAAGGGAATGCATCTTCTTTATCTTGCTCATTAGCTCCAATTACAATGCAAATATTTTCACAGACAAAATAAATAACATGAACATCTTGTATCTGCAGATTTTATCGATTCTTGCAGGCATTTGTAATACGTGTTCTCGCAGTGTCAGATGACTACGTGTTATCCGTTCCTTTTGGGATGGACATGATAGCCGAACCAATAAAATTATAATAAGGAATGCTTTACAGGAAACTTTGCAGCCATGATGCCATTGTGTGTCCATCACATGACTAGGACAGATCTATGTCCCCTGTTAGTCATCGGCCTCCAAGCAGAGATCGTAAACTCCATACAATGATCACAGAACATATATTGGAAATTCGTGTATCGTGTTATTACACATAGAACAATATTCTGGTTGAGTAAATATTACTGAATGTTTCTCTTTGGTCGGGAGGTCACTCTGGATTCAAAGTTTCCAAAACTCCTTCCAATTTCCTTGTGTGTCAGGGAGCGACTTAAATAAACATAAACTGTGCAATTATCAGAGGTATCCGAGCTAAAAACAGGATAAAACCACAACGCACGCGGCTATGTGCTCTGCCACTGGTGATCAGTACCGGTCCTGTCCTGTCAGCTAAAAACACATTTACTAAAACCAATGTACATAACAATACAATCTGTACCACTGGTCTATTTAAGGTTAATGTTGCTCTGCCGCTGCACCCCCTTCATTCTTCAGGGTGGTGGAGAATCCTACAGGGTGGTGAAGAATCCTACAGGGTGGTGGAGAATCCTACAGGGTGGTGGAGATTCCTACAAGTTGATCCCCCTTCAATCATAAATGTAGTGATATTACATGGAAAAAAAACGGTGCAGTTAATCACTTTCGGATGCGGATCATTAGCCAGAAAATGGTGATTTTCAGAAGATTTTCCCTTACCTTTGGGCACAGGAAAGCGGTAGGGGTGGTAGAGGTGAAGTTCCCTGGGCAGAAGAATCCAGCTGAGCACAAACCTGTGGGCAAACTCAGACCGACGCTGGCACAAAAATACCCAGCGTAGCATGGCACACAGCTGTCCATGGAAGAACCACCTGGAAAAGAGAACCACAGAGATGGTTCAGAGGCTTCATAGGAGATACAATATCAAGGACCAGGAACCAGGACACAAGAACGCAATGTATCTCTCCTAGAAATGTAAGGACTCTCGGATGTCACCGCTCATTCTAGATAGATATAATAAAGTACTGGTGAAGAGTCCTGTAGAAGTGACCCCTGGAATGGAAGGGTCTGGGTAGGAGCCACGTACCGGTTATATTTTTCAGAGTGCCGACAGGACAGGGTTTTGGAGAAAGCGTTCCTTCAGGGCAGTAATGGCCGCTGGGACAAGGACCGCTGAGTGGAAAGCGGGTGGTCTTCTGAGGAATATTGTCGACTGCTTCTCCTTCACAGTAATATCCAGCAGCGCACAGACCTGTGCACAGAAGAGGGGATGATGATACATATGTGTGTTATCAGATATAATGGGATACACTATACAATGTACAGACATGAAGGGGAAGCTTCCACTAATACAGATACAGCGGTAATGACATGGACCACGGGGTGTTGCCAATATATCTATTTAAAGGGAACCAGTCAGTATGATTTTAGCATGAAAATTAGCCAGTAAGTGCATTGGGGGAGTGCAGATATACCCCAGGTGAGCTGATACGCCCCAGTCCACTTCCAGGCTAATTTGCATGTGGTTTTCAAAGCTTGATTTCTCAGAACTGACCCAATCACTACCAGATAGGAATCATTTTTAACGTTGTACTAGGACCTACACGGCCATACTGCTAATTTCAGTGACTGACTGAAGTCCCTGTGGACAGAACTACAGACAATGCAGCAGCAGAAGAACAAACATAGATCGGAAGAAGAGATGAATGTGGTGTGAGCAGACACAGTCAGCAATATTGCTAGTTTTACTCCTTTACCATCAGGCGCAGAGTTCCCTTCTCCGCGGCAGTATCTCCCCGCTGGGCACCTCTTACATGAAGCAAGTGTCAGAGCCCCTTCTATAGGATTAAAAGTGCCAGCCGGACATGGGATTGGCACTGCAGTCATAGCCGGACAGTAATTACCTACAAGGATGAAACATTGAGTTGCATGTGCTTTATACGGGTAAGACCGCGCTCACACAATCAGTATTTGGTCAGTATTTTACATTAGTATCATAGAAACAAGTCACCACATTTGTAATTTTTATCTACTTCTGGGTTTGGCTTACAAATACTGATGTAAAATACTGACCAAATATTGATCGTGTGAACGTGGCCTAACTACAACCTATTTTACTGGTTCTGTAATACAATCTGCTCATGAACTACTACAGAAGCCAATATACAGCGCAGACACAGAGGAGGCCATGCTGGTACCAGAAGTGCTTATGAGCAACTCCTTTATCGAGCAGGTCCAATCATTACAGAGATTGAAGATTCCATATAGCAATATAAAAAATGTTCCTTTAATTTCCGTTGTCAGAATAAGCAGTGCCATGTGTGCATATGAAGATGAAGACTATTTTTGGTCGCTATGTGACTTCTATCCTTCCATTTTCCCTAGTATTCCCCTTTGCCAGTCCTTCCTCTTAATTTCAATTGTCTTTGAGCTAGTGAGTGGAGATCAGTTGCTATGATGGCTCCAATAGAGATTCTTGCTCTTCTGTCTCTATGTAGCTCATGTTCAAAAGCAGCAGATTAGAGAAAATTGTACAGAGGTACTGAGCTGTGTAACTGTAAATCCAGCTGTGGGATGAGATAAGTAATCATATATGAATGCCCTAACTAAAAACAACCTTTATTATTAAAACCAAGGCAAACTCAAAATGACAAAAGACACAAAAAAGGTGTTCAAACACAAAAAACAATTACCCGCAACCTAATGGGGAGTACTAGATAACCCTAGACAGAATCTCTATACTAGCCCCTTCCTGGCTGCAGAGGTTGACGCCCTAGGGGGGAACGTTGTGGCGCCCCCGCTCCACGATGGCTGACCCTGCACGCCCTGATGTGTCCTACAGCCGCTAGTGAGAACCCCTACCCACAAACTAAAGGGTCCTCTTACACTATACAGAGAGAATTCCTATGCTAGGGAAAAACCTAGGTCCCCAGTGAGTATAAAAACAATGTATGAACACATGGCGAATAGTGAAGGATATGATACCGCTCTATTGATGAGCAAATCTGTTCCAGCCAAAGTGGTTTTAGAAAACTATTGCTGAATATTCCACCTTATAGAACCAAACAATAATCAGACCACCTATGCCCTCCACATACTTGGGGACCACTCTTTACTTTATCCTAATATATGATTCAACAATATACATCCCCTGCAGGTAAAACCGATACTGATATCAAACATACCCTGCATGGAAAGATCATAACCAGTGGAATATATGGAAAGAGATACTCATCTCTAGTTGTGTTCACGGTAACTCATCAACCGCCATAACTTCTTAACGCCTCATGGGATGTATATTGTTGAATCATATATTAGGATAAAGTAAAGAGTGGTCCCCAAGTATGTGGAGGGCATAGGTGGTCTGATTATTGTTTGGTTCTATAAGGTGGAATATTCAGCAATAGTTTTCTAAAACCACTTTGGCTGGAACAGATTTGCTCATCAGTAGAGCGGTATCATATCCTTCACTATTCGCCATGTGTTCATACATTGTTTTTATACTCACTGGGGACCTAGGTTTTTCCCTAGCATAGGAATTCTCTCTGTATAGTGTAAGAGGACCCTTTAGTTTGTGGGTAGGGGTTTTCACTAGCGGCTGTAGGACACATCAGGGCGTGCAGGGTCAGCCATCGTGGAGCGGGGGCGCCACAACGTTCCCCCCTAGGGCGTCAACCTCCGCAGCCAGGAAGGGGCTAGTATAGAGATTCTGGCTAGGGTTATCTAGTACTCCCCATTAGGTTGCGGGTAATTGTTTTTTGTGTTTGAACACCTTTTTTGTGTCTTTTGTCATTTTGAGTTTGCCTTGGTTTTAATAATAAAGGTTGTTTTTAGTTAGGGCATTCATATATGATTACTATTCTGGTTTCCCCGTGCTACTATATTTTTTTCTTTAGCATTGTGGGATGAGATAACCACTTACTAGAAAGCAGTAGTGTGGAGAAAATTATACAAGCGCACCGATCAGTGTAACTGTGAATCCAGCTCTGGGTTGGAATAAACACTTATTAAAAAGCAGTAGCATGCAGAACATTATACAGCAGTACTGAGCTGTGCAACTGTTAATTCAGCTCCAGGATGAGAAACGCTTACTAGAAAGCAGCTGCATGATGAACATTAGACAGAACTGCTGAACAGTGTACTATAAAGTCTCATGACATTTTATAATGCAGTACCTATAAACAGAGCTTTTACCATAGAAGAAATACTACATATTTATCATGTATAACTAGACACTACAAAGTTTGGGGTCCTTTCACTCATATCATATCTAGTTCACGTATTACTCTTGGGTCCAGTATCTTTATGTAATGGCCTGTAAGTTCAAGTCACACTTATCCCAGGTTGTGTCACACATTCCCCAGAAGTAAGAAGTATTCATTGCAGACTAATTTCTTGCGAAGTAGAAGCAATATTTACTCAAGTGCTACAAACATGTGCAAATAGACAACGGTGCTCCTGGATTGTGACAGGTTACATATTGATTCACAGGAATCTTTCCCAGTCACTGTGGGGGTATCTGCTTGCTGTGATCCTCCCATTACTTATTGTCACGGATCCCTTCTCCGTGGTGTCACTAATTCGTCACGTGCCCGCTCTCACACGTGACTTGGGGTTGTGCCTGCAAGGGTTAATCTATCTCCCCTCTCTCAGTCCAGCATTCAACCTCTGTCCTATGCTGTAATGGGAGCATAAATCACACACCGACCCAGGCCACACACCCGCTCATACACGCTGCCACCACTCATCGAATACACGGGCGATGAGTCCCAGAAATAATAATACTAATAAAAATATGTCTATCACTCATAAGGCTCACACACCTTAGGCTATGGATTCTTTTAGAACATTCAAGGTTCAACTTGTTAAAGTTTTATACTTTAATAACAAAAGGTTCAATGCTTACAATAAGAAAAAGGTATAAAAATATGATAATAAAAAGACATACAACTTATGCAAAACAGTATCAAAATAAACAGGAGAAACTTACAGAAATTATCTAACTGGTAGTTGCTTTCTGCTCCCTGAGGGGGGGTGAATGGAGTTGGTGGAACACATCAGCTTCTCAGGCTACCCTCACATGTGAACACAATTCTCTGTCTGCAGCCTAAATTTATAACTTTGGTCTGGAGGTCAGGTTTCTAGACCGACCCCTCAGGTCAATATCATAACTGCTGCCTGTTTGATTGGGCCACGGCCGCGCCCCCAATGAATACATTATTTTCTCTTGAGATACGTGTGAAAAGGTTCTCAGGAATAGATGCCCTCCGGCCGCAATTAGCATCTCCCCTCCAAGACCTAAGAGGTGCCAAATGTTACCTTCTTCTTTGCCCTAGCTAGACCTCCTGGTGGGATATGGAGACAATTCCTACTAGTCCCAAGGAAGTACCTATTAACACCTAGGTGCGACTTGCCTTCAGGACAGATGTTACATTATCACTAGTCACACATATAACCCTAGACATAGGTCACTACACACATATAGATATATATATACACATATTTCACCACACTTACTAGGACCCTATATACAATAATGCGCATTATCTACAGGTGTTTTTTTTTTGTATATAGTTGTACATATGTATATATTGTTTTGGGTTTACCACAGTCTTTTGTGCTCATGATACCAATGTACATGTAGATTTTAATGGATTCATCCATCTATAAAATATATACATGAAAATCAGTATATAGTGTACTTCTGTGTATTTACAATTTTGCTTAGAATTTGATCCCCCACAGTGACTGTCTGAAAAAGATTCCTGTGAATCGAAATTACACCCTCTGTCCCAATCCAGAAGCACCATTGTATATTTGTACATGTTTGTAGCACTTGAATAAAAAAAAAGTTTAAACTTCCCAAGAAATCCGTGTGCAGTGAATACTTCTTACATCCGGGGAATCAACTCCCATTTTGCTCGTGCCTCAATGAAATTGGTGAGTGCACTCCGAATCTGATTGCACACTTACCCCGGGGACAGCTCACTGGCTCCACTGTGGACACGTACATACAGCTACTCCCAGCCGGACATGGTAGACACATACTAGACCCAGACATAGGACTAAATGTTCCTGGTTCACATGGGATCTCAATACTTGTGCCACTGGGGCAATAGAATCCAGGAGGACAACGATAGCCATGAAGTTCATCTGAAGGGCATGAAACAGAGCTGCCTTCCTTACAGACGTATCTGAGAAAGTAAAATGAAAATGTCTGACATTAGGAGGAGAAAGGAATGTGCCTTAAAGGGTTTTCAATTTTTACACAATAGCAACTCCGCAGCAAGTTACAGTACAATATTTTTGAAGACGATATTCACATGTACAGTTTTCAGTGTGAAAATTCACAGATGCTGAGGATCATCAAATACGCAGCAGTGCAGTGCTCATTCTGTGAAAATGCAACAGATCTAATCCCTTTTATGATTAGGGGAAAATCTGCAGTACAATCCTCATGTAGTAGCTGTATGTAAAACTTGTCACAGATTCTTCTTTATACATTGGGGATAGAACCAAACCCTGTGGTATCCGTATTTCATGGGAACTCGCATGGAGGATGTGGAGTTAATAGAGACTCCGTGAACTTTCATCCAGAAGGAACTGAACCACTGGGAAACATAGCTCAAGAGTATTAGGATGGTGCACTCTCCAAGGATCGTTCAGTACTCATGTAAATCCTGATTCTATGCTATGGTTTTTTCTGAAGCCCAGACTGGAATGACTTTCCTCATGAAGGGGAGGTTAGAAACAGGTCTGTAGCTACTCATAGCAGCTAGGTCCATGGAGGGCAACTTTATGACAGGCTTAATGACTTCTTTCAGTAAGGCTATGTGCACACGTTCCGGATTTTTCGTGTTGTTTCGCTATAAAAATGCAATAAAACCGTGAAAAAAATGCATCCATTAAGCAACCTATTAATAAAATACAATCTGCAATTTTTGGGCACAAGTTGTGTTTTTTTCGGCCAAAAAAACGCATCGGAGCAAAAAAACGCAGCATGTTCATTAATTTTGCGGATTTTTTGCGGATTTCCCGCTATTTAATGCATTGGGAGGCTCCAAAAAAAACGCATACGGATTTCCTGCGGAAAAAGTCCGGTTTTGTTCAGGAAATTTCTGCAAAGAATCATGACATGTGCACATAGCCTAACAGTTAGCCATATTCATGATTGCCAAAACAAGCAGGTCAGCGCACACCAGCAGGAGTGCCATCAGGCCGGGGCGCAGGTCACATGTCCGGTGGACACACTGGAGGATTGTTGTGATCTATGGATCACTGAGCAGATCAAATTTCAACTATCCAATTGAGGTTTTAATATTGCAGATGCCATTTTTTTATGTTTTTTTGTCCATGAAGTGATGGGCACAATTTTCGCAGACTTCGAGCAGGCAATCCTGCATCCTACAGCAGGATAAATTCTTCTTTAGCTCTTTTGCTACAGTGTACAGTCTGAAGAAGAGAGATTTGCCTCATCTGGATACATTTGTATCAAATCTTCAGCTGAGAGAAATGATTGAATCTTCCTATTTCCTGACTGCAAGCAGAGATCTTGAAAGTGCTTTAAGGAGCTCATGAAGCATTTTACAAACTGCAGAATGTGTGAATTATAACCGCATTTAGCTACCATTCAGTACATATCATACCAAAGGAATAGGAGGAGGCAGAAGTGCCGCGGTTGTACATCTGCTGATGTTACATTGCGTAGATCGGTCTCTCGTCTGCATTTTGTTAATGACTTCAGAGGCCGGGCTGACAGATCCATTATTGATTGCATATTTAATGGTGGAGAAGATGAAAAGCTCCTCGCCTTTGACAGAAACGCAGCATAAAGTAAAGAGAAACGCTATATCTATCAATATTTAGTGAAGGACAGAGGGTTCTCTGGATAATGAACCTCACATCTCTGCAAATCTGGATTTTATTTTTACTTTACAGCTGATTAATTTTCAAACTTTGGGAACATTACATTTCCACAACCTTAAAAAAGGAAGCAGGGCATTAGATATGAATGCAGTTTGTGTCATGTGTGGCATGCAAAATAGAAAACATCTGCAGGCTTTATAGTGAACTCACAATGTTAGATATTACTATATTTGTTGCAGTTTCCTGATTCTACTATTACTCCTTATACAAAACAGCAGTGTAAAGTATGGAGGAAAGACGAATAGCAGCATGTGCCTGCCGCTCTCTGCAGCAGGATTAATCATAGAATGGCAAAGTTGGAAGGGACCTCCGGGGTCTTCTGGTCCAACCCCCTGCTCAAAGCTGGAGTCACTAAATCATCCCAGACAGATGCCTCTCCAGCCTCTGTTTGAAGACTTCCATTGAAGGAGAACTCGCCACCTCTCATGGCCGCCTGTTCCACTCACTGATCACCCTGTCAAAGAGTTTTTTTCTAATATCTAATCTGTGTCTCCTCCCATTCAGTTTCATCCCATTACTTCTAGTCTTTCCTTGTGCAAATGAGAATAAAGATGATCCTTTTACAATGTGACAGCCCTTGAGATATTTGGAGACAGCTATTAAGCACCTGCACATAATCTTTGGGAGATTGAACCCCCCAGTGAGATATATCAGTGTTTGCTCCGCCGGTACATTCACAAGGGGGTATTTTGGATCCGGGGAGCCATGCTTTCAGGTATAAATAACATTGCAGCTGAAGGACGGTATTATCATCTGATAGAGAGCTAGCATGAGTCCATTAGACTTCATTACCGCCATCATCGTATTCTGTAATTACAATTTAATGACTAATATGTCACATAAAAGATAATGGAGCCGCTTTAATCGCCAATCTCAGTGCCTGATTTACTGCATGGTACCAATTACATTTAATGTTGCGGCATCCTCCAACTTTAATAGATCACATTTCCCGTCTTTAGATTCCGTCACTATACAGATAATATGATGTCCCAGATGACATTACTTTCCTGTGGAATCCATATGTTTATAAGACGTATTATATCGTACCCTCCGTGTCTGTATCTACTATATAATTGTCTAAGGGGTACTTCCGTCTTTCTGTCTGTCCTTCTGTCTTTCTGTCATGGATATTCATTGGTCGCGGCCTCTGTCTGTCATGGAATCCAAGTCGCTGATAGGTCGTGGCAAAACGCCCACGACCAATCAGCGACGCGCACAGTCCGGAAGAAAATGGCCGCTCCTTACTCCCCGCACTCAGTGCCCGGCGCCCGCATACTCCCCTCCGGTCACCGCTCACACAGGGTTAATGCCGGCGGTAACGGACCGCGTTATGCTGCGGGTAACGCACTCCGTAACCGCTGCTATTAACCCTGTGTGTCCCCAATTTTTTACTATTGATGCAGCCTATGCGGCATCAATAGTAAAAAAATGTAATGTTAAAAAAAATAAAAAAACAAAAAAACCTGCTATACTCACCGTCGGTAGTCCGCCGAGCCGCTCGCGCCAGCCGCCATCTTCCGTTCCTGGCGCTGCATTGCGAAATTACCCAGAAGACTTAGCGGTCTCGCGAGACCGCTAAGTCATCTGGGTAATTTCGCAATGCACCCAGGGAACGGAAGATGGCGGCCGGCGCGAGCGGCTCGGTGGAGCTTCGGTGGATCCCAAGTGTCGGTAACCGCTTCTTGGATCCAGGCACCAACGGAAGGTGAGTATATAACTATTTTTTATTTTATTTTTTATTTTTTTTTTTTTAACAGGGATATCATGCCCACATTGCTATATACGTGGGCTGCGCAATATACAACGTGGGCTGCGCAATGTACTGCGTGGGCTGCGCAATGTACTGCGTGGGCTGCGCAATGTACTGCGTGGGCTGCGCAATGTACTGCGTGGGCTGCGCTATAAACTACGCATACATATTCTAGAATACCCGATGCGTTAGAATCGGGCCACCATCTAGTACACTATACCTATAGCAGCCTAGCCAGAGATGGAAATGTCATGTCAGAGTGCCACCTGCTGTTCAGACTGGGAATTACAGCTCTCCAAGATTTATATCATGTACTGATGCGGTTTATCCAATGGCTCAAAATTACATAGTTACATAGTTAATAAGGTTGAAGGAAGACTTTAAGTCCATCTAGCTAAACCCATAGCCTAACCTAACATGCCCTAACATGATGATCCAGAGGAAGGCAAAAAAAATCCATGTGGCAAAGAGTAAGCTCCACATTGGGGAAAAACATTCCTTCCCGACTCCACATACGGCAGTCAGACTAGTTCCCTGGATCAACGCCCTATCAAGGAATCTAGTGTATATAACCTGTAACATTATACTTTTCCAGAAAGGTATCCAGTCCCCTCTTAAATTTAAGTAACGAATCACTCATTACAACATCATACGGCAGAGAGTTCCATAGTCTCACTGCTCTTACAGCAAAGAATCCGCGTCTATTACTATGCTTATGCATGTAGGATAGCTGCGGAGACACCATCACGTGTTTCTCAACGCAAGCAGTGAATAGCCAGACCTTTCCCCGGGAAGGAACCACCACGGGAAGGGCAGCATCCAATAAAGGAAAACATCCAATACAGGAAAACCACCTATGCCAAGCATGGTATCCATCCACAGACAGCTGTTTCGGGGTGTTTGCCCCTCATCAGTGAGGAGTAGGAATCTGGCTATTAGGAGCAGTGCCTAGTAAAAGGCTGTGAAGGAACAGATGATTGGCCTCGGGGAGACCAAAACAGCCAACACCGCGGAGACACCATCACGTGTTTCTCAACGCAGTGATCCAGAACACTGCCCCCATCCCTTATGGGAAATATACAAATGCATGTAGGATAGCTGCGGAGACACCATCACGTGTTTCTAAACGCAAGCAGTGAATAGCCAGACCTTTCCCCGGGAAGGAACAACCACGGGAAGGGCAGCATCCAATAAAGGAAAACATCCAATACAAGAAAACCACCTATGCCAAGCATGGTATCCTTCCACAGACAGCTGTTTCGGGGTGTTTGCCCCTCATCAGTGTGGAGTAGGAATCTGGCTATTAGGAGCAGTGCCTAGTAAAAGGCTGTGAAGGAACAGATGATTGGCCTCGGGGAGACCAAAACATCCTACACCGCGGAGACACCATCACGTGTTTCTCAGCGCAGTGATCCAGAACACTGCCCCCATCCCTTATGGGAAATATGCAAATGCATGTAGGATAGCTGCGGAGACACCATCACGTGTTTCTCAACGCAAGCAGTGAATAGCCAGACCTTTCCCCGGGAAGGAACAACCACGGGAAGGGCAGCATCCAATAAAGGAAAACATCCAATACAGAAAAACCACCTATGCCAAGCATGGTATCCATCCACAGACAGCTGTTTCGGGGTGTTTGCCCCTCATCAGTGTGGAGTAGGAATCTGGCTATTAGGAGCAGTGCCTAGTAAAAGGCTGTGAAAGAAAAGATGATTGGCCTCGGGGAGACCAAAACATCCAACACCGCGGAGACACCATCACGTGTTTCTCAACGCAGTGATCCAGAACACTGCCCCCATCCCTTATGGGAAATATGCAAATGCATGTAGGATAGCTGCAGAGACACCATCACGTGTTTCTCAACGCAAGCAGTGAATAGCCAGACCTTTCCCCGGGAAGGAACAACACCGGGAAGGGCAGCATCCAATACAGGAAAACATCCAATACAGGAAAACCACCTATGCCAAGCATGGTATCCATCCACAGACAGCTGTTTCGGGGTGTTTGCCCCTCATCAGTGTGGAGTAGGAATCTGGCTATTAGGAGCAGTGCCTAGTAAAAGGCTGTGAAGGAACAGATGATTGGCCTCGGGGAGACCAAAACATCCAACACCGCGGAGACACCATCACGTGTTTCTCAACGCAGTGATCCAGAACACTGCCCCCATCCCTTATGGGAAATATGCAAATGCATGTAGGATAGCTGCGGAGACACCATCACGTGTTTCTCAACGCAAGCAGTGAATAGCCAGACCTTTCCCTGGGAAGGAACAACCACGGGAAGGGCAGCATCCAATAAAGGAAAACATCCAATACAGGAAAACCACCTATGCCAAGCATGGTATCCATCCACAGACAGCTGTTTCGGGGTGTTTGCCCCTCATCAGTGAGGAGTAGGAATCTGGCTATTAGGAGCAGTGCCTAGTAAAAGGCTGTGAAGGAACAGATGATTGGCCTCGGGGAGACCAAAACATCCTACACCGCGGAGACACCATCACGTGTTTCTCAGCGCAGTGATCCAGAACACTGCCCCATCCCTTATGGGAAATATGCAAATGCATGTAGGATAGCTGCGGAGACACCATCACGTGTTTCTCAACGCAAGCAGTGAATAGCCAGACCTTTCCCCGGGAAGGAACAATGTCATGATCTCCATGGCCAGAGAACTAGCATAAGCCTCTATAGGAACAAGCTCTTGGAAGATGTAACTGTACTGACCATGAACTAAACCTACCGCATCATCTAGAAGTAGCCAGGTAGCATGTCCTACTTTTTATCCCTATATGCCCAGCGCCGGCCGGAGAACTAAATAATGCTAGCAGAGGGAAATATAAGACCTGACTCACCTCTAGAGAAATGCCCAAAAGGAGACAGAAGCCCCCCACATATATTGGCGGTGATATGAGATGAAACAACAAACGCAGCAGGAAAATAGTTTTAGCAAATTTGAGGTCCGCTTTCTAGATAGCAGAAGACAGAAAGCATACTTTCATGGTCAGTAGAAAACCCTAACAAAACACATCCAGAAATTACTTTAGGACTCTGGCATTAACTCATAATACCAGAGTGGCAATTCCTGATCAACAAGAGCTTTCCAGACACAGTAACGAAACTGCAGCTGTGAACTGGAACCAAAATACAAAAACAAAACATGGACGAATGTCCAACTTATCTAGTAGATGTCTGGGAGCAGGAACAAGCACAGAGAGGCTTCTGATAACATTGTTGACCGGCAAGCATCTAACAGAGAAGCCAGGTTATATAGCGACACCCAGATCTAATCAGAACAGGTGAACAGGGAAGATGATGTCACAAGTTCAATTCCACCAGTAGCCACCGGGGGAGCCCAGAATCCAAATTCACAACAGTACCCCCCCCTCAAGGAGGGGGCACCGAACCCTCACCAGAACCACCAGGGCGATCAGGATGGGCCCTATGAAAGGCACGAACCAGATCAGAGGCATGAACATCAGATGCAGTGACCCAAGAATTATCCTCCTGGCCGTATCCCTTCCACTTGACCAGATACTGGAGTCTCCGTCTGGAAACACGGGAGTCTAGGATTTTTTCCACAACGTACTCCAACTCACCCTCAACCAACACCGGAGCAGGAGGCTCAACGGAAGGCACAACCGGTGCCTCATACCTGCGCAATAACGACCGATGAAAAACGTTATGAATAGAAAAGGATGCAGGGAGGTCCAAACGGAAGGAAACAGGGTTAAGAATCTCCAATATTCTATACGGACCGATGAACCGAGGCTTAAACTTAGGAGATGAGACCCTCATAGGGACAAAACGAGAAGACAACCACACCAAATCTCCAACACAAAGCCGAGGACCAACACGACGGTGACGGTTGGCAAAAAGCTGAGTCTTCTCCTGGGACAACTTTAAATTGTCCATCACCTGCCCCCAGATATGATGCAATCTCTCCACCACCGCATCCACTCCAGGACAATCCGAGGATTCCATCTGACCGGAGGAAAATCGAGGATGGAACCCCGAATTACAGAAAAACGGGGAAACCAAGGTGGCAGAGCTGGCCCGATTATTGAGGGCGAACTCCGCCAATGGCAAAAAAGCAACCCAATCATCCTGGTCAGCAGACACAAAACACCTCAGATATGTCTCCAGGGTCTGATTAGTCCGCTCGGTCTGGCCATTAGTCTGAGGGTGAAAAGCAGACGAAAAAGACAAATCTATGCCCATCCTAGCACAAAATGCCCGCCAAAATCTAGACACAAATTGGGTTCCTCTGTCAGAAACGATATTCTCAGGAATACCATGCAAACGAACAACATTTTGAAAAAACAGGGGCACCAACTCGGAAGAAGAAGGCAATTTGGGCAGGGGAACCAAATGAACCATCTTAGAAAAACGGTCACACACCACCCAGATGACAGACATCTTCTGAGAAACAGGCAGATCTGAAATAAAATCCATCGAGATGTGTGTCCAAGGCCTCTTAGGAATAGACAAGGGCAACAATAATCCACTAGCCCGAGAACAACAAGGCTTGGCCCGAGCACAAACGTCACAAGACTGCACAAAGCCTCGCACATCTCGTGACAGGGAAGGCCACCAGAAGGATCTTGCCACCAAATCCCTGGTACCAAAAATTCCAGGATGACCTGCCAACGCAGAAGAATGCACCTCAGAGATGACTCTACTGGTCCAATCATCAGGAACAAACAGCCTATCAGGCGGACAACGATCCGGTCTATCCGCCTGAAACTCCTGCAAGGCCCGCCGCAGGTCTGGAGAAACAGCTGACAAGATAACTCCCTCCTTAAGAATACCTGTGGGGTCAGAGTTGCCAGGTGAATCAGGCTCAAAACTCCTAGAAAGGGCATCCGCCTTAACATTCTTAGAACCTGGTAGGTACGATACCACAAAATTAAACCGAGAAAAAAATAATGACCAGCGCGCCTGTCTAGGATTCAGGCGCCTGGCGGTCTCAAGATAAATCAAATTTTTGTGGTCAGTCAATACCACCACCTGATGTCTGGCCCCCTCGAGCCAATGGCGCCACTCCTCAAACGCCCACTTCATGGCCAAAAGCTCCCGATTCCCAACATCATAATTCCGCTCAGCGGGCGAAAATTTACGGGAAAAGAAGGCACAAGGCCTCATCACGGCGCAGTCAGAACTTCTCTGCGACAACACTGCCCCAGCTCCGATCTCAGAAGCGTCGACCTCAACCTGAAAAGGAAGAGTCACATCAGGCTGACGCAACACAGGGGCAGAAGAAAAACGGCGCTTAAGCTCCTGAAAGGCCTCCACAGCATCAGGGGACCAATTAGCAACATCAGCACCCTGTCTAGTCAAATCGGTCAATGGCTTAACGACATCCGAAAAACCAGAAATAAATCGACGATAAAAGTTGGCAAAGCCCAAAAATTTCTGAAGACTTTTAAGAGAAGAGGGCTGCGTCCAATCACAAATAGCTTGAACCTTGACAGGATCCATCTCAATGGAAGAGGGAGAAAAAATATATCCCAAAAAGGAAATTCTCTGAACCCCAAAAACGCACTTAGAACCCTTGACACACAGAGAATTAGACCGCAAAACCTGAAAAACCCTCTTAACTTGCCGGACATGAGAGTCCCAGTCATCCGAAAAAATCAGAATATCATCCAGATACACTATCACAAATTTATCCAAAAAATCGCGGAAAATATCATGCATAAAGGACTGGAAGACTGAAGGGGCATTAGAAAGACCAAAAGGCATCACCAAATACTCAAAGTGGCCCTCGGGCGTATTAAATGCGGTTTTCCACTCATCCCCCTGCCTGATCCGCACCAAATTATACGCCCCACGGAGATCAATCTTAGAGAACCACTTGGCCCCCTTTATGCGAGCAAACAAATCAGTCAGCAACGGCAATGGGTATTGATATTTAACCGTGATTTTATTCAAAAGCCGATAATCAATACATGGTCTCAAAGAGCCGTCTTTTTTTGACACAAAGAAAAAACCGGCTCCTAAGGGAGATGACGATGGACGAATATGTCCCTTTTCCAAGGACTCCTCTATATATTCTCGCATAGCAGCATGTTCAGGCACAGACAGATTAAATAAACGACCCTTTGGGTATTTACTACCCGGAATTAAATCTATAGCACAATCGCACTCACGGTGCGGAGGTAGTGAACCCAGCTTGGGTTCTTCAAAGACGTCACGATAATCAGACAGGAACTCAGGGATTTCAGAGGGAATAGATGATGAAATGGACACCAAAGGTACGTCCCCATGAGTCCCCTTACATCCCCAGCTCAACACAGACATAGCTCTCCAGTCAAGGACTGGGTTGTGAGACTGCAGCCATGGCAATCCCAGCACCAAATCCTCATGTAGATTATACAGCACTAGAAAACGAATAGTCTCCTGGTGATCCGGATTAATACACATAGTCACTTGTGTCCAGTATTGTGGTTTATTATTAGCCAATGGGGTGGAGTCAATCCCCTTCAGAGGAATAAGAGTTTCCAAAGGCTCTAAATCATACCCACAACGATTGGCAAAGGACCAATCCATAAGACTCAAAGCGGCGCCAGAGTCGATATAGACGTCAGTAGTAATAGATGACAAAGAGCAAATCAGGGTCACAGACAAAATAAATTTAGACTGTAAAGTGCCAATGGAAACGGATTTATCAAGCTTTTTAGTACGCTTAGAGCACGCTGATATAACATGAGTAGAATCCCCACAATAGAAACACAACCCATTTTTCCGTCTAAAATTCTGCCGCTCGCTTCTGGACAGAATTCTATCACACTGCATGCTTTCTGGCGTCTTCTCAGTGGACACCGCCAGATGGTGCACAGGTTTGCGCTCCCGCAGACGCCTATCGATCTGAATGGCCATTGTCATGGACTCATTCAGACCCGCAGGCACAGGGAACCCCACCATAACATCCTTAATGGCATCAGAGAGACCCTCTCTGAAAGTAGCCGCCAAGGCACACTCATTCCACTGAGTAAGCACAGACCATTTACGGAATCTTTGGCAGTAAATTTCAGCTTCATCTTGCCCCTGCGATAGGGACATCAAAGTTTTTTCTGCCTGAAGTTCCAAATGAGGTTCCTCATACAGCAAGCCCAAGGCCAAAAAAAACGCATCCACATTGCGCAACGCAGGATCCCCTGGTGCCAATGCAAAAGCCCAGTCTTGAGGGTCGCCGCGGAGCAAGGAAATCACAATCCCAACCTGCTGTGCAGAGTCTCCAGCAGAACGAGATTTCAGGGACAAAAATAGCTTACAATTATTTCTAAAATTCTGAAAGCTAGATCTATTCCCTGAGAAGAATTCCGGCAAAGGAATTCTCGGCTCAGATACCGGAGCATGAATAATAAAATCTTGCAAATTTTGTACTTTCGTGGTGAGATTATTCAAACCTGCAGTTACACTCTGAAGATCCATTATTAACAGGTGAACACAAAGCCATTCAAAGATTATAAGGAGAGAGAAAAAAAAGAAAGACTGCAGCATAGACAGACTGGCAAGTGATCCAATTAAGAGCACAGAGGAAAAAAAAAAAAAAAAAAACTCTCAGCAGACTTCTTATTTCTCTCCTTTCTCAGCCAAGGATTTTAACCCTTTAGTGGGCCGGTCAAACTGTCATGATCTCCATGGCCAGAGAACTAGCATAAGCCTCTATAGGAACAAGCTCTTGGAAGATGTAACTGTACTGACCATGAACTAAACCTACCGCATCATCTAGAAGTAGCCAGGTAGCATGTCCTACTTTTTATCCCTATATGCCCAGCGCCGGCCGGAGAACTAAATAATGCTAGCAGAGGGAAATATAAGACCTGACTCACCTCTAGAGAAATGCCCAAAAGGAGACAGAAGCCCCCCACATATATTGGCGGTGATATGAGATGAAACAACAAACGCAGCAGGAAAATAGTTTTAGCAAATTTGAGGTCCGCTTTCTAGATAGCAGAAGACAGAAAGCATACTTTCATGGTCAGTAGAAAACCCTAACAAAACACATCCAGAAATTACTTTAGGACTCTGGCATTAACTCATAATACCAGAGTGGCAATTCCTGATCAACAAGAGCTTTCCAGACACAGTAACGAAACTGCAGCTGTGAACTGGAACCAAAATACAAAAACAAAACATGGACGAATGTCCAACTTATCTAGTAGATGTCTGGGAGCAGGAACAAGCACAGAGAGGCTTCTGATAACATTGTTGACCGGCAAGCATCTAACAGAGAAGCCAGGTTATATAGCGACACCCAGATCTAATCAGAACAGGTGAACAGGGAAGATGATGTCACAAGTTCAATTCCACCAGTAGCCACCGGGGGAGCCCAGAATCCAAATTCACAACAGAACAACCACGGGAAGGGCAGCATCCAATAAAGGAAAACATCCAATACAGGAAAACCACCTATGCCAAGCATGGTATCCATCCACAGACAGCTGTTTCGGGGTGTTTGCCCCTCATCAGTGTGGAGTAGGAATCTGGCTATTAGGAGCAGTGCCTAGTAAAAGGCTGTGAAGGAACAGATGATTGGCCTCAGGGAGACCAAAACATCCAACACCGCGGAGACACCATCACGTGTTTCTCAACGCAGTGATCCAGAACACTGCCCCCATCCCTTATGGGAAATATGTAAATGCATGTAGGATAGCTGCGGAGACACCATCACGTGTTTCTCAATGCAAGCAGTGAATAGCCAGACCTTTCCCTGGGAAGGAACAACCACGGGAAGGGCAGCATCCAATAAAGGAAAACATCCAATACAGGAAAACCACCTATGCCAAGCATGGTATCCATCCACAGACAGCTGTTTCGGGGTGTTTGCCCCTCATCAGTGTGGAGTAGGAATCTGGCTATTAGGAGCAGTGCCTAGTAAAAGGCTGTGAAGAAACAGATGATTGGCCTCGGGGAGACCAAAACATCCAACACCGCGGAGATACCATCACGTGTTTCTCAACGCAGTGATCCAGAACACTGCCCCCATCCCTTATGGGAAATATGCAAATGCATGTAGGATAGCTGCGGAGACACCATCACGTGTTTCTCAATGCAAGCAGTGAATAGCCAGACCTTTCCCCGGGAAGGAACAACCACGGGAAGGGCAGCATCCAATACAGGAAAACATCCAATACAGGAAAACCACCTATGCCAAGCATGGTATCCATCCACAGACAGCTGTTTCGGGGTGTTTGCCCCTCATCAGTGTGGAGTAGGAATCTGGCTATTAGGAGCAGTGCCTAGTAAAAGGCTGTGAAGGAACAGATGATTGGCCTCGGGGAGTCCAAAACATCCAACACCGCGGAGACACCATCATGTGTTTCTCAACGCAGTGATCCAGAACACTGCCCCCATCCCTTATGGGAAATATGCAAATGCATGTAGGATAGCTGCGGAGACACCATCACGTGTTTCTCAACGCAAGCAGTGAATAGCCAGACCTTTCCCCGGGAAGGAACAACCACAGGAAGGGCAGCATCCAATAAAGGAAAACATCCAATACAGGAAAACCACCTATGCCAAGCATGGTATCCATCCACAGACAGCTGTTTCGGGATGTTTGCCCCTCATCAGTGTGGAGTAGGAATCTGGCTATTAGGAGCAGTGCCTAGTAAAAGGCTTTTTCATTGACGGTTTTGCCCAGAGTTTTAGAATTAAGCACATACATATTATTACTTCTACCCAAGTGCATGATCTTACATTTATCCCCATTAAAGCTCATTTGCCATTTATCAGCCCAAGCTTCTAGTTTACATAAATCATCCTGTAATATAAAATTGGCCTCCTCTGTATTGATTACCCTGCAGAGTTTAGTGTCATCTGCATATATTGAAATTCTACTCTGAATGCCCCCTACAAGGTTATTAATAAATATGTTAAAAAGAAGAGGGCCCAATACTGATCCCTGTGGTACCCCACTGCTAACCTCGACCTAGTCCGAGTGTGCTCCATTAATAACCACCCTTTGTTTCCTATCCCTGAGCCAGCTATCAACCCACTGTAACCAAAAAAGCCCTAGGCGCATTACAAAGGTGTACACAAAATAGTATGGGGTGCAAGTGAGTGATAAATCAAATGAATAATGAGAGAAAAAGCATCACGCCAAATATGCACACCACATACACAAAAATAAGAGACATGATAATAAATCATATATGAAAAAACAAGATTTTAATTGACACACAACACACGGATTTTCGAGTAGAGGCACAGAAACTATCGGACCGGTTCGGAGAGAGACATTATCCTCGTAAAAGCATCTCCACGGCATTCCAACGGGCTAGACTTCATACTCAGGATTCCCTACTGGAGACCCCCGTTAAGGTACGTGATGACAAACCAAGGTTCATCACCAGTTTTAACTAAGATTGGGGTAGTATTAAGGGTATTCTACGGAGGCACTGGGGTATCCTGACAACGGACCTTCACACTGCGGATGTGGTCGGTGAGCAACCCTTGTTGGTAGCCAGGAGAGCCCCCAATTTCAGGGATTTGTTGTCTAAGAGCCATTATAAGAGGCAGACCCTAAGTACTAACCGGTGTTTGAGACTCCGGGGCTCCTTTGCCTGTGGGGGCTGCAACATTTGCTCGCATATGGTGACCACGAGGGATGTTTTCGTTAACCCCCGGGATGGCAATAGGCACAGGCTCTCATCTTACATCAATTGTAGAACCACGTGCGTCGTTTATGCCCTGATTTGTCCCTGCCAGCTTGTATATGTGGGTCAAACGTCGCAGGAATTGCGACGGAGAGTGCAAAAACACTTTTCCACAATTAATCTGGCCTCTAGTGATCTCTCTAAAGGTAAAGTTCTTACCCCGGTGGCGGCCCATTTTTTAACGCACCACGTGGGTCGGGTGGCCAATACAAGGGTAGTGGGTTTGGAGCGTATCCAGGTTTCTAACAGGGGTGGTCCTTCTTGACCAGTTCTTGAACTGGACCCAGCTAGCCTTGGGGAGAGTGGCTTTCTACTGGACGATCTATTTGGAAGATGTGTGTGTTTATATTATTGGGAGTACATAGAGGTTATTTGGGACTATTGCTTTTCCTGGTCCAAATGGGATGGTTGTGGTCTTGTGGCCCAACAGGTGGTCACCTCTTTCATCTCTTTACTGCCCTACCTATGGATTTTTGCATAGCAAACTGAATGCACCTTATAATTGTCCATATTGGCTCATGGCAGGTTAGGACAGGGAGTAGGGGTTACTCTTTGTCCGGCACATTAATGACTAATCTGATAATATATAATATAATTTTTGTCTCATGGGATCTAGCCAGATTAGGATTTTTTTGTCCCTATTTCTAACCATCTATTCCCCCTCCCTTTTGGACATGGTATCTCCTTGGTTTCTACTAGTGGGGATCGTGGTCCCGCCTTTGGCGGTACAATCATTCCCTTTAACCTTTTGTGCTCCCCCATTTTAGCATCTCTTGGCATATTGGAGTCTTCCTTTTTACGAATGCATTTATAAACGGACCATCACTGTGCGAGGCACCTTGGCTTTACCTGGGGATTGTTTGTTATGGATCTGCCTCAGTCTTCCCAGTCTTGGGCACGTGTATTTTACTCGTCCCCCTTTTACCTATAGATAATATATGCATGTGCATGTTTTTGATATGTTGTTTTTTATATGCTGTATTTGATATTTAATAAAGATGGTTTTTCTCTACATCATACATTTATATTATATGATTATAATTTGCCTATTATGGCACTGCATGCATTTTGTGTATTTACTAGGGTTGAGCGACTTTTACTTTTTCAGGATTGTTTCAGGTTTTGTGAAACCCGACTTTGTCAAAAGTCGGGTCGGGTGAAATCGGCCGATTATTGCGAAAAGTCGGGGATCCGACCGAAATACGAAACCCAATGCAAGTCAATGGAGAATCAAAGTCGGCAGTGAGTGGAGGACAGGAAAACACCAACAGAGCCCATTTTAATGCCAAAAACATCGATTATTGTTACTTAAGCTTGTCAATCTTAATTTACCTTATAATAATAGTTAGCCATTGAAAATTTGGGGGTCATTTGGCAACAGTTGTGGGGGGAGTAGGGCTGGCTCAAGTATCTAGAGGGCCCAGGAAACGCGGACTACGTCACGGCGGTGGAGCAGTGAGAAGTCAGTCACTTTGCAAGTGCTGTGATCCTGAGCAAGCAGGGGGGGCCCACTCGTTCGCATTGGCACTGGCACAGGGCCCCTCAAAGTACGGCGGTGTGTTTGCACGGGGGGGGGGGGGCGCCTCCCGGCAGCGACACTTTTGCGTACTCTGAGGGGCCCTGTGCCTGTGACGTCGCCAACGAGTATGCCCCCCACCTGTTGAAGGAACCTGCACTTTCATCTGCACCTTCCTCTTTGTCCCCGTGTAAGGTGGTATAGTATGCGGGAAGGGGAACCAGACTTTCTGCAGGGTCAGATACTGGCCATGTAGAGTGCAAGGGGAATGTAGTGGTCTGGGTCAATGTACCAGCAGACTCATCTAGCAGTGGCTGGGCAATGGGCAGGATGAGGAGGAAACACAGATATAGGCCCAAAGAATAAAGAATTTGTATTGGCAGTGCCATTGAAGGATTTAACAGCACCGACTAAACAGCGGTGGAGCACTGTTTGAGCTGGGGGGGGGGAACACTCTCTCATGGGCGGCGGTACTGGCCCAGGGCCCCTCATATTACGACAGTGTGTCTGACGTTGGGTGTGCACCCCCACCGCCAGAGACACTTTATTGTACTATGAGGGACCCTGTGCCAGTGCCGTCGGCCAAAAGTGGGCACACCCACCTGTCCAGGCAAACGGCACTCGCACGGGTGCTTGCGCCAAGTGGTGACCACGGGCCCGTGGGGGGAGTCAGCCCACTTAGGGAGGTGTTAAAAATGGCCTATGGTGGACATTCATCAGCAGCAAATGGAGGAATTGGAGCAGTCAGTAAGAGTCCAAAAGCAAGACATTTTTCAGGCAAGCTACGTGTCAGCAGGGGAAGGTGGGGCAAAAGAATTTGAAATCCATGATTGGTTTATTTTAATGAAGGTTAGATCATCAACATTTTGGGTAGTTAGACGTGTCCTTTTTTCGGTCAGTATTGAACCAGCAGCACTGAAGACTCTTTCTGATAGCACACTGGCAGCAGGGCAAGCGAGCTCCTGTAATGCATATTCTGCCAATTCAGGCCAGGTGTCTAGTTTAGATGCCCAGTAATCAAAGGGGAATGACCTGTGAGGGAGAACAACGATAAGGGAGGAAAAGTAGTTTGTAACCATACTGGACAAATGCTGTCTCCTGTCACTTTTAATTGATGCAGCTGTCCCTGTCATGTCAGCGGTCATTGAAAAATCACTCCACAACCTTGTCATAAAACCCCTCTGACCAACGCCACTTCGGATTTCTGCACCGCTAGCACCTCTGCCATGTTGCCCCCTACGGCTCGTGTGAGAACCATCGCCGCCGCTGTGTGCTGGGAATGCCAGAACCAAACGGTCTACAAGAGTTGCTTGTTTGGTAGCCAGTATTTGCTCTAGGTTCTCATGTGGCATGATATTTTGCAATCTCCCTTTGTAGCGTGGATCCAGTAGGCAGGCCAACCAGTAATCGTCATCGGTCATCATTTTGACAATGCGGGGGTCCCTTTTTAGGATACGCAAGGCATACTCAGCCATGTGGGCCAATGTTCCAGGTGTCAATTCACTACTTCTGCTGGGTTGAGGAGCACTTTCTTGCAAATCTACATCACAAGTGTCCCGCAAGAAACCTGTACCAGACCTTGCAACGGCACCAGTTTCTATTGCCCCCTGAGAAGCTCCCTCCTCCCATACATATTCATGCCCATCATCCTCCTCCTCATCCTCTTCGTCCGCCACCTCGTCCTGGACAGTTCCCTGACCAGACAATGGCTGGCTGTCATCAAGGCTTCCCTCCTCCTCGGCTGCAGATGCCTGCTCCTTAATGTGCGTCAAACTTTGCATCAGCAGACGCATAAGTGGGATGCTCATGCTTATGATGGCGTCGTCTGCACTTACCAGCCGTGTGCATTCCTCAAAACACTGAAGGACTTGACAGAGGTCTTGTAGCTTCGACCACTGCACACCAGACAACTCCATGTCTGCCATCCAACTGCCTGCCCGCGTATGCGTATCCTCCCACAAATAAATGACGCACGCCTCTGTTCACACAGCCTCTGAACCATGTGCAGTGTGGAGTTCCACCTTGTTGCAACATCTATAATTAGGCGGTGCTGTGGAAGATTTAGCGATCGCTGATGGTTCAGCATACAGCTGGAGTGTACGGGCGACCGGCGGATGTGCGAACAAAGTTTTTGCACCTTCAAGAGCAGGGCTGGTAACTCCGGATAATTTTTCAGGAAGCACTGCACCACCAGGTTCAAAGTGTGAGCCAAGCAAGGTATGTGTTTAAGTTGTGAAAGGGCTATGGCAGCCATATAATTCCTTCCGTTATCACTGACTACCTTGCCTGCCTCAAGATGTACACTGCCCAGCCATGACTCACTTTCTTGCAGCAAGAACTCGGCCAGTACTTCCACGGTGTGTCTGTTGTCGCCCAAACACTTCATTTCCAACACAGCCTGCTGACGCTTACCACTAGCTGTTCCATAATGAGACACCTCGTGTGCAACACTGGCAGCTGCGGATGGAGTTGCCAGGCGACTGCGCTCTGTGGACGAGCTGTCGCTTCTGGAGGAGGAGGAGGAGGAGGAGGAGGAGGAGGGGTGTCGAACGCCTCCAATAGAAAATAGATACTCCAGCTCCGATAAAATTTAAGTCTTTATTTATCCAAAATGGTTAAAACGTAGTCCTTACATTTGGGGAGTCGAACGCCTACTGCCAACTGTTTACTAGACCGTGGGCTAGGCAGAACTGTCCCACTATGGCTGTCCCCTGTGGACCCTGCATCCACCACATTAACCCAGTGCGCCGTGATGGACACGTAACGTCCCTGGCCATGCCTACTGGTCCATGCATCTGTGGTGAGGTGCAGCTTTCCACTGACAGACTGCCTCAGTGCATGGACAATGCGGTCTTTGACATGCTGGTGTAGGGCTGGGATGGCTTTTCTCGCAAAGAAGTGGCGACTGGGTAGGTGATAGCGTGGTACTGCGTAGGCCATCAGGTCTTTGAAAGCTGTGCTTTCGACCAACCGGTAGGGCATCATCTCTAACGAGATTAATCTGGCAATGTGGGAGTTCAAACCCTGTGTACGCGGATGAGAGGATGAGTACTTTCTTTTCCTCACGAGAGTCTCTTCTAGGGTGAGCTGGACAGGAGACCTGCAGATGGTGGAACTAGCGGTGGTGGCGGGGGTGGACATGGCGGATTGAGAGACAGTTGGTGATGCTGGGCTACATACAGTGCTTTCTACAAATAACCTTCTGATTCCCTGCCTGCTTTGGCCTTGCGACGATCCCTCCACATTTGCTGCTGGTGGTGTCCGAACTGGTGGGCTTACAGTGAGGGAAGCAATGTAGTGTTGCTGACTACCTTCATTCTGACCAGGTGCACCAACGCTACAGGACGTTTGGTAATTAGTCCAGGCTTGCAAGTGCATGCTGTTTAAATGTCTACGCATGCACGTTGTATTTAAATTTTGAAGAATCTTCCCTCTGCTAAAGGTCTTTGAGCATTTCTTACAGATCACTTTAGACTGATCATTGGGATCTTGGTCAAAAAAATGCCACACTGCACTCTTCCTACTATGGAATTCCTTTTCAGGCATTGCACGCTGTGCAACTTTCAGCGGTTGGCCATGCTGTCCTAAAACTGTTTTTGTCACACGGTTTGGGCCTGATACGGGCCTGGCTGATGACAGCTGTTGCGATGTAGATTGGTGTTGCTGCGGATAACCCTCCTCCGCTTGTGAGCTAGTGCCAGCGGCACCCTCTTCCCCCAATGGCTGCCAATCTGGGTCAAGAAATGGGTCATCTATCACCTCCTCCTCCACAATGTCATGTGCACCTTCCTCAGTGTCACCGTGTAAGCCGGTGCTATAGCGTTCGGGACAGGGCACCATAGTCTCATCAGGGTCAGATTCTGGCTCAGGAAACTGCGAGGTCAATGTAGTGATCTGAGTCAATGGAACAGCATCATAATCTAGCTGTGGCTGTGCATCAGTGCACTCCATGTCCGATTCTTCTTGTACTCGGCAGTGTACAATTTCCCTTTCTAACCCTGGCACGGTATGGGTAAAGAGCTCCATGGAGTAACCTGTAGTGTCGCCGGACGCATCCTTCACTTTTGGTTTGGGAGAAGGACACAAGGAAACGTCTTTTTCCGGACCGGAAGCATCCACTGACGACTGGCTGCTCTTAGATTTTGAACTTTGGGAAGAGGAGGCGAAAGAGCTAGAGGCTGAGTCAGCAAGGAAAGACAAAACTTTTTCCTGCTGCTCCGGCTTTAAAAGCTGTTTTCCTACTCCCAGGTAAGGGTGCCTTCGAGACCTTGTGTAGCCAGACGATGACGCAGGCTCAACACCTCCAGCCGTAGGTGCTACTGTGCTTTTGCCACTACCACCAGATGCAGCACCACCAACACCATCAGTACTAGCTGGCAACCCCTGCCCATGGCCTCTTCCACCAGACTTCCTCATTTTTTGGGGGGAGACACTGAACCACAACTCTGGCCCAGTGGTATAACACAACACTATGAACGTGGGAGAAAGTGGCTGCCTGATATACGACACACTAGCAGTACAGCAGAATATAAACTGTGTGAGAAATACTATCTCACTTTTGGGGGGAGACACTGAACCACAACTCTGGCCCAGTGGTATAACACAACCCTATGAACGTGGCAGAAAGTGGCTGCCTGATATACGACGCACTAGCAGTACAGCAGAATATAAACTGTGTGAGAAATACTATCTCACTTTTGGGGGGAGACACTGAACCACAACTCTGGCCCAGTGGTATAACACAACACTATGAACGTGGCAGAAAGTGGCTGCCTGATGTACGACACACTAGCAGTACAGCAGAATATAAACTGTGTGAGAAATACTATCTCACTTTTGGGGGAGACACTGAACCACAACTCTGGCCCAGTGGTATAACACAACACTATGAGCGTGGCAGAAAGTGGCTGTAATTATTATTATAAAAAAAAAAAAAAAATGCAATAACAAGCTTCCTACAATGAGCTCAGGGTAAGTATGGCAGCAATAAAAAGGACTGCTGAACAAAAAAATTGGTAGACAAATAAACAAGACAGGTAACTGTGCAGAAAGGAGCAACAGGATTTTTGCTTTGAAAAAAGCAGTTGGTTTGCACAGCACCATGCACACAGCTATGCAGCTGCTTCACTAAAATACGACCTCCACTGTCCCTGCACAAAAAGGTGGTGTGGGACAGTGAAAAAAGCTCCAGCACAAGCGGTTTGGGTTTTTTTATTTCCTCCCTAACTCTGTCCCTGCTTCTGACTAACTGCAGCAAACTCTCCCTATGCTCAGATCGGCAGAAGTAAGATGGCGGTCGGCGTGAACCCCTTTATAGCCCCTGTGACGCCGCAGACAGGAAGCCAATCACTGCCATGCCCTTGTCTAAGATGGTGGGGACAGAGACCTATGTCATCACGCTGCCCACACTCTGCATCCTCTTTCATTGGATGAAAAATGGCGGTAACAGCGTCATATGAAACGCGACTTTGGCGCTCTGATCGTGTACCGCATGGCCGATCCCACACTAGGATCGGTTCGGGTTTCATTTAACCCGACTTTGCCTAAAAGTCGCCGATTTATGAAAATGACCGATCCGTTTTGCTCAACGCTAGTATTTACTTATTTATTTATTAATTTGGCTGTAATTGCAGGGCTCAATAACTCCAATGACTGTGGTGACTGCTTGTACATGCGTGTTGGTTTGAGCCTGTGTGTACCCCCGGGGATTTGAATGGGTTTGTATGTTCTTTGAGTGTCCATCATGTGTAATGGGAGACGTTTTTTTTTTTTTCCCATCTCTGTCGTCATCCACCAGGTGTCTCCACTGCGGCTTCACAGGTGGGCCATCAAACATGTTACTAATGGTTGTATATTTAAACAAGAGTCCGGGCACACGCTATCATCTCCCCTGATGAAGCCCTATCAGTGAGGGCGATACGCGTGGGGCTGCACTGGGCCTTTGTCCTCTCCACCTGCTTTCCTGTGGATCTGCTTTTGGGTTGCTACCTCGCACTTGGTAACTTGGCCTCAGCATTTTCTGGGGTCTTTCATTATGTATTGCTGCATCTCCTCACCATATTCATGGTGACCTTGGGACTTATGTTGGAGTCTATTTGGCCACTGTTATTTGCTAGATAGTTTGGTGTATTTTTATCCCATGAGCCACGTAGGTGCAGTTTTTTGCCATCTAGGTATTGGCTCGTTATATTGCCCAGTGTGTTACTATCATGGTTGCTAGGGGGCTTTATATTGCTAGCCTGAAGGACTGTTTTCTGGCTTGCTTCTATTAAACCCTTTTGCCTATAGCTGCACAGGCCTGCATTCAGGTAGTCCTTATCACACTATTTTGTTGGGTACTCACTCTTATACTCAGATTTATATGATTGTGTATGGACAAGGCTCTTTGCTGTTTTTAATTATGTTTTATATTGTGTGTTGTGTGTCAATAAAAATCTAGTTTTTTCATATATGATTTATTATCATGTCTCTTATTTTTGTGTATGTGGTGTGCATATTTGGAGTGATGCTTTTTCTCTCATAGCTCTCAACCCACTTACACATATTTTCCCCTATCCCCATTATTCTCATTTTATGTATCAACCTTTTGTGTGGCACCACTGTGCACTTTTGTGTGGCACCATTGTGAACCACTTTGCAAATTCTCCAAAGTAGAGATTGTCGGTCACAGCGATTAAACCTATAGATTTCATTATGTTTATCTATGAACAAGCCTGGGACATAGCATTTTTGGTAGGCAGTTTACACAGGACTCAAAAGTATAATGAAAAATTTTACGTGCAATTATCAAACTTTATCAGGACAAGGGTGTCCATTTTAATGAATTTTTTTTTTCTGTAAACATCTTTTATCCAATTTATATGACATTCAGATTGGTGGAGATTTTGGTTCTGAGACCCCTAGCAATTACTCAGCAAAGCTCCCTGAATTATTTAGGCAGTCAATGCTTCTGTTGGTACAGTATGCTTCAACCCCTCAGCAATCTGATGGCTTCAGCACCTCCCCACCAATCTGCTGGCTTCAGACCCCCCCACCAATCTGCTGGCTTCAGCCCCCCCTCCCAATCCGCTGACTTTAGCCCCTCCCCTATCAGTCTGCTGGCTTCAGACCCTCCCCCACCAATTTGCTGACCAATCTGTTGGCCCCCCCTCCCAATCCGCTGACTTTAGCCCCTCCCCTATCAGTCTGCTGTTTTCAGACCCTCCCCCACCAATTTGCTGACCAATCTGTTGGCTCTTGCCCCCCCAATCTGCTGGCTTCAGCCCACCGCCCATGTGCTGGCTTCAGACCCCCCCAACAATGTACTGGCTTCTGCCCACCCCACCAATCTACTGGCTTCAGCCCCCCATCAATCTGCCGAGTAGTAAAAAGATATATGGGTACACTTTGAACTCCATTTTTGGCCAGCAAGCAGAGATACTGAATATGATGAACAATGCATACACAAAGTATACTAGAAAGATTAAAGGGTTTTCACAACTTAACACAGGAAAACCTTTTTCAGAATAAAATAAAAAAAATCTAATAATAATACAAAAAAGGTCACCTACCCAGATGAACATGGTAATGCCAAGGAAGGGTCAGACAGGCCGGCCAGGGCACAGTAGTATCCTGCAGGGCATGGCTGGCACTCCTCCAATGTACTCAGGCCTGCAGCCATTGAAAATGACCCTGGAGGGCAGGGAACGGGGGAACGGGTCCCATTAGGGCAAAAGTGACCGGCAGGGCAGATGTCATTCTGTGGGTAATGCAAATCAAAAGACACCTGCAAAGCAGAAAAATAAGGCTATGACAATGGTATAAAAAGCATATTATTATTTAGCAAAAGCAAAGTTGGTAACCGCAATATCATAGAGAAATTATACTACAGCCGTGGTCCTCTTACCCTTGGTGTTATAGGAGTTGGATTAATAGACCCCTGGGAGCAATAGTACCCTGCGTAGCAGTAACCGGTGGGCTTGCTGAGACCCTCAGATGAACAATACATTCCTAGCATCAAGGTAAAAATAAAGCATCATGTCACATGATACTGGCGGCCATCTCTTAACAAGAGCAAAAAGCAAGATCCTTAACCTTCAGAAAGATCTGGATTATGCTTAAAGGGAACCTGTCACCTGAATTTGGCGGGACCGGGTTTGGGTCATATGGGCGGGGTTTTCGTGTGTTTGATTCACCCTTTCCTTACCCGCTGGCTGCATGCTGGCCGCAATATTGGATTGAAGTTCATTCTCTGTCCTCCGGAGTACACGCCTGCGCAAGGCAAGATTGCCTTGTGCAGGCAAGTACTACGGAGGACAGAGAATGAACTTCAATCCAATATTGCAGCCAGCATGCAGCCAGCGGGTAAGGAAAGGGTGAATCAAACACCCGAAAACCCCGCCCATATGACCCAAAACCGGTCCCGCCAAATTCAGATGACAGGTTCCCTTTAAGATTAGTTTTCCATGCTGTGCGATCCACACAGCCGAATGTGATTTGGAAGGTAATGCCTCAGTCTTGCCAACAAAACTGTATAGCCATTGGCCAATGTATGTGGACTAGATTCATCTGCCCCCTGCTGCCACATGCCCAGCCTTAACCTACAACCACCCTATGCCACTCATTATTGGGCAGCAGAGGCTGAACAATTGCACCCCATTGCAACGGATTCATGAGTCTGTAAACCACTGTCCCCATCAGTGGCCCTCCAGCTGCTGCAAAACTACAACTCTCATCATGCCTTTAAAGCTTGTGGCTCTCTGGTATAGTCGTTACCTGTTAGAGAGCCACAGGTTGGGAACGCTCTTGAGATAAAACACCAGCAGCAGACAGTCGGGGCATGATGGGAGTAGTAGTTTTGATAGACCCTCAGTTATGACAGTAGTATCCCTATCTTACATGCTTACCCGCTGGGCAGGTCTCGCAGTCAGATATACTAGAAGCTCCGGTCTTGGATCCGTACGTTCCAGCTGGACATGGATACACAGTGATGAAACTAGCACCTTTAGGGCAGTAATGCCCGGAGGGACACAGTGCTGGCATTGATATTCCAGAACCTAAAAATCAAATTATATTTTCTATAACTAATGATTCATATAGTGGATGCACATTATGGGTCAGTGATCGTCTCCAGGAAACAGTAATAATTGACCGATCTGCAGCTGGCTATAGTTTAGGGGTTCATCCAACATGAAAACGCAGTAAATAGAGCAAAAAGTATCCAGAAAATATGTACATAAATTATTAATTAAACCATAAAACAAGAAATCTATAACTCACTGTGATTGCCAGATCCGCAGTAAAATCCTGTAGGACAGGGGCTGCAGGCTTCTCGCCCTTCTAGTGACTGGTAGCTGCCACTTGCACAAGGTTCTGGTGCTGCTGAACCTGCCGGACAGTAAAACCCGCTGGGGCAGCGATAAGCAGATGGCCGGGGGGAGATCTGACCAGGAGGGCAATAAAATCCTGGAGCACAAACGCCTTGCCACACTGATTTTCCACTGCCTTAAAAACAGAATTTAATGTAAATAATACAAAATGCAAAGGTGTTTGGTAAAGATGCGCCAATATTACCTTCCAGCACCCATAACAAAATGGCTAAATTTTCAGACTTTCTAGTCTAAGTTCACACTGTGTAAATATTGCAGAGAATTTGTCATTCAGATACAATATGAGATATGATCACTTGAGCATGTGGGTCAAAAGCCTGAGGCTGCACTACTCGGAGATCCTGATATTCAGATTCATGTGCAGCAATGTCAAGAGACTTGTGTGAACACAAAACATAACATCCATCCCTGTGTTAGAGGGTCAGTTTTCAGCATATATCCTCTGTGCCATCCCGAGTGAGGAGACATGTTTGGGGTCATTTACTGACAAATACATGGGTTGTTTTACCTGAAAAAAGTGATTGAGCAGGTCACACCACCCAGATGCGGAGGGGACAGACTGGCCTCCCTTAAACGAAGGGAGTCGTTCTGGATCCATACCCTTGATACCCTACACCCCAAAGGTCTCAACAGAGATTATGACCTTACTGTCACATAAATGTATGGGCTTCTTTTCAACTGTTTTTAACCAGTTGCCTGGTATTGTTAAATTGTAACTATCTGTAACCTTGTTTATGATGATAATTGTATTATGTTGGTAACCGTATTCTTGCAATGGCAGAATCCCTAACAAATTTTTCTGTTTCTCTAGAGCCGATTATATTGAATCACCAGGACTCTTCTTCTTTTCTCCGGGTCACAATGGATAGAATACGAATGACCATCACCTCCACATCCACCAGCGCTGTTATCACCTTACGTACCATCCGGGATTTCCCTGCTGTATCCACGTACACAGTGCACATACTCTATAGTCCCGCCTCCCACCTCTAGCGTCCCCCGATTGGCTGACACAGTCTTGTCAGTCACGGCAGCAATGTGCTGTCATTTCCGGCACGTCACTTCCGGCTCAGCCGGCACACACATAAGGAACGCCGCTTTGGCGTCCTTACACTCGGGCATTTTGCCGACAGCGGTGGACACCGCGTCAGGACCCGACCATACCAGGTAACACTCCTACCACTACCTTCTGCCCCCACATCGCGGCATAATGACGTTACTTACTCTGCATCAATCCTGACCTGAGCACTTCTTCCTTCACAGCATACAGTCGTGCTTCTTTGTTTCCCTTAACGGACAAATCCTTCAGGTACTGGCTATCTCTTGGGGACTTTATAATATGTGCACGGACACACCTTTATATTTATGACCTTTATGATTGACATGGCGGGTTTTCCCCTTTTCGCATTATAGTGATAACCCACGGATTTAACAGGCTTACTGAGTGGATTCTCAGTTACCCTATAGTACGGTACGAACAGCCTTATCTTTTTTCTCCACTCTATTCACTGTTACTAGGGGGCTATAGGTGGACTAAGCGGCTCCTCATTTTGGTTGTTTCTATTATAAGAAAAATTATGACCACATGACTCATTGTATATACCTTTGTTTTTTCTGTTTTTCTTTCATTTTCTTTTACCAGTTTATTTAACATCGTATGTATTTACAGTTGTATTTACAGATGTATATTTCTCTATTTTTTTTTCCATAAATATTGTAGTAACTGACGAAGGCCATACTAGGCCGAAACGTTTTTTTCGTACTACAGAATAAAAAATCTCAAGTTTAATCTAAGTTGAGTGCCGGGTTCTTTGTATTTACACGTATATGGTTTGGGAACCTACCCGTGCACCTTAGTCGCTGTGCTCACGTGTTTTGTTTCACTGCACTACTCGGAGATCCTGATATTCAGATTCATGTGCAGCAATGTCAAGAGACTTGTGTGAACACAAAACATAACATCCATCCCTGTGTTAGAGGGTCAGTTTTCAGCATATATCCTCTGTGCCATCCCGAGTGAGGAGACATGTTTGGGGTCACTTACTGACAAATACATGTTTTACCTGTTTTATACCCAACTTAAAGCGAACCTGTCAGTTTGATTTTGCTAAGTAAACTACAGACACTGTCAGGTTGGCGCTGCTAAACGGATTAAAATGATACCTGGGGTGAAGAAATCAGTTTTGTAGTTCTTGTGTAATCTCTGTTAGAAGTTTTCGGCTAATGATATGCCTGTGATCCGGGGCGGGACTGTAGACAGAGTCTTATGTTCCTGCTCTGAGCCATAGAAACCAATGAGAGACCTGCCCACAGAACGTTGGTTTCACATCAGAGGAGAGGCACAGAATTTGGTGGTTGCATATCAGAGCAGATGCAAAGAACTGGGTGATTACACAACAGAGGAGATGTGCTGAACTGGGAGGCTACACATCAGAGCAGAGGCAGAGAACTTGGTGGTTACACATCAGAGCACAGGTGCAGAATGTGGTGGTTACACATTGGAGCAGAGGCATAGAACTTTGTGGTTACACATTGGAGCAGAGGCACAGAACTTGGTGGTTACACATTGGAGCAGAGGCACAGAACTTGGTTGTTACACATTGGAGCAGAGGCACAGAACTTGGTGGTTACACATTGGAGCAGAGGCACAGAACTTGGTGGTTACACATTGGAACAGAGGCACCAAACTTGGTGATTATAATATCAGGAAGAGACTTAATAATTTTGGTTGTCATCTCATTCTGATAGATCAGAAGCATCCTTACTTGAATTAAGGGCCCACAGGCCTCACCATGTGACCACAACTCCGTCACACATAAGGCAGCATAATAAAGGTGATTTCAAATAATCTGACGCATCGCCTGTAAGGGAAGGGTTCAGTGCTTCTATCTGCAACAATACACTCTGTTATTCATTAAGGTGGTGACTTGGGTCAGGACTTCTCCTCAGAGCAGCCTCAGGTTTCGGGCCTAGGACTTCAAGTGATTTTGTGTTTCTCTATTCAACTAAAGCTTGTAGACGATCCTTCCAAAAATGCTGAATATCTGGCAGTAAAATGCTTCATAGTATAGGTTTACACATATAATTTGTCCTCCATAGAATTCTTGATAGTAACTTACCATTACAGAAGTGCCCAGATGGACACAGCTCACAGTCACTAGGTGCCTTGTTGCCACTGACTGGAGCATAGGTGCCACTGTCACAAGGAACAGGCGAGGGGGTACCTTCTGGACAGTAGTATCCAGAAGAACAAATTGTTTGATTGGAACGGGATGAGCAAACATCACAGAAGTGTCCAGCCTCGCAGTCCCCTAACAAAAAAAACAGTGGCAGTTATGAACAAAAAAGTCGTAGTTACTCACCGATAACGGTGTTTCTCAGAGCCCATGACAGCACTACCAGAGAGAGGGAATCCGCCCTTCAGGGACAGGAAACCTACAGGATAAAAAGGGCGGTACCTCTCTCCTGCCTCAGTTTAGTTTACAGAGCATCAGAGGTCCTCCAGGTTAGTGATAACAAGAAATACACATATTTTAGCAAAATACTTATGAAGATTACACCGTGTCTAAATCAAACACACACTTCGTATAATAAAGTGCTCACCGCACACGTGATAAGGGGGGGAATAAGCAGGTGCTGTCATGGGCTCTGAGAAACACCGTTATCGGTGAGTAACTACGACTTTCTCAGTCGCCCATGACAGCACTACCAGAGAGAATTGCAGAGATTATTGCTTTAGGGAGGGACCACAGCCTGCAAGACCCTTCTTCCGAAGGTTAAGTCCGACGAAGAGGCTAAGTCTAAGCGATAGTGCCTAAAGAAGGTTGAAGGTGTTGACCAGGTGGCCGCCTTACAGATTTTATCTATTGGTACCTCCGACCTTTCGGCCCAGGAGGTCGCCATAGCCCTTGTAGAGTGTGCCTTGAGTCCTTCAGGAACTGCATTTCCCGTGGACGAGTATGCCAAGGCTATCGCATCAGTAACCCAACGAGCTATAGTGCCTTTGGAGGCTTTGAGTCCTTTCCTAGGTCCCTGAAAGCAGACAAAAAGACAGCCTTCCTTCCTACACTGACGGGAGGATTCTAGGTAGTGTATTAGACACCTTCTCACATCTAAGGTGTGGAATTTTTCCTCTTTTTGATTTTTCGGGTTTGGACAGAAGGAAGGAAGGATTATTTCCTGGGATCTATGGAAATTGGAAGCAACTTTGGGTAGATAAGCAGGGTCTGTTCTTAATATTACCCTATCCTCCATGATTTGTGTGAAGGGAGGGTTCGCAGATAGAGCCTGAAGGTCACTAATCCTACGGGCAGATGTTAGGGCTGTAAGAAGGGCCGTTTTGAGGGATAAGATTTTAAGTGGTATCAAATCTATGGGTTCAATCGGGGGTTCTGTCAGAGCTGATAGTACTAAATTTAAGTCCCAAGATGGAGGGTTTCTGATTTTTATTGGCCTAGACCGTACAGCGGCTTTAATGAATCTTGCTATCCATGGGTTAGTGGCAATACTATCATTGTATAACGCCCCTAAGGCCGCTACTTGTACCTTTAAGGTGCTCACCGATAGGCCCATATCCAAACCTTTCTGCAGGAACTCTAATATTTTGACCACTGGAACCCCATCTTGTAGTCTTACCCCGGAGGTGGACAGAAACTTTTTCCAAGTTTTACCATAAATTTTAGTTGTTATTGTCTTCCTACTTTTTAATAGCGTGGAGACTAAATTATCTGAGAATCCCCTTGCCCTTAGCAGTGACCTTTCAAGTTCCACGCTGTCAAGTGTAGATTTGCCGACTGAGGGTGGAACACCGGCCCCTGTGATAAGAGGTCCGGAAGATCCGGAAGGACCCAGGGATCTGTGACCAATAGGATTCTCAGCCCGGAAAACCAGGCCCTTTTGGGCCAGAAGGGGGCTATTAGAATGATACTCGCCCTGTCCTGTCTTATCTTCCGTAGGACTGCCGGTATAAGTATATAAGGGGGAAAGGCATATGTCAGACCGCGAGTCCAGGGAATCGAGAATGCATCCAGTGCTCGGGGGTTCCCTCTGTGGTTTAGAGAACAAAACTGTTTTATTTTTCTGTTCTCTATACTGGCGAAGAGGTCTACTACTGGTACCCCCCAGATTTTTGTGATCTGATCTGATCGAAGACCCTTTGGTTCAGAGCCCATTCCCCCTGTTTTAGCTGGGTACGGCTTAGGAAGTCTGCCTTTTTGTTCACTACGCCTCTTATGTGCAACGCCGAGAGGGATAGGAAGTGATGTTCGGCTAAGGTGAAGATTTGGGAGGTAGTTTCCATCAGGGCCTGGGATCTGGTCCCCCCCTGGTGGTTCAGGTAGGCCACTACTACTTGATTGTCCGAGAAAACCCGGACATGTTGTCCCCGTCTTTGGGAAGAAAAACTGACAGAGCATGGCTCACTGCGCAAAGTTCTTTTTGATTTGAGGATACCTGGTATTTAACCCCTCTGATGCCGCTGTCAATAGTGACAGCGGCATAGAGGGGGATCGCGCAGGGACGGGGGCTCCCTGCGCTCTCCCACCGGAGCAACGCGATGAGATCGCGCTGCTCCGGTGACCTGGAAGGAGTCCCCGGATCCAAGATGGCCACGGGACTCCTTCCGGGTCATGAGATGACCCTGCTTGCCGGCGTCTGCTGAGAATTCCTCATAGCAGGCGCTGGCAAGCCTCTGCAATGTGCCTGTCAGATCGATGATCTGACAGAGTGCTGTACACACTGTCAGATCACCGATCTGTGATGTCCCCCCCTGGGACAAAGTAAAAAAGTAAAAAAAAGATTTTTCCACATGTGTAAAAAAAATATAAAAAAATTCCTAAATAAAGAAGAAAAAAAAAAAAAATTCCCATAAATACATTTCTTTATCTAAATAAAAAAAAATCACACAATAAAAGTACACATATTTAGTATCGCCGCGTCCGTAACGACCCCACCTATAAAACTATATCACTAGTTAACCCCTTCAGTGAACACCGTAAAAAAAAAAAAAAAAAACGAGGCAAAAAACAACGCTTTCTTCTCATACCGCCAAACAAAAAGTGGAATAACACGCGATCAAAAAGACGGATATAAATAAGCATGGTACCGCTGAAAACATCATCTTGTCCCGCAAAAAAAAAGCCGCCATACAGCATCATCAGCAGAAAAATAAAAAAGTTATAGCTCTCAGAATAAAGGGATGCAAAAACAATTATTTTTTTATATAAAATAGTTTTTATTGTGTAAAAGCGCCAAAACATAAAAAAATTACATAAATGAGGTATCGCTGTAATCGTACTGACCCGAAGAATAAAACTGCTTTATCCTTTTTACCAAACGCGGAACGGTATAAACGCCCCCCTAAAAGAATTTCAGGAATTGCTGGTTTTTGTTAATTCCGCCTCCCAAAAATCAGAATAAAAAGCGATCAAAAAATGTCATGTGCCCGAAAATGGTACCAATAAAAACGTCAACTCGTCCCGCAAAAAACAAGATCTCACATGACTCTGTGGGCCAAAATATGGAAAAATTATAGCTCTCAAAATGTGGTGATGCAAAAACTATTTTTTGCAATAAAAAGCGTCTTTTAGTGTGTGATGGCTGCCAATCATAAAAATCCGCTAAAAAAACGCTATAAAAGTAAATCAAATCCCCCTTCATCACCCCCTTAGTTAGGGAAAAATAATACAATTTAAAAAAATATATTTATTTCCATTTTCCCGTTAGGCTACTTTCACACTAGCGTCGGTATGGGGCCGTCGCGCTGCGTCGGCCCGACATACCGACGCATACTGTGCAAGCGCCGCACAACGGGGGCAGCGGATGCTGTTTTTCCACGCATCCGCTTGCCCATTGTGAGGTGCGGGGAGGTGGGGGCGGAGTTCCAGCCACGCATGCGCGGTCGGAAATGGTGGACCGTCGGCACAAAAAAAGTTACATGTAACGTTTTTTGCTGCCGGCGGTCCACCACAACACGACGCAACCGTCGCACGACGCTTGCGACGTGTGTCAATATGTCGCTAATGTTAGTCTATGGGGAAAAAACGCATCCTGCAGATGACTTTGCAGGATGCGTTTTTTCGCCAAAACGACGCATTGCGACGTATGCAAAAAAAGCTAGTGTGAAAGTAGCGCTAGGGTTAGGACTAGGGTTAGGGTTGGGGTTAGGGCTAGGGCTGGGGTTAGGGTTGGGGTTAGGGTTTCAGTTAGAATTGGGGAGTTTTCACTGTTTAGGCACATCAGGGGCTCTCCAAACGCGACATGGCATCCGATCTCAACGCGTTTGTTTGCGTTAAAAACGCATGCGTTTTTATAGAAAAAAAACAGAACACACACTGAAAAGTCACCCACCACCATCAAGGTGATAAAGGGATCCAAACCCTAACCCTACCCCTAAACTCACCCCTAACCGTTTAATGAACATTTTCTGACAGTCATAGTGCCACGTATTTCAGTGCCACGATATTTCAGTGCCACGTCTTTCAGTGCCATGTCTTTCAGTGCCACGTCTTTCAGTGCCACGTCTTTCAGTGCCACGTCTTTCAGTGCCACGAATTTCAGTGCCACGTATTTAAGTGCCACAATATTTCAGTGAAATACGTGGCACTGAAATATCGTGGCATTTACGTGAAATACGTGGCACTGAAATATCGTGGCATTTACGTGAAATACGTGGCACTGAAATATCGTGGCATTTACGTGAAATACGTGGCACTGAAATATCGTGGCACTTATATACGTGGCACTTATATACGTGGCACTTATATACGTGGCACTTATATACGTGGCACTTATAAACGTGGCCACTGAAATATCGTGGCACTTGTATACGTATATATGTATATACGTATATAAACGTATTTCAGTGCCACGTATTTCAGTGCCACGTATTTCAGTGCCACGTATTTCAGGTTAGGGTTAGGGGTAGGGTTAGGGTTTTTTGTTTTTTTCTCGTTTTCCTGTGTTTTTCTATAAAAACGCATGCGTCTAAAAAACGCATGCGTTTTACCGCGTTTACATGCGTTTTTTCACACATGCGTTTTTTTAAAAAACGCATGCAGATAAAAACGCAAGTGTGAAACCAGCCTTACCCTTGGGAAAATAAAAACGTGGGGGCTAAAATATAATTTTCGTGGGAAAAAATATATTTTTTATTTTCACGGCTCTGCGTGATAAACTGTAGTGAAACACTTGTTGGTTCAAAGTTCTCACAACACATCTAGATAAGTTCCGTGGGGGGTCTAGTTTCCAATATGGGGTCACTTGTGGGGGGTTTCTACTGTTTAGGTACATCAGGGGCTCTGCAAATGCAACATGACACCTGCAGACCAATCCATCTAAGTCTGCATTACAAACGGCGCTCCTTCCCTTCCGAGCTCTGCCGTGCGCACAAACAGTGGTTCCCCCCCATATATGGGGTATCAGCGTACTCAGGACAAATTGGACAACAACTTTTGTTGTCCAATTTCTCCTGTTACCCTTGGGAAAATAAAAACGTGGGGGCTAAAATATAATTTTCGTGGAAAAAAAAATATTTTTTATTTTCACGGCTCTGCGTGATAAACTGTAGTGAAACACTTGTTGGTTCAATGTTCTCACAACACATCTAGATAAGTTCCGTGGGGGGTCTAGTTTCCAATATGGGGTCACTTGTGGGGGGTTTCTACTGTTTAGGTACATCAGGGGCTCTGCAAATGCAACATGACACCTGCAGACCAATCCATTTAAGTCTGTATTTCAAACGGCGCTCCTTCCCTTCCGAGCTCTGCCGTGCGCCCAAACAGTGGTTCCCCCCAATGTATGGGGTATCAGCGTACTCAGGACAAATTGGACAATAACTTTTGTGGTCCAATTTCTCCTGTTACCCTTGGGGGAAAAAAATTGCGGGCTAAAACATCATTTAGTGGAAAGAAAAAATGATTTTTTAATTTTCATAGCGCTACATTCTAAACTTTAGTGAAACAATTGGGGGTTAAAAGTGCTCACCACACATCTAGATAAGTTCCTTAGGGGGTCTTCTTTCCAAAATGGTGTCACTTGTGGGGGTTTCCACTGTTTAGGCACGTCAGGGGCTCTCCAAACACGACATGGGTTCCGATCTCAATTCCAGCCAATTTTGCATTGAAAAGTCAAATGGCGCTCCTTCCCTTCCGAGCTCTGCCATGCGCCCAAACAGTGGTTTATCCCCATATATGAAGTATCAGCGTACTCAGGACAAATTGCACAACAACTTTTGGGGTCCAATTTATCCTGCTACCCTTGGGAAAATAAAAAATTTGGGGCAAAAAGATCATTTTTTGTGAAAATTAATATTAATTTTTTTTTACGGCTCTACATTATAAACTTCTGTGAAGCACTTGGAGGTTTAAAGTGCTCACCACACATCTAGATTAGTTCCTTAGAGGGTCTACTTTCCAAAATGGTGTCACTTGTGGGGGTTTCCACTGTTTAGGCACGTCAGGGGCTCTCCAAACATGACATGGGTTCCGATCTCAATTCCAGCCAATTTTGCATTGAAAAGTCAAATGGCGCTCCTTCCCTTCCGAGCTCTGCCATGCGCCCAAACAGTGGTTTATCCCCATATATGAAGTATCAGCGTACTCAGGACAAATTGCACAACAACTTTTGGGGTCCAATTTATCCTGCTACCCTTGGGAAAATAAAAAATTTGGGGCAAAAAGAACATTTTTTGTGAAAATTAATATTATTTTTTTTTTACGGCTCTACATTATAAACTTCTGTGAAGCACTTGGAGGTTCAAAGTGCTCACCACACATCTAGATTAGTTCCTTAGAGGGTCTACTTTCCAAAATGGTGTCACTTGTGGGGGTTTCCACTGTTTAGGCATGTCAGGGGCTCTCCAAACACAACATGGGTTCCGATCTCAATTCCAGCCAATTTTGCATTGAAAAGTCAAATGGCGCTCCTTCCCTTCCGAGCTCTGCCATGTGCCCAATCAATGGTTTACCCCAACATGTGGGGTATCGGCGTACTCAGGACAAATTGTACAACGACTTTTGTGGTCCAATTTCTCCTGTTACCCTTGGTAAAATAAAACAAATTGGATCTGAAGTAAAAATTTTGTGAAAAAAAAGTTAAATGTTAAATTTTTTTTAAACATTCCAAAAATTCCTGTGAAGCACCTGAAGGGTTAATAAACTTTTTGAATGTGGTTTTGAGTACCTTGAGGGGTGCAGTTTTTAGAATGGTGTCACTTTTGGGCATTTTCTGTCATATAGACCCCTCAAAGTCACTTCAAGTGTGAGGTGGTCCGTAAAAAAAATGGTTTTGCAAATTTTGTTGCAAAAATGAGAAATCGCTTTTCAACTTTTAACCCTTATAACTCCCTAACAAAAAAAAATTATGGTTCCAAAATTGTGCTGATGTAAAGCAGACATGTGGGAAATGTTGTTTATTAACTATATTATGTGATATAACTCTCTAATTTAAGGGCATAAAAACAAAAAATTTGAAAATTGCAAAATTTTCATAATTTTCAACAAATTTCTTTTTTTTCACAAATAAATGCAAGTCATATCGAAGACGTTTTACCACTATCATAAAGTACAATATGTCACGAGAAAACAATCTCAGAATCACCAGGATCCGTTGAAGCGTTTCAGAGTTATGACCTCATAAAGTGACAGTGGTCAGAATTGTAAAAATTGGCCGTGTCAGTTAGGTGAAAACAGGCTTCGGGGTGAAGGGGTTAAGGTCATATGAGGGTTTGAGCGAGCTCCGGACACAATGCTTAGTATTTTTTGTTTCTTCAGGTCTGGAAGGCGACATTCCTGTAAAACCGAGTCCAGAGTTAGGCCCAGAAACTCTTGCACCAAGGTCGGTTCCAGTTTTGACTTCTGGAGATTTAGGAGCCAACCTAATTCTGTTAGAGTTTTTATCACTCTGCTGCACTGTTGGCGACAATGTTGGGCTGAGTTGCTGACAATCAGGAAGTCGTCTAGGTATGGTATTATAATAACATCTTCCTCCCTTATGTGGGCCATCATTTCTGCTACCACCTTGGTAAAAACACGGGGCGCTACCGAAATGCCAAACGGGAGGGCCTTGTACTGGTATTCTTTTACTACTCCCTCCATGACTACTGCTAGTCTGAGGTATTTCTGTGAGTTTTTGTGGATGGGGACGTGATAGTACGCGTCGCTGAGATCCAACACTACCATGAAACAATTTGGAAACAGGTTTTTTATTGTAGATCTTATCGATTCCATTTTGAATGTTTGATTCTTTACAAAACTGTTTAATCTCCGTAGATTTATTATTGTGCGGAAGGAACCGTCCGGCTTTGGAATCAGAAACAGTGGGGAAAAGAATCCTTTTCCTCTTTCCGGTAATGGAACTTCTCGGATCACATCCTTGGTTATGAGTTTTGAGATTTCTAGTTCCAAGGCCTGTTGTTGCCGCCATGAAGGTTTCAATGGAGTGACCACATAGTGTTGGGGAGGAAGGGTGGTAAAGTTTATTTGAAGTCCCATTTTTATTAGGTTTAAAATCCAAGTACTGGAAGAGATTTTTTCCCAGGCCGGAAGGTATTGAGACAGTCTCCCTCCCACCCTGGGGGAGGTGTCACTTAGGGTTTTTTTTATTTCTGGGGGAGTTGCCAAAGAGGAAGCCCCTGTCTCTATTTCTCCCCTCCTCCCACCTGTTCTGTTCTCTAGGGGGGCGTCTGCGGAAAAATTTCCTGTTCCGAAAGGGCCGCCTAACGTATGGTGCGGCCAGGTTAGGGAACCCCTTCTTCTTATCCCCTGCTTTTTGTAAAATGTCATCTAGGGTTTCCCCAAACAGAAATTTTCCCTCACATGGGATTGAACAAAGTTTTTGTTTTAATATAAATAAACAGGTATCCAGAAGGCGCTGCCCAAAAACTGAATAAATTTGCAGCAAATATGATGATGAAAACCACCCTATTCATCAAATGATAAACACTGTAAAAGATATATAAAGGATATATTTGCGCTAAAAATATCAGTATAAAAATATAAATAAATGTGTGTAAGAGGGTGGTGCTGTTATGCATAATAAGAAACCCGCTGTCACTTTAAGAGGCTGCACCCCCCTTTGTCTATGTGATGGTATGTTCTGCTGTTCTCCCCTGCTCTTGTTTTGCTATGGACTGCTCAAGGCTGAGTGAAGAGGTGGAGCTGTAGCAGCGTGCAGGAAGAAGTCTCCAGAGGGAAGATAGAAATACTGTGTGTTGTGTTCTGTCCTGTTTTGCAAGGAAGAGACTTTGGCTGCAAGAAAGATTACACAGCTTGAGACGAACTGTGTTTGTCAGATAGACTTTCCCGTTTACAGCAAAGAGTGGCTGTTCTGCGCTGGTTGGTGAAGCCACGAAGATACTTGAAAGGGGACTTACAGTTTCCAGGAGCAAGAAGACCTCGCTTTGCAGAGCCGATAGGAATCCGTGCGCACCACCGTTTTGGACTTCTGGGGGCCCCCTGGGACTGGACCTGTGTCCCCAACATCACCGTGAGTCTGTTCCTGCCTGGTGCACCAGTTAGGGCATAGTGAAGGCTACAGTAGCTAGAGCACGGTAGCCGTGTGGCCTGCGTAGTAGAGGCCAGGGAGGCTATATGCAGAGTAGCATTGAGATATATATGTTTTATTGTGTAAAGTTGCTGGTGAGATAGATTCTGAGTTTATGATTGTTGAAGCACTGTGCGGTTATATAGACAAGTTGACTCATGTGCATTATCTTTTGCTATTGTAAATCCGCTTTTGCATCTTCCATGTCCCCTCCATTCCCTGTCTCCCAATAAATCCATCCTTTGTTGATTGCACCTCGTCTTGTGTACAGTAGTCTCCTGCACCGTGGTGGTCCCCGGGCCATCGCTTCAAGTGGCGCTGCGAGCAGGGTACTGTCACTAAGATGGAGGCAGCAGACAGCAATGGCGGGAATGCTAACATTAATGGGGATGCTGTGGGCATTGGTGGAACCCCTGCAAGGACACTCCCTATGGGCACCATATTTAGTGTGCTCCCAAAATTTGACGGCAAGAATATGCCACTGTCCGACTGGGTGTCTCGGCTGCAATGCACCCTGAAGATTTATAACATAAGCCCAGTCCTTGAAGTGGATATTGCTTTAACTGCCCTAGAGGGGGAAGCCCGCAGAAACGTCTGCCTACAACCAGAACTCACCCGCAGTACCCTGAAGGAGCTAGTGAAGTTCCTGGAAGAGATCTACGGTGAGACCGCTAGCGCGGGACATCTTCGCGCCAAATTTTTCTCTAGGCTGCAGCGGGAAGAAGAAGGAATTTCTCAGTATGCAACAGTACTGCAAGAAGTGTTCGAAGAGGTGCAGAGAAAGGAGGCAGATGGACTTGGCGGCATGGGCTCTAAAGACCGGATACTCCGGGAGCAATTCATTCTGGGACTACACAGTACATCCTTGAGGAGAGCACTGTCAGAACGGATCCGGGCAGACCCGGCCCTTACGTTTCGTCAAGTCCTGGCGGAAACAGTGGCCAGAAGTAAAGAAGAAAGCTGTGCGTCTGGAGTGATGCGTGTCCAGAGCACCGATGCCAGAGGGGACCCAAACCATCAAGAAGTGCTGGTCCAGGTAGTGCAAGATTTGCAGCGGTCCCTTGTGAACGTACAAGAGAAACTGACCCAGATGGAGCGGAGAGTGGGGGAACTACAAGAAACTGACCCACCATACTCATATAACCATTCTTCGGCCCGATCGACAAGGAATCAGTGGGAACAAGCCCCCTCCCGTCAGACATCGGCGGCCCGAGGACAGGCTGGAAGTACCCCTCGGCGAGGGGGAGGCGTTCAATGCTGGGAGTGTAGAGGACGGGGGCACCTTGCCAGAGACTGTCGGAACTATACTCAAGGCCAGTGGAAGCCGCCGTTAAACTACCAACCCCCGCAGTAGTGCGGCACTCTGCGGGGGAGGCGAGAAGAGAGGCCGCTCCATATCATAACGAACACTTGATCGCTGGGAGCCCCATCCTACGTGCTGAATTTGAAGGAATTCTGGTGGATTGCCTGGTAGATACCGGGTCACAAGTGACAACGATGCCAGAAGCATACTTCAAGCAGCATTTCCAGGACCTGGCCAAGCCAGAGAAAGAGACATTGATCCGGTTGTTTGCTGCCAACCAACAACCGATCCCGGTCACAGGGGTCGTGTGGATGAATATTCGAATCTGTGGCCAAGAAGTTGGGAGAAAAGGGATCCTGCTAGTCCCTGAGCCTATCAAGAAAGATGTGCCTGTAGTACTGGGAATGAATATCCTACGTGAACTCGATCAGATTATGTTGACCAAGCGGGGACCTGGATATTGGAAGAAGGCTACCCCACATAAGCCTACTCAAGAAGCCCTTCAACGACTGATCCGCATCTGTGGGACGCAGAAGAGTGTGCCATCTTATCAGACGGTAGGGGTCATCCGGGCTCCTGGGAAAGAACCTGTAATCCTACCTCCCGAGCAAGAAACTATAGTGTACCTCCCAGTGGGGACTCACCGCAACCTTGATGGGTTGGAAGTGGTTGTTCAGCCTGTGGTAGGCGGAGGAGTGGATCAAGAAGTCATGATAGCTCGTACGATAGCTGTGGTCCAGCGAGGACATGTCCCCATAAGAGCTTTGAATGTGAGCCCCAGGGAGGTCGCCTTGCCACGAGGGACAGATCTGGCCCTGGTGTACCTGCATAAGGGTGAAGTGGTGAGTCAGAAGGAGATGTCTTTATCACCGAAAGAAGGCGTGGGGTGGGCCCTGGCAGTTGCTGCGGAAGACGAAGAGACACCATCCCCGGAGTGGAGTGGACGGGTCATCCTTGAGCAAATGGAAGTGGATGTGAAGGCTATGGGCCCTGAGCGTGTGCAAGCGATAGAAACTATGCTGTGGAAGAATCAGGCCGCATTCGCCCGTCATGCCGAAGATTTCGGCTGTACTGAAGCCATCACGCATGAGATCCCGACTGGGGAAGCTCGTCCAATTCGAGAACGATACCGGCAGATCCCGCCCAAAATGTACCAAGAGGTGAAAACGTTACTGGGGCAGATGCTGGATTCAGGAGTGGTGCAGAGTAGTCAGAGCCCTTGGGCAGCCCCGGTGGTGCTCGTCAAGAAAAAGGACGGGACCTGTCATGATCTCTGCAGGCAGAGATCATAGCAAGCCTATAGAGGGACAAGCTCTCGGAAGATGGAACTATACTGACCATGAACTAAGCCTGCCGCGCAACTAGAAATAGCCAGGTAGCATTTCCTATTTATCGCTAGATGCCCAGCTCTGGCCTAAGACCTAAATAGCTAGCAGAGGGAAATATAAGACCTGGCTCACCTCTAGAGAAATATTCCAAAGAAGACAGTAGCCCCCCACATATAATGACGGTGAGTTCAGATGAAACAACAAACGCAGCAGGAAAATAGTCTTAGCAAATTTGAGGTCCGCTTACTAGATAGCAGAAGACAGATAGTATACTTTCATGGTCAGCAGAAAAACACTAACAAAACACCATCCAGAGATTACCTTAAACTCTGGCATTAACTCATAACGCCAGAGTAGCAATCCCTGATCAACGAGAGCTTTCCAGACACAGTAACAAAACCTCAGCTGTGAACTGGAACAAATAGGCAAAACAAAACATGGACAAAAGTCCAACTTATCTAGTAGTAGTCTAGAAGCAGGAACAAGCACTGAGAGGCATCAGATAACATTGATGACCGGCAAGAAACCACCAGAGAAATGAGCTTAAATAGCGACACCCACTACTGATGGAATCAGGTGAAACAGGAAAGAGGATGACAAGTCCAATTCCACAAGCGGCCACCGGGGGAGCCCAGAATCCAAATTCACAACAGTACCCCCCCCTCAAGGAGGGGGCACCGAACCCTCACCAGATCCACCAGGGCGACCAGGATGAGCCCTATGGAAGGCACGAACAAGATCAGAAGCATGAACATCAGATGCATTGACCCAAGAATTATCCTCCTGGCCGTAACCCTTCCAGTTGACCAGATACTGGAGTTTCCGTCTGGAAACACGAGAGTCCAAAATTTTCTCCACAACGTACTCCAACTCACCCTCAACCAACACCGGAGCAGGAGGCTCAACTGAAGGTACAACAGGTACCTCATACCTGCGCAATAACGACCGATGAAAAACGTTATGAATGGAAAAGGACGCAGGGAGGTCCAAACGGAAAGAAACAGGATTAAGAATCTCCAATATTCTATAAGGGCCGATGAACCGAGGTTTAAACTTAGGAGAAGAGACCCTCATAGGGACAAAACGAGAAGACAACCACACTAAATCTCCAACACAAAGCCGAGAACCAACACGACGATGACGGTTGGCAAAACGCTGAGTCTTCTCCTGGGACAACTTCAAATTGTCCATAACCTGCCCCCAAATGTGATGCAATCTCTCCACCACCGCATCCACTCCAGGACAATCCGAGGATTCCACCTGACCGGAGGAAAATCGAGGGTGAAACCCCGAATTACAGAAAAACGGGGACACCAAGGTGGAAGAACTGGCCCGATTATTGAGGGCGAACTCTGCCAATGGCAAAAAAGCAACCCAATCATCCTGGTCAGCAGAGACAAAACACCTCAGATATGTCTCAAGGGTCTGATTAGTCCGCTCGGTCTGGCCATTAGTCTGAGGGTGAAAAGCAGACGAAAAAGACAAATCTATGCCCATCCTAGCACAGAATGCCCGCCAAAATCTAGACACAAATTGGGTACCTCTGTCAGAAACAATATTCTCAGGAATACCGTGCAATCGGACAACATTCTGAAAAAACAGAGGAACCAACTCAGAAGAAGAAGGCAACTTGGGCAGAGGAACCAAATGGACCATTTTAGAGAAACGGTCACAGACCACCCAGATGACAGACATCTTCTGGGAAACAGGCAGATCTGAAATAAAATCCATCGAGATGTGTGTCCAAGGCCTCTTAGGAATAGGCAAGGGCAACAGCAGTCCGCTAGCCCGAGAACTACAAGACTTGGCCCGAGCACAAACGTCACATGACTGCACAAAGACTCGCACATCTCGTGACAGAGAAGGCCACCAGAAGGATCTTGCCACCAAATCCCTGGTACCAAAAATTCCGGGATGACCTGCCAATGCAGAAGAATGTACCTCAGAGATGACTCTGCTGGTCCAATCATCCGGAACAAACAGTCTATCAGGCGGACAACGATCCGGTCTATCCGCCTGAAACTCTTGCAAGGACCGCCGCAGATCAGGAGAAACGGCCGACAAAATTACTCCCTCCCTAAGGATACCTGTGGGTTCAGAATTACCAGGAGAGTCCGGGTCAAAACTCCTAGAAAGGGCATCTGCCTTAACATTCTTAGAACCCGGTAGGTATGACACCACAAAATTAAAGCGAGAAAAAAATAAAGACCAGCGCGCCTGTCTAGGATTCAGGCGTCTGGCAGTCTCAAGATAAATCAAATTTTTGTGGTCAGTCAATACCACCACCTGATGTCTAGCCCCCTCGAGCCAATGGCGCCACTCCTCAAACGCCCACTTCATGGCCAAAAGCTCCCGATTCCCAACATCATAATTCCGCTCTGCGGGCGAAAATTTGCGAGAAAAGAAGGCACAAGGCCTAATGACGGAGCAGTCGGAACCTTTCTGCGACAACACTGCCCCAGCTCCGATCTCCGAAGCGTCAACCTCAACCTGAAAAGGCAGATTCACATCAGGCTGACGCAACACAGGGGCAGAGGCAAAACGGCGCTTAAGCTCCTGAAAGGCCTCTACAGCATGAGGGGACCAATTAGCAACATCAGCGCCTTGTCTGGTCAAATCAGTCAGTGGTTTAACGACATCCGAAAAACCAGCAATAAATCGGCGGTAAAAGTTGGCAAAGCCCAAAAATCTCTGAAGACCCTTAAGAGAGGAGGGCTGAGTCCAGTCACAAATAGCTTGCACCTTGACGGGATCCATCTCAATGGAAGAGGGAGAAAAAATATACCCCAAAAAGGAAATTTTCTGGACCCCAAAAACGCACTTAGACCCCTTCACACATAAAGAATTAGACCGCAGAACCTGAAAAACCCTCCTGACCTGCTGGACATGAGAGTCCCAGTCATCAGAAAAAATCAGAATATCATCCAGATATATTATCATAAATTTATCCAGAAAATCGCGGAAAATATCATGCATAAAAGACTGGAAAACTGAAGGGGCATTAGAAAGACCAAAAGGCATGACCAAATACTCAAAGTGGCCCTCGGGCGTATTAAATGCGGTCTTCCACTCATCCCCCTGCCTGATCCGCACCAAATTATACGCCCCACGAAGATCAATTTTAGAGAACCACTTAGCACCCTCTATACGAGCAAACAAATCAGTAAGCAATGGCAATGGGTATTGATACTTAACAGTGATCTTATTCAGAAGCCGATAATCAATACATGGTCTCAAAGAGCCGTCTTTTTTTGAGACAAAGAAAAACCCAGCTCCCAAGGGAGAAGAAGATGGACGAATATGTCCCTTTTCCAAAGACTCCTTTATATATTCCCGCATAGCAGCATGTTCCGGCACAGACAAATTAAACAAACGACCCTTTGGATATTTACAACCCGGTATCAAATCTATGGCACAATCGCACTCACGGTGCGGAGGTAACGACCCAAGCTTGGGTTCGTCAAAGACGTCTTGATAATCAGAGAGGAACTCAGGGACTTCAGAGGGAATGGACGACGAAATAGAAACCAAAGGTACGTCCCCATGAATACCCTTACATCCCCAGCTCAACACAGACATTGCCCTCCAGTCCAAGACTGGGTTGTGAGACTGCAACCATGGCAATCCCAGTACCAAATCGTCATGTAAATTATACAGCACCAGGAAACGAATAATCTCCTGGTGATCCGGATTGATACGCATGGTTACTTGTGTCCAGTATTGTGGTTTATTATTAGCCAATGGGGTGGAGTCAATCCCCTTCAGAGGAATAAGAGTCTCCAAAGGCTCTAAATCAAAACCACAACGATTGGCAAAGGACCAATCCATAAGACTCAGAGCGGCGCCAGAGTCAACATAGGCGTCCGTGGCAATGGATGACAAAGAGCAAATCAGGGTTACAGACAAAATAAACTTAGACTGAATGGTGCTAATGGAAACAGACTTATCAAGCTTCTTTGTACGCCTAGAGCATGCCGATATAACATGAGTAGAATCCCCACAATAGAAACACAATCCATTCTTCCGTCTAAAATTCTGTCGCTCGCTCCTGGACAGAATTCTATCACACTGCATACTTTCTGGCGTCTTTTCCATAGACACCGCCAGATGGTGCACCGGTTTGCGCTCCCGCAGACGCCTATCAATCTGAATAGCCATTGTCATGGACTCATTCAGACCTGCAGGCAAAGGAATTCTCGGCTCAGATACCGGAGCATGTACCACAAAATCTTGTAAATTTTGTACTTTCGTGATGAGATTATTCAAACCCGCAGTTACACTCTGGAGATCCATTATTGTCAGGTGCACACAGAGCATACAGAGATTAGGAGGAGAGAGAGAGAAAAGACTGCAGCAAGGCAGACTGGAGGAAAAAAAAAAAAAAAAATTTCAGCAGACTTCTTATAACTCTCCTTTCTCAACCTGGGTCTTTAACACTTTATTGGCCGGTCAAACTGTCATGATCTCTGCAGGCAGAGATCATAGCAAGCCTATAGAGGGACAAGCTCTCGGAAGATGGAACTATACTGACCATGAACTAAGCCTGCCGCGCAACTAGAAATAGCCAGGTAGCATTTCCTATTTATCGCTAGATGCCCAGCTCTGGCCTAAGACCTAAATAGCTAGCAGAGGGAAATATAAGACCTGGCTCACCTCTAGAGAAATATTCCAAAGAAGACAGTAGCCCCCCACATATAATGACGGTGAGTTCAGATGAAACAACAAACGCAGCAGGAAAATAGTCTTAGCAAATTTGAGGTCCGCTTACTAGATAGCAGAAGACAGATAGTATACTTTCATGGTCAGCAGAAAAACACTAACAAAACACCATCCAGAGATTACCTTAAACTCTGGCATTAACTCATAACGCCAGAGTAGCAATCCCTGATCAACGAGAGCTTTCCAGACACAGTAACAAAACCTCAGCTGTGAACTGGAACAAATAGGCAAAACAAAACATGGACAAAAGTCCAACTTATCTAGTAGTAGTCTAGAAGCAGGAACAAGCACTGAGAGGCATCAGATAACATTGATGACCGGCAAGAAACCACCAGAGAAATGAGCTTAAATAGCGACACCCACTACTGATGGAATCAGGTGAAACAGGAAAGAGGATGACAAGTCCAATTCCACAAGCGGCCACCGGGGGAGCCCAGAATCCAAATTCACAACAGGGACCATCCGGTTCTGTGTAGATTACAGAAAACTCAATGCCTGCACTGTTCGAGACTCGTATCCATTGCCCCGCATCGAGGAATCCTTGACAGCGTTGGGGAAAGCCAAGTACTTCTCCACCCTGGACCTAGCAAGCGGATATTGGCAAGTAGCCGTGGCAGAGAAAGACAGAGAGAAAACTGCCTTCATTCTCCCTATGGGACTGTTCGAGTTTAACCGGATGCCCTTCGGGCTCTCCAATGCTCCAGGCACCTTTCAACGGCTGATGGAAAAGTGCTTGGGAGATTTAAATTTCGAGGCTACCCTGATCTATCTGGATGACATCATTGTGTTTTCGTCCTCTTTCGAAGACCACCTTGCCGGGCTTGGACAGGTACTCGGAAGATTGCGTGCTCATAACCTGAAGTTGAAGCCAAAGAAATGCCACCTCTTCAAGAGGGAGATCGAGTACCTGGGTCACATTGTGTCACAAGATGGAGTTCTACCCTCGCCAGAAAAAGTGGCTGCTATCCAGAAGTGGCCAGTCCCTCAAACAGTGAGAGAACTCCAGGCCTTCCTGGGACTCGCGGGTTACTACCGTCGGTTTGTTAAAGACTTCGCGAAGATGGCCGGTCCTCTCAATGAGTTGCTGAGGGGGACCGCTGGAGTGCCGAAGACCCAGCGCATCCCCTGGGCACAGGGACAACACGAGGCCTTCCAGGCTATAAAGAGTGCCCTTACTTCGGCCCCGATTTTGGCCTACGCAGACTTCGATCAACCGTTCCTGTTGTACACCGATGGTAGCCTACATGGACTCGGTGCCGTACTTTCTCAGATACAGGATGGACATGAGAGAGTCATCGGGTATGCTAGCAGGTCCCTGCGAGACAGCGAAAGAAACCCTCACAATTACAGCTCCTTCCGGTTAGAGCTCCTGGCTCTGGTGTGGGCCATGACAGAAAAGTTTGCAGGCTTCCTGACAGGTACAAAAATTCAAGTTCGAACAGACAATAATCCCCTGGCCCACCTTGAGAATGCTAAACTGGGGGCCTTAGAACAACGGTGGATGGCTCGCCTGGCCAAGTTCGACTTTACTATCCGCTATCGCTCTGCTACCGAAAACGCAAATGCGGATGGGCTGTCCAGAGTGCCTGTGGAGACTCCAGTGGGGGATCTTGATGAACAACTTGAAGAGGAGGAAACCCCAGACTTTAATAAGTTCAAGCCCCCGATGGTTGTGGCCCAGTCAAGAAGGGAGGCCTGCGCCTTACCTCGGTCCCTGGGAAGAACCAATGAAGAATGGGGACACGTTCAGGATGAAGACGAAGGGCTGAGACAGATGAAATGGTGGGTAACGCAAAAGCGGAAGCCTGGCAAACAAGAAAGAGATGATCTGGACTCTGAAATGAGGAGTGTGTTGCACCAGTGGGATAGACTGGAAGTGAGAGAGTCAGTACTATATCGTAAGAAGCAACAGCCAAAAGATATGGAAGTAAGGTGGCAAGTGGTCATCCCAGGAAGAATGGCTCAAGAAATAGCTAAAGAAGCCCATGAATTCGGAGCGCACTTTGGCTCCACAAAGACCTACCAATGGTTGCAGCGGCATGTCTATTGTCCTCGGTTGGAGCTTGTGGTGGAAGAGGTTTGCCGGCAGTGTCGAGTATGTGACCTCATTAAGAGTACTGAACAGAGGGCACCCGTCCAGACCATACAAACTAAGGAGCCATTGGAAGTCTTGATGATCGACTATCTCCTCGTGGGACACTCGGCCCGGGGGCTGCAATATTGTTTGGTGATGACCGATCATTTTTCTAAGTTCGCAGTAGTAACCCCGACTAGAGACCAGACTGCGGAATCGGCGGCGCGAGCCATCTGCCAAGACTTCATCCGGGTGTATGGGTGCCCAAAGCGCATCCACTCCGACCAAGGCGCGTGTTTCCAAGGCAAGGTGATGGAAGAATTGTATCGCATGTATGGCATCGAGCGGTCCCGGACCACCCCTTATCATCCTCAAGGCAATGGAGCTTGCGAACGCTTTAACAGAACCTTGCTTCAGATGCTGAGAACATTGGAAGAGGATAAGAAGGTGTGTTGGCCAGACTATCTGCCGGAATTGGTCTGGACCTACAACAATCGGGTCCACTCCACCACGGGTTACACCCCCTATCTACTGTTGTTTGGAAGAGCTGGACGAGAGATCATTGAGCTGAATCTGGAACAGCCAGAGGAGCTGATGGAGCGAAATGTCACCTCATGGGTGAAAGAGCATCGACAACGTTTGCAAACGATACGGCGGTTGGCGGGTCAGCAACTGCAAGAAAAAGAACATACGGCCCGCAAACCGACTCAAGAGTTACCGCTCCAACCTGGAGACCGAGTGTTGGTCAGAGAGAAGCGCCCCAAGGGAAAACTTAGTGAGAGATGGGAAGTACAGCCGTACAAGGTTATCGAGAGAGTGTATGCTAACGGCCCTGTCTACAAGGTACAGATTGAGAATGGGGCATCCGCCCCTAGAGTACTTCACAGAAATATGCTGCGGCCTTGCCGGTCTGAGGTCTGTTCTACGCCATTGTCGCCTGAAGGCGCCACTCCACCTCCTGAATCTGTCATGCCTGATGGCCAAATCGATGAGGAGTGGTGGACCGTCCCTGACACAGTAGGGGGTCCTCAGCCGCCCGGAAACGGTAATCCCATGGATGTACCAGTACCGCCATGTGAGGATGAAACCAGACAAGAGCTCACAGTGTCCCCTGCAACAAGTGTTCCTCTGGAAGATAGTCAAGCCTTGCCTGACAGCCAAGAGCTTCGGAGATCCCAGAGGTCTAATGCAGGGGTTCCACCAGTCCGATATGTAGAACAGTGTGCTCTGTCTGTTTGTATACCTTTGTTGTCTCCTTCATTATACTTTTACCATGAAGCTGTGATGGCCGAGGACGACCATCATTAAGAAGGGAGGCATGTAAGAGGGTGGTGCTGTTATGCATAATAAGAAACCCGCTGTCACTTTAAGAGGCTGCACCCCCCTTTGTCTATGTGATGGTATGTTCTGCTGTTCTCCCCTGCTCTTGTTTTGCTATGGACTGCTCAAGGCTGAGTGAAGAGGTGGAGCTGTAGCAGCGTGCAGGAAGAAGTCTCCAGAGGGAAGATAGAAATACTGTGTGTTGTGTTCTGTCCTGTTTTGCAAGGAAGAGACTTTGGCTGCAAGAAAGATTACACAGCTTGAGACGAACTGTGTTTGTCAGATAGACTTTCCCGTTTACAGCAAAGAGTGGCTGTTCTGCGCTGGTTGGTGAAGCCACGAAGATACTTGAAAGGGGACTTACAGTTTCCAGGAGCAAGAAGACCTCGCTTTGCAGAGCCGATAGGAATCCGTGCGCACCACCGTTTTGGACTTCTGGGGGCCCCCTGGGACTGGACCTGTGTCCCCAACATCACCGTGAGTCTGTTCCTGCCTGGTGCACCAGTTAGGGCATAGTGAAGGCTACAGTAGCTAGAGCACGGTAGCCGTGTGGCCTGCGTAGTAGAGGCCAGGGAGGCTATATGCAGAGTAGCATTGAGATATATATGTTTTATTGTGTAAAGTTGCTGGTGAGATAGATTCTGAGTTTATGATTGTTGAAGCACTGTGCGGTTATATAGACAAGTTGACTCATGTGCATTATCTTTTGCTATTGTAAATCCGCTTTTGCATCTTCCATGTCCCCTCCATTCCCTGTCTCCCAATAAATCCATCCTTTGTTGATTGCACCTCGTCTTGTGTACAGTAGTCTCCTGCACCGTGGTGGTCCCCGGGCCATCGCTTCATGTGCATAACCCCCTTAGAACAAGGTGTTAATAAGGTGCTTTAGCATTGGCATACCTTGCTCTTCGTGCGCTGAATATAGACGTGGATCCCCTAATGATGCAGGGTCCTGTGAGTGCTGTCCTTGAATGCCGCTCTTTGGATAGCCAGAGATGGCTGATGAAAGAACTAAATAACGAGTACCAATATATTGGGGGGTCGCCGTCCCGGCCGGTGACAGGTGTACCTCCCCGCAGAAGACTGAGCAAAACGTGCTGTGCACAGGCACAAAGAAGCTCCACTAAAAACAGCAGAGCCGGCAAGGTGCAGAAAGACTGCAGGACCTTGCGTGACGTCACTGTCACGTGATGAGTCACGTGACTGGCTACGGAGCACACACCAGACCAAAAACCAACGCGTTTCGGAATCGCTGATTCCTTCTTCAGGGATGGTAAGGTGTGCGACGTGCGCGTCCTATATAGAGCGTCAGGTCATGCATTATTAACTCATTGATTGAAAGCAAAAAGCTCCACTTCACTGTTGAGGCCATGTGGTACTAGAGTGTTCATCTGAAAAATGCATTTTGTTTCAGCCCTTGACATCTGATGGATGAAATTGCCACCACGTCCATCTTGTTTCACAATTTTTAGTCCCGTGACCTTAATGTCCTTTATTGAACTCCCGTGGTGTGTCATAAAATGCATGGAGAGGGGGTGTCCGGTGAACTTGTTAGTAATATTCCTCAAATGCTCCCCAATTCTCACATGCATCGCTCTTATAGTGCGGCCTATATACAGTTTGCCACAAGGGCAGGTTATTCCATAAATAATACCCTTAGTGGAACACGTGATGAAATCCTGAATATCCATAGTGACTAATTTATTAGAGATGGATGTTTGTTTCTTTGTATTCAGCTTTTTACATGGTCCGCATTTTTTACAGGGAAAAAAGCCATTAAGACAATTTGACGATGTAGCATGATACCTTTTTGTCAACATGCCACTCGTGGGGGCTATCATATTCCCCAGGTTGTTCGCCTTCCTATAGATAAATCTGGGACGTGCAGACAGGAGTTCACCAATCACTTTATCCTCCCTTAGGATGTTCCAATGCCTACTCACAATTTTGTGTAGGAATTTGCTATTCGAATTATACTGTGTAATAATTGGGATCTCGCCAATTTCCCATTCTTCATGGATGTTATTGGTTTTGTCCCTATGGATCAGTAATTCTGCACGTGGACAATTACCCACTTGTTCTCTAGTTTCCAATAGGGTTTTTTTTATCATAACCTTTTGCTACAAACCTTTCTATTAACATATCGGACTCCAAATCATAGTCATTTTTCCTTGAGCAGTTCCTATGAGCTCTTATAAATTGGCTTCTGGGGACATTTAATAACCAGCTTGGGAGATGGCAACTATCCAAATCAATATAATTATTGGAATCCGTAGGTTTATGATACATTTGCGTCTGAATGGTGTTGTTATTTATGAAAATTTTTAAATCTAAAAAGTTAATTTCTTTATTACTGGTCGTAGCCGTAAACTTTAAAAAATATTCATTTTTATTTAAATCTTGAATAAAATTGTTCAATAAAATGGGGCCTCCAGACCAGATAAATATGATGACCCTGCATCATTAGGGGATCCACGTCTATATTCAGCGCACAAAGAGCAAGGTATGCCAATGCTAAAGCACCTTATTAACACCTTGTTCTAAGGGGGTTATGCACATTTATTTATATTTTTATACTGATATTTTTAGCGCAAATATATCCTTTATATAAAGTTTTTGTTTTGTCTGTAGATCGCCTGGCCAGTTTTTCAGCCACAGCGTTCTACGAGCTGCATTGGACAGGGCTGCCGATTTTGAAGTCAGTTTGATAGAGTCCGCCAAAGAGTCGGCCAAGAAGGCTGCCGCCCCCCTAATCATGGGAATTGATTCGATGATTTTTTGTCGGGATACTCCATCCCTTAACTGTTTCTCCAGATTGTCTATCCAAATCATTAGAGATCTGGAAGTACATGCGGCCGCTATGGCAGGTCTTAAACATCCCCCTGCTGACTCCCAGGCCCCTTTTAGGAAGGTGTCGGCTCTTTTATCAAGGGGGTCTTTTAGCGTACCCATGTCCTCAAAGGGCAGTGCAAATTTCTTTTATGCTTTAGCTACTGCCACATCAAGTTTAGGGGCTTTGTCCCATGCTGTAGAATCATCTTCCGCAAAAGGATATTTCCTTTTAAGGGAGGGTACAGATGAATGTTTTCTTTCTGCCTTTTCCCACTCCTTTTTAATCAGGGCCTGCACGTTTTCGTTAAGTGGAAAAACTCTGCGTTTTTTCTGGCCCAGGCCGCCAAACATAATGTCCTGTACCGTTTTGTCAGGACGTGGGTCTAGGACCCCCATTGTAGATCTTACAGTTTTTACGAGAGCATCTATTTCATCTAAGGGGAAGCAGTGGCGGCCTCCACTCTCAGAGTCTGAGGAGGAGGAGGAACCTTTCTTGTCTGACACATCCTCATCAGAGCTAGAAGGATCGGAGTGAGAAAGGGGGACAGGTATTCTCTCCTTAACCCCCTCCCCTTTAAGGGATTTAAACTCTGTTTCTACCTCTGATCTTATTACTGAACGTAATTCAGAGGCAAAACTAGGGGTTTCTTCACAAAGGACTTGTCCTATACAGGAACCGCATAATTTCTTATCCCAGTTCTGTAACAGGGGTTCTCCACATAAAAGACAGTCTCTATGTTTAGTTTTCTCCGTTTTTTTTCTTGCTAAAATAAACGAAAAAGGGGACCCTATTACTTGGTGAACTTTCACGAAGATCACTCACCCATCTTGCGCAGCTACAGGTACCAGTTCTGGAGGAGGTACGGGATCTTGTATGAGACCCGAAGTAGAAGGTGTCAGCTGGCTGGAGATATTGGAGGTTTTACTCTGCGGCGTGGAATGGCTCCTGGAGCGGGTACTTCGGGTGCCTGCAGAGGTCCTTCCGCCCGACTTGCGCTGGTGGTGACGCTGCTGCTGTTGCTGCGGTGGTGGCTGTAAGGGCTGCGCCGGCTGGAGCTGCTGATCGCTGTCCGCCATAGTGGGACTGCATGCAGCAAAGGGCGCTCTCACAGCGGTGTTTTAAATAGTGCGCCGATCACCCCTCCTCCAGGCTGCGTTGCAGGGTAGCGCTGTTCCCCAGTGCGCATGCGCGCTCCCCGGGACCCGGAAGTAGACAGCGTCTATATCCGGTGCGGCGGCCATCTTGGTGCTCTCACACACCAGGTCGTCGCTCCGGACCAGGCCTCTCTGCAGAGGCACGCCGGGTCCCTAAAGCCCCTACCCCAATCCGGGGAGGCAGCCGCGCTCCCCTCCGCCCGCTCTGCAGCCCCATCGGACCCAGAAGCGGCGGCGTCGGACACCGAGCCAGCGGTGACAGGGGCCTCCCCGCCGTCATACCTCCACTGGTCGGCTCTGGATACAGGTACCGATCCTGAGGGTTCCCCTGTCAGGGACAGGAAACAAAACTGAGGCAGGAGAGAGGTACCGCCCTTTTTATCCTGTAGGTTTCCTGTCCCTGAAGGGCGGATTCCCTCTCTCTGGTAGTGCTGTCATGGGCGACTGAGAAAACACCATTTCTCAACTACTAAACCCCCAATCATATGGGACCATTGGCAGGGCAGGCTCCAGGTTTTCGTGGGCCCCGGGCGCAAGAGTCCCAGTGGGTGCCTTTAACACATAACACAATTCATGTTGCACAGATATGACAGAGAAATATAGGTGTAGTACAATGCTAAAGATTTATCTTACTTCTTACATTACATGAGTGATATCAATAGCTCAGAAACCGGACAATATAGTCCTCCATGCAATATTAGGAGCCTCATATATTGCTTCATACAGAATAATGGACCCCATATAATGCACCATACAGTATAATGAGCCCCATACACTATATATAATGAGCCCCATATAATGCTCCAGTATACGATGAGCTACATATAATGCTCCAATATATGGTGGGCCCTATATGATGCTCCAGTATATGATGGGCCCCATATGATGCTCCATATATAATGGACACCATATGATGCTCCATATGTAATGGGCCCCATATGATGCTCCAGTATATGATGGGCCCCATACTATGCTCCATATATAATGGGCCCCATATGATGCTCCATATATAATGGGCTCCTTATAATGCTTCAGTATATGATTGGCCCCATATGAAGATCTATATATAATGAGCCCCATATGATGCTCCAGTATATGATGGGCCCCAAATGATGCTCCATATATAATGGGACCTATATGATGCTCCATATATAATGGGACCAATATGAGTGTCCAGTATATGATGGGCCCCATATCATGCTTCAAACATTTAGAAAAAAAAAAAAGAAGTACTCACCTCTCCTCACTGGCCACTACTCTGCTCCGGACTCCTCAGCGTCGTCGTCTTCCAACTCTCTGCACTGACTGTTCAGGCAGAGGGCGTACAGACGTGACGTCATCACGCCCTCTAACCTGAAGCGTCAGAGTCAGAAGACGCAGAAGATGCCGCAGCACAAGAATGGAGAGAGGTAAGTATTGCAGGTACTAGGGCCCTGACAAGGCGCCAAGGGGCCCACTTGTGGGTGCTGGCACCGGGCTTCCATTGCGCGTCGGTGTCCCCGATGGCGCCTGCCCCCCCTTCCCCGCCTGCTCAGGACCCCGGCACTTGCCCGGGTGCTGACACCAGCCCTGACCATTGATTTAGCTCAGACTTTAAGAAAACTGCAGAAAGTGAAGTGACTGATAAATGAAATTGTATGCACACATTCAGACATCTTTAGCAATTTCTCAAGGTGGTGCCCAAACTACTGGCATAAAGATAGTGCTAGTTAAATTACAGGTCATTATAAAGAAAAGATAAATATATACAGTAATGACTGAAAATGTTTAGTTGGAACCTTGAAATTGTTCCAGAAAATGAGGCATTTCTCCCAGGAAATTATTGCAATTACATATGCTTTGTTATACACAATTTCAAGGGTGCCAACACTTTAGACCATGACTGTATATATAGGGAAGAGATACAGTGCACTTGCCAACTTCTTGAAGTCAGTGTCTGGGAGTCGGTAGATTGCGTGCACCACCTTTTATTGGCCATGACAGCATGACCATCTTCCTTTACTAACTGCACAACACAGTCAGCAAAGAGATCTTCCAAAATCACTGTTTTCTGAAAGATATCAGCAGGACCAGGGAGATTTGCTGATTCTTTCAGGAGCGCTTGTCTTTTTGCAGGAACCAGCAAAACTTTCCAGTTGAGTTGACACATATGAGATATATAGGAAAATAACCGACAAACAGAAAGAAATTTAGTTATATAAGAGAAAGAAAGTTAGAAGATTAATAGATGAATATGTAGAGCAGACAGACATACCTGAAATATCTCCATCCTTACAGAACTTTCCGGCTGGACACAGATCCCCTGTGACACCATCAGCTGGGTTTGCAGTCTCAGCTCTCCCAATACACCAGTACCCAGGGAGACAGCGCCCAGATGGTTCTGTGAGACCCTCATCTGCACAGTAGTAACCGGAAGGACAAGACCTGCACTGTTCTGCAGAATAAAGTGTTTTGTCATGTCAGGGGCATGGTGATGCTCTTTGATAATGACCTGTCTACATTTATCAATACTTTTCTACATCACAATGTAACATTACACAAACCTTGTGCCATTAGTTGCCGGCTTTGGCTGTAGGTGCCACGTGGGCACCTCTGTTCTGCTCCAGACTGACTTCCTCTAGGGCAGACATAACCAGCGGGGCACGGCTGTGGCATGATAACGCCGCCGCGCTCTGACGTGTCACAGTAGAATCCTGGGGGGCAGATTTTACAGCTGGACTCTCCCTCCAGGTCTTGAAAATACCCTGAATACATAAAGACAGAATACACGTAGCGGAAAGTAATCACAGTATCTACAATACCCGAGACGTACCATGTATGCAGGGCACAGGAGCAGGTGATCCGGATGGACAGTAATGACCTTGAGGGCAAAATGACCCTGTGATGCCATCGACAGGGGACTCAGATATGGCTCCCATCACACAGTAATATCCTGCAGAGCAATTCCCTAGAAAAGTACAACCACCAATTTTCCTTAATCTTAAAACCTGTGCAATCCATAAGAGAGGACAAACAGGGACCAACCTGAGGAACTGGACAAAGCCTCTCCCCTGCAGACCCTCCCAGCAGGACAAAGTAGACAAGATTCAGGAGAAGACATCCCCAAGTGTGGCTGAAAGGTGCCTGGAAGACAGGGCACAGGACCTCGGCTGCCCAGAGGACAGTAATACCCAGCAGGACACAGACTCCCACTGGACCCATCTGTGGGATTGGGAAACTGCGCATTCAGTGTGCAGTAATATCCAGGCAGGCACTTTTCTGAAGGGGATGAGAGACCTAGAAACATGAAACAGAATGAGACACTTTTACTAGTAGGTCACGTGTATAAACTATATAATCTGGCAGCAAGCCAAAGGGCTAATGTAATAAATGTAGTAAGAAAGCGCAGTCATAACCGTCATGAAGATACAAAACCTATAAACATGATCACACACATGTATAAAACAATACATATTGTATGAAAGAATAAAATAAGAAAAAATAAATAAAAGTGATGAAATCAAGATGGAATGCTAATTTTCCCAAAATAGGTATACAAAAAAATACATAAATAAATAAGTTTGCAATTCATTGCAAAATAATTCAAAAAATAGCTACATTTAACTTAAAGTAAATATAATATGCATAGCAACAGAATAGTGAGTGCAGCTCTGGAGTATAATACAGGATATAACTCAGGATCAGTAATGTAATGTATGTACACAGTGACTGCAGCAGCAGAATAGTGAGTGCAGCTCTGGAGTATAATACAGGATGTAACTCAGGATCAGTAATGTAATGTACGTACACAGTGACTGCACCAGCAGAATAGTGAGTGCAGCTCTGGGGTATAATACAGGATGTAACTCGGGATCAGTAATGTAATGTATGTACACAGTGACTGCACCAGCAGAATAGTGAGTGCAGCTCTGGGGTATAATACAGGATGTAACTCGGGATCAATAATGTAATGTATGTACACAGTGACTGCACCAGCAGAATAGTGAGTGCAGCTCTGGGGTATAATACAGGATGTAACTCGGGATCAATAATGTAATGTATGTACACAGTGACTGCAGCAGCAGAATAGTGAGTGCAGCTCTGGAGTATAATACAGGATGTAACTCGGGATCAATAATGTAATGTATGTACACAGTGACTGCAGCAACAGAATAGTGAGTGCAGCTCTGGAGTATAATACAGGATATAACTCAGGATCAGTAATGTAATGTATGTACACAGTGACTGCATCAGCAGAATAGTGAGTGCAGCTCTGGGGTATAATACAGGATGTAACTCGGGATCAATAATGTAATGTATGTACACAGTGACTGCAGCAGCAGAATAGTGAGTGCAGCTCTGGAGTATAATACAGGATGTAACTCAGGATCAGTAATGTAATGTATGTACACAGTGACTGCACCAGCAGAATAGTGAGTGCAGCTCTGGAGTATAATACAGGATATAACTCAGGATCAGTAATGTAATGTATGTACACAGTGACTGCACCAGCAGAATAGTGAGTGCAGCTCTGGGGTATAATACAGGATGTAACTCGGGATCAATAATGTAATGTATGTACACAGTGACTGCAGCAGCAGAATAGTGAGTGCAGCTCTGGAGTATAATACAGGATGTAACTCAGGATCAGTAATGTAATGTATGTACACAGTGACTGCACCAGCAGAATAGTGAGTGCAGCTCTGGAGTATAATACAGGATGTAACTCAGGATCAGTAATGTATGTACACAGTGACTGCACCAGCACAATAGTGAGTGCAGCTCTGGAGTATAATACAGGATGTAACTCAGGATCAGCAATGTAATGTATGTACACAGTGACTGCACCAACAGAATAGTGAGTGCAGCTCTGGAGTATAGTACAGGATGTAACTCAAGATCAGTAATGTATGTACACAGTGACTGCACCAGCATAATAGTGAGTGCAGCTCTGGAGTATAATACAGGATGTAACTCAGGATCAGTAATGTATGTACACAGTGACTGCACCAGCAGAATAGTGAGTGCAGCTCTGGAGTACATTGCAGGATGTAACTCAGGATCAGTAATGTAATGTATGTACACAGTGACTGCAGCAGCAGAATAGTGAGTGCAGCTCTGGAGTATAATACAGGATGTAACTCAGGATCAGTAATGTAATGTACACAGTGACTGCACCAGCAGAATAGTGAGTGCAGCTCTGGAGTATAATACAGGATGTAACTCGGGATCAGTAATGTATGTACACAGTGACTGCACCAGCATAATAGTGAGTGCAGCTCTGGAGTATAACACAGGATGTAACTCAGGATCAGTAATGTATGTACACAGTGACTGCACCAGCAGAATAGTGAGTGCAGCTCTGGAGTACATTGCAGGATGTAACTCAGGATCAGTAATGTAATGTATGTACACAGTGACTGCACCAGCAGAATAGTGAGTGCAGCTCTGGAGTATAATACAGGATATAACTCAGGATCAGTAATGTAATGTATGTACACAGTGACTGCAAAAGCAGAATAGTGAGTGCAGCTCTGGAGTATAATACAGGATGTAACTCAGGATCAGTAATGTAATGTATGTACACAGTGACTGCACCAGCAGAATAGTGAGTGCAGCTCTGGAGTATAATACAGGATGTAACTCAGGATCAGTGATGTAATGTACACAGTGACTGCACCAGCAGAATAGTGAGTGCAGCTCTGGAGTATAATACAGGATGTAACTCAGGATCAGTAATCTAATGTATGTACACAGTGACTGCACCAGCAGAATAGTGAGTGCAGCTCTGGAGTACAATACAGGATAGAACTCAGGATCAGTAATGTAATGTATGTACACAGTGACTGCAAAAGCAGAATAGTGAGTGCAGCTCTGGAGTATAATACAGGATGAAACTCAGGATCAGTAATGTAATGTATGTACACAGTGACTGCACCAGCAGAATAGTGAGTGCAGCTCTGGAGTATAATACAGGATATAACTCAGGATCAGTAATGTAATGTATGTACACAGTGACTGCAAAAGCAGAATAGTGAGTGCAGCTTTGGAGTATAATACAGGATGTAACTCAGGATCAGTAATGTAATGTATGTACACAGTGACTGCACCAGCAGAATAGTGAGTGCAGCTCTGGAGTATAATACAGGATGTAACTCAGGATCAGTGATGTAATGTACACAGTGACTGCACCAGCAGAATAGTGAGTGCAGCTCTGGAGTATAATACAGGATGTAACTCAGGATCAGTAATCTAATGTATGTACACAGTGACTGCACCAGCAGAATAGTGAGTGCAGCTCTGGAGTACAATACAGGATAGAACTCAGGATCAGTAATGTAATGTATGTACACAGTGACTGCAAAAGCAGAATAGTGAGTGCAGCTCTGGAGTATAATACAGGATGAAACTCAGGATCAGTAATGTATGTACACAGTGACCGCACCAGCAGAATAGTGAGTGCAGCCCTGGAGTATAATACAGGATGTAACTCAGGATCAGTATAGGATGAGTAATGTAATGTAAGTACACTGACTCCATCAGAAGAATAGTGAGTGCAACTCTGGAGTATAATACAAGATGTAACGCAGACTCAGTACAAAAAAAATTGATATGTGCATGAGCCCATTGATTCTTCATTGTCGTTTTTTTATTCTAAATTTAATTTCAGCATAGTGTAGATTACACTTGTAGAACCAGATACCTGGCTGTGCACAGAACCAGCCTCCAGGACAGGGGGAGCACTCCTCTATGGACACCAGTCCCATCTGATTGCTGAAAGTACCGGTTGGACAGGGGTGCTGCCGTCCATATTCAGTTCCCTCAACACAAACATAACCTGCTGGGCACTCGTTGGGAACATAATAAGTTTCTGGGATGCTTTCCTGCATTTGATCTTCTGGTGTTAATGGGCCACAAAATCTAAAAAGACAGTGAAACCCACCTATAAAAGCCCATGTTTAACAGCATTGATCAGATGCACTTACACCCCTAAATTATATTATTCTTTGCAGATATATCAGCTGGTGGACTGGTTACAATTAAACCCCCACCACCCCTTTTCCCCCACAAACATGCAACTGCTCATCTCAAGATCAATGCTTGACTTGACTTTTGTATGTACCAGAAAATCCCTTTCTCGTTGAATAGAATGGGGTATCCAGCACCATGGATATATATATATATACTGTATGCTTTGCCAGTTGGAGGCTTGACACTAGGGAGAAGAAAAATTGTTGACTCTTCCTGTTGGGCTACACACATCTCCTCAAGACACTGGGCAGCTCAGTGCCAAAAGAAGAAGGAAAGCAAAAAAAACTCTATCGCAACCAGGAATCAACGTAACCAGAATCAGGGGAAGAAAGCCATGCCAGAGGCAACACAACTATCCTTGGGAAGGAAGCAGAAAAGAACAGGGTGGGATCTCTGTCACAAAATGTATTCAACAAGAAAAAGATTTTATGATAAATACAAAACTCCCAATAGCAATGGGAAAATAGAGTGGGAAAACAGAACAGTGGGCTATATGGACCACGAAACGCACAGTGGATTGCAGCAAAGTGCCACCCACAATGGCACTGGTGGATACCACTGAAGGAAACTCATGAACCTTGGTGAAGGTGACCCAGGTGGCATTCTTGTAGACCTGGGGAATAAAAACCCAATGTCTGACTGCCCCAATGGAGTGAATGATGACCTGAAAAGGCAGAACTTTGCCCTTGTCAATATAAACTTATGCTGTCATATACTGAATTGGCCTTTGTCAAAGGTTGTCTTGATGAAGGTAAACTGCCACTTTCCCTGGTAGAAGGAGTGCCTTGAGTTGAGCAAGGATCTTGGAGAAGACCCTGGAAGCAGGTGGGAGACCCTCAGGTGCAAGAACCCCGAGGGATGGGAATACGAAGGTGGGGGATTAGGAAGGGGAGAAACGTGATTATCTGTCCAATGTCTTTTGATGCCTGCTGGGTCGCCACCTTACACCATATAGGAAAAACAGGCACTCTGCCTCGGAAGCAGCCGCATGGGATGGGCGACGGCACAACATTGGCACTTGCAGGGAGGAACACTACTGTGGAGTGAATGGTGTGTACTCAGTGGGATTATGAGAAGGAGGTGGGGACATTCACTTTACCCAATAAATAAATGTAAAATATATATATATATATATATATATATATACACTCACCGGCCACTTTATTAGGTACACCATGCTAGTAACGGGTTGGACCCCCTTTTGCCTTCAGAACTGCCTCAATTCTTCGTGGCATAGATTCAACAAGGTGCTGGAAGCATTCCTCAGAGATTTTGGTCCATATTGACATGATGGCATCACACAGTTGCCGCAGATTTGTCGGCTGCACATCCCAAAGATGCTCCATACAAGGCAGGATGGATCCATGCTTTCATGTTGTTTACGCCAAATTCTGACCCTACCATCCGAATGTCGCAGCAGAAATCGAGACTCATCAGACCAAGCAACGTTTTTCCAATCTTCTACTGTCCAATTTCGATGAGCTTGTACAAATTGTAGCCTCAGTTTCCTGTTCTTAGCTGAAAGGAGTGGTACCCGGTGTGGTCTTCTGCTGCTGTAGCCCATCTGCCTCAAAGTTCGACGCACTGTGCGTTCAGAGATGCTCTTAGGCCTACCTTGGTTGTAACGGGTGGCGATTTGAGTCACTGTTGCCTTTCTATCAGCTCGAACCAGTCTGCCCATTCTCCTCTGACCTCTGGCATCAACAAGGCATTTCCGCCCACAGAACTGCCGCTCACTGGATTTTTTTTCTTTTTCGGACCATTCTCTGTAAACCCTAGAGATGGTTGTGCGTGAAAATCCCAGTAGATCAGCAGTTTCTGAAATACTCAGACCAGCCCTTCTGGCACCAACAACCATGCCACGTTCAAAGGCACTCAAATCACCTTTCTTCCCCATACTGATGCTCGGTTTGAACTGCAGGAGATTGTCTTGACCATGTCTACATGCCTAAATGCACTGAGTTGCCGCCATGTGATTGGCTGATTAGAAATTAAGTGTTAACAAGAAGTTGGACAGGTGTACCTAATAAAGTGGCCAGTGAGTGTATATATATATATATGCAGCGCCCCAGAGTCCTGGTCGTTGCAGTAGCATGGTTCAGCCACTAAGGGGGACCATGCTGCGTTCGATGGCACGGAAGGAGTTCTCTGAGCAGGTATCACAGTCACCAATACATTTCACAGCTGGGCCTCCGGGGGGAGCTAAGGGTGCTATTCATTAGGCCACTCCCCACCATAGTGGGTAAACTGGGGGTCAGGCAGGAAGTTAGAGAGAACGCTGACGGGATTGAACGGAGCAACACCTGGTGGCAGAGGGTGTTGTGAAGGGAGAGACTGTAGGGTCTCTGCCAGGGGTGGGATCCTGGCAGAGGCTTGGCATGGAAAGAACGTAAAGGGACCGTGCCTGCTCAGCATAGCGGCGGTGCCCAAGGAAGGACTAAGAAGCGAGATAGATTGTGCTGAGTGAGAAACGAAATCAAGCGAAAGGAGATACCAGTGAGGGTTGTGCTGAAAGAGGCAGCACCTTACTGAGGCGCACTACCGGTGGCCGGAACGCCGAGGAGGTAAAGAGTTTCAAGCCATACCTCAGACCTACGGCAGGGCAGTTAGCTTGAGGCGGACTGTCTCACGCATCACCCAGGAAGGCAAAGGGGGGTACCAACAGGAGAGGGGCGCAGATAGAGTCCCGGAAGATCTCCGAGCCTCCCCGTCATACGGGTGCGTTCCTACCATAGTATCTGGAGGGACGAGGAAGATCATTGCGAATTAAGTTGTTGTGAGGGAACACGAGAAACAGACACAACAGTTGTGGGGTACTTTCCGTAAGCACAGCAGGGAAGGACTGCAACACATAGCGCTAGAAGGAAGGCACCGATTTCCACCTGCAAGGAGAGCTCTGGAAGTGCCATTGGACCGGCCGGACTTGCGCAGCCTGGTGAGCCGTATTCCGGACTGAGGACCCAGAGAGCTTCAGTAAAGAGGTAAAGAGACTGCAACCTGGTGTCCTCGTTATTTACCGCGACCTGCACCCCACAACTGCACCGCTACAACATCGCTTATTGCACCGGACGTCCCCCACTGACAGACAGGGCCACGGACCGGGTCTAGCCACCGTGACAACCCCAGGACTGAGACCTAGAGGCCCGGCTCCGGGTACCCCTCGGCCCTGCGGCGGTGTGGGGGCGCTCCAACTTGGCGTCACGAACAGGATCTACTTAAGCCTGAAGAATCAGGTCATGTGTGCCTAGAGACTGTGATTTACTGTACTTTATTGCAAGATTGTGCTGCGCCATTGGCCGCCAGAAGTTCCCGCCAAAAGGCGCCGCCATTGCTACACCCCAGGAGAAGGAGGGTGTGTTATGGGCGGAGACTCCCAGTGTGGCGCGAGAAATGGCTACCGCCCCCTGCACTTCTGGCTGCAAAGAGATGACCTGCCCCAAAACAGAAGACAACCCCCTGAGATGCAACGGCGGGAAGCGGGTGATGGGGAAGCCCGACCTCAGAGAAATGGCGGAGTCAGGTGCATGCACTGCCACCGACTATCAGGCAGCGATGATGAACGGCGAGTGCCTGAGCGAGGAAGAAGTGGTTCAGGCCTGCCCTTCTTCACCGGAGATGGACCGGAAGCCTGCGGATCCGACAGCGGAGCTATGTCCACCAATCCCGACCTTGGAGTTAGAGGAGGAGGAACCACTGCAGGCGGAGCGGAATCCGAGCATCCCATTGGCGGGGCCCCGGTCCGGGCTGCAGCCGATTCCAGCGTCCTTGTTAACGGACCGGAGCGACACCGATGGAACCACATTAGACGCAGGTATGGCCGACGCCCCTGCTCCCCTTCACGAGCCCGCTTCCATGGCCCACCTCCATCGCAGTAGGGAGCGACTTATCTCGGCAGGGCTAATGGTGCTATCCCCCGACGACCTGGGGAGGATGGTGCCACCGCTGTCGACTGGAGTGGGGGAGCGCCTGAACTTGTCACTATCGCGACGGTACGCCTAGTGGCAGCCCCGGAGTTGGCCAGTCGAGTCCATCTGCATGTTCGAACCGAGGACACTGGCGCTGTAGTGACCGGGGTCCAGGAACCAAAGCCACCGGAAGGAGAATAAACCTCGATACCATGGAAAATGTAAATAGTTAACTGTTCATTCCTTTAACTGTTCCTGTTTGCTGCTAAACCCGTCTAGGGTTAAAGGTGACCCCTTTGTTGACCCGGGGTCACTGTTGTTTTCCTGAAGTTTATACAGTTTTAAAAAAGAGAACTGCAGAAATCATGGACTGTGCATGATTCGAACTTCCCTTGTAAATAGTTTGCACCTTCTTAAAGGTGCTCCCTACTGGTTTTAGCCAAAGACACTTTGCGAAGATATTTGCCCTATTTGTTTGAGCCAAAGACACTTTGTGAAGATACCTTTCCTACCGGTTCTAGTTAAAGACACTTTGCGAAGATACCATGCCGGAACCTTTGCATGGGCCGGTAGGCTGAGGAGACGAGCTACCTTAGAAAGACTTGGTCTCCTCTTAAAGGGGATGTGAGAAACTGAACTTGAGAGAGATACTGTTGCAGAACAGTAATGCCATAATGATGCCTTGAAAAGAAATGTAACTGTTTTACATGCCGAGTTATATGTGTTGAATTTGTTAAAATGTGAAATTTGAATAATGTTTTGAAGACAGGAAAGATGCAGAGAGCCCGTAGGGGTAGAAGTAGAGGTCTGCATAGTTGAAAGTAAGAGAAGTAATAATGAGGGTGAGGATAGAAGGTAAACCCTGCGTCCCCATTGAAAAGTTACTTTATTGCTAAGGACAGAGAGTGAACCCGTAGGGGTTAGAGAGTGAGTCCTTAAAGGGGCCGAGTAGAGCTGGCTCAGAGTTCTTCAACCGAAAGGAATGTTATGTCTATACTGTGTATAGTAGCGAAAGGCAGTAGGCCCTGGCTGAACAGGGCGGTCCTGTAGAAGAAAGGAGAGGCAGTAGGTCTGGTGCCGTAGGGACAGGCGGTCCTGCAGGTTCACAAGAAGGAGAATGTAAAGTTGAAATGCCTTATAATGTGATTATAGGAAGGCCTTTGATAGACTAAGAGTGTGAGTTTCTTAAAGGCAATGTTAAGTTATTATTTCAAAAATTGCACTAAATAGAATACCCGGTTGGGTAACAGAAGTTATTTATACTCTGTAAATTATAAGGTTAATTATGTTTGTAACGTTACAAGTGTCCTCACCTCCCATAAAGGGAAGCCTACTTAAGTATACTTATTGTTATTTGCACTCAACAAAATTGTATGTCTTTTTGCTAACCTGTATTGTTGTTTTTCTTCCCAGTCCCGGAGTACTGTGTTTAACCAGGGGGGAGTGCAGCGCCCCAGAGTCCTGGTCGTTGCAGTAGCATGGTTCAGCCACTAAGGGGGGCCATGCTGCGTTCGATGGCACGGAAGGAGTTCTCTGAGCAGGTATCACAGTCACCAATACATTTCACAGCTGGGCCTCCGGGGGGAGCTAAGGGTGCTATTCATTAGGCCACTCCCCACCATAGTGGGTAAACTGGGGGTCAGGCAGGAAGTTAGAGAGAATGCTGACGGGATTGAACGGAGCAACACCTGGTGGCAGAGGGTGTTGTGAAGGGAGAGACTGTAGGGTCTCTGCCAGGGGTGGGATCCTGGCAGAGGCTTGGCATGGAAAGAACGTAAAGGGACCGTGCCTGCTCAGCATAGCGGCGGTGCCCAAGGAAGGACTAAGAAGCGAGATAGATTGTGCTGAGTGAGAAACGAAATCAAGCGAAAGGAGATACCAGTGAGGGTTGTGCTGAAAGAGGCAGCACCTTACTGAGGCGCACTACCGGTGGCCGGAACGCCGAGGAGGTAAAGAGTTTCAAGCCATACCTCAGACCTACGGCAGGGCAGTTAGCTTGAGGCGGACTGTCTCACGCATCACCCAGGAAGGCAAAGGGGGGTACCAACAGGAGAGGGGCGCAGATAGAGTCCCGGAAGATCTCCGAGCCTCCCCGTCATACGGGTGCGTTCCTACCATAGTATCTGGAGGGACGAGGAAGATCATTGCGAATTAAGTTGTTGTGAGGGAACACGAGAAACAGACACAACAGTTGTGGGGTACTTTCCGTAAGCACAGCAGGGAAGGACTGCAACACATAGCGCTAGAAGGAAGGCACCGATTTCCACCTGCAAGGAGAGCTCTGGAAGTGCCATTGGACCGGCCGGACTTGCGCAGCCTGGTGAGCCGTATTCCGGACTGAGGACCCAGAGAGCTTCAGTAAAGAGGTAAAGAGACTGCAACCTGGTGTCCTCGTTATTTACCGCGACCTGCACCCCACAACTGCACCGCTACAACATCGCTTATTGCACCGGACGTCCCCCACTGACAGACAGGGCCACGGACCGGGTCTAGCCACCGTGACAACCCCAGGACTGAGACCTAGAGGCCCGGCTCCGGGTACCCCTCGGCCCTGCGGCGGTGTGGGGGCGCTCCATATATATATATACACAGCAAATCTGATCATGTCAGCCTTCTATGACCACTAGGATAAAACTGAGCTGCCAGGTGTGGGTTTAGCCCACTGGTAGAGGTGGCACTTTGTTACCTAGTGTCAGGGCATATAGCATGGTCCAAAGTTCCCCAGTTCTATTAACAAGAAAGCAGAATTTACAGGTAAACTCTGGGAAAAGTAGATTTCATGCTCTATAGTACATAAGCTTCTTTTTTATGTAAGCAACAGCCTAAATATTGCGGGGTCTCTGCATGGTAACAGGGGTCACGGACAGAGGGTGCCGACACCAGACACACACCCAGGTGAATCTAGCATTAATCTGACATTCACATTAATCTGATGACCCGCTAATGAAAATGCTTACTTTCCAGCAGGGCAAACCTTGCACTGTCTTTGGCCAACCTTATCCTGATACTGGCCCATGGGGCAGGCTCGGGGCTTGGAGATTCCAGTAGGGCAGTAATGACCGACAGGACAAATATGTTCTGAAAGGAAGACGACAAGCAGATATTAGGATTTAGTCATCGCATATCTCGAAATACAATTTAATCTTACATTCAGAGCATATTCTTTAAGTTAATGACAAAGGAAGAGTAGTGCAAAAAGGGTCACAAATCACTTAATTGCTAAAAAAAAAACATAGTTCCATAATATGATGCACCTGCATGTATCCTGTTGCAAGGAGAAATAGGCAAACGTCTGCTAGCTGTTGTAACTTGAACCTGCTGACACAGAACTCAGCATACACAAGTTCATCATGTGGAAAAGCCAACTCATAAAGCGAGGGAATATTACTCGGATATGATTGGTGGGATACAGCCCCTAAGTCGCTCGACAATGAATACAAAATCCAGTGCATGGACAGACAACATAGGGATGAAGTCATATATTACCTGGACTCTGTGGATATATTGACCCTGGGGGACAGTACCAACCAGCAGTGCATTCAGCATGAGGGACTTCAGCCCCCCAGCGAGAGCAGTAGGATCCAGCAGTGCAGAGCGAGCAGTCCTGAGGAGAGCGGGCACCGGAACCAGGCAAAAAAGTACCTGTGTATACAGCAGTACCAGCGTCATCACCATGATGGGAGGCATCAAAGACAACATTGTTACAAGATACCATAAGTATCGTCATGTTTTTACAATATCACTTAACATTTTATACAGAATAATTCTATTTGTACAATTGTTTTCAAAATGAGCCAAACTCTATATAATAATCTTTATTTCCATAGCGCCGACATATTCCGCAGCACTTTACATTTTAGAGGGAAATTGGACAGACAATAAAAGACATTAGACATCAGATATCAAGAGGAATGAGGGCCCCTGCTGCTCGCAGGCTACAATCTATGGATGAAATAAGGGAGACACAACAGGTGTATGGTAACAATTGTTTGTATTGTATGGTCAACCATCAATGTAATAAATAGTGTTTTCACACAATGCTGAATGAACTGGTCACCAACCAATATGAGTACAAGAACAGACACATAGGGCTATTAAGTGCAGGGTGGGTGTGTGAACAGATGATAGAGGGTCCTGATTTGGAAATAAATTTTGTATGGAAAAAACAGTGATAGTTAGACAAGTGTGATGAGGCGGATGGCCAATCTAAAGAAATGCCTTTATAGGGCATGCTTAATTGGTGATTAATCTAGGTTAGTGCATTCTAAAGTACTGACACCTCAAGTCTTGGAGACAGGAGTGGGAGTTTTGGTTATTGAGGATGCTAACCTTAGGTCATTGGCAGAGAGCAGCGCACGGGAAGTGTGGTAGGCTGAGACGATGGAGGAGATGAAGGACGGTGCTGAAGTATGGGGCGCTTTGTGGGTGAGAGTGATAAGTTTATATTGAACTCTGGCGTGGATGGGTAACCAGTGCAATGACTGGTACAGGGTAGAGGCATCAGTGTAGCGGTTGGCGAGGAATATGATCCTGGCTGCTGCATTCAGGACGGATAGGAGAAGGGAGAGTTTAGTAAGAGAGAGACCAATTAGTAGAGAGAGGCAACTGTCCAGATGAAAATGAATAAGAGCAACAGTAAGAGTCAAAAGTAAGAAAAGGTCGAATTCAAGAAATGTTTTTGAGGTGTAGATGACATGAGCGAGCGAGTGCTCAGATGTGAGGAGTGAAAGAAAGATCTGAATCAAGTATGACCCCAAGACAGCGGGCATGTTGCTGGGGAGTAAAATAAATATATAGTAAAAAAAATATATAGCCCTGGTTTGCCAACATTCACTCACAACTAAACACACCAGGCTAGTTATATTTCATTCCCAAACCTCTTATGAAATTCTGCATTATTATAGGAGTCATGTATATGAACTCATGGACAATATGCGCAGCACAGGGCCAGTAATCATTTGCTGGTGGAAATATTCTTTTCATTTGCACTATTTTATTTTCTGTGACTGTGAATACTTTGCTGGTCATCATGTACAGTTAATTCTCACCTGGGGGACACGGTGAAGGTGATGAACTTCCTTCAATGCAGAAGTGTCCCGGTGGGCAGATATCACCCATAATCCCATCTCTGGGATTGGGAAGGGAGGATCTCGCTGAACAATAAAACCCAGGATCACAGGAACCAGACTCTGTCTCCAGCTCAGCGGATGCACAGTATTTCCCTGGAAAGAAAACCCTTTGATTCATATTTATTTACAGCATTTATCATGATTTAAAGGAGCTTCTCACTATTTGGACAACCCTTTTTAAATAAAATAGTCCCCCTTTTAAACTAAAATCACACCCAGCATCGGCTCTGTTCGAGCGGTGTCAGCACAGGTGCTTGTGCGATATTGTTATGCCACGTGAACCCTGCAGCCTATTAGTGGCCACTATCGGCTGCTGCGCTATCACTTCTTTTGCTTATCCAAGGTTCAGACAAACCTCAGACAATTGGAAATATTAAGTGTGCAGTAGCCGTGCAGCGGATCATGCGACAGAACAATGGCACATGAGCCCCGGGATGATGCTGCTGGAACTGCATCAGTGTGGGAGGTGCATATATGGTGTTTTTATGTGAAAATGGGAATACAGTGTTTAAGAAGGTGTTGTCCAGGTAGTGGACAAACCCATAAAATATATATTTTTTTAAATATTTGGACATATACAGACAAGGTGATACCAAATACACTTTTTTTAAACAAAGGTTTTTTTTCTTGAATTGGAAAAAGGGGGTGATTTAAACTATTATTTTTTTTATTTTTTTTTATAGTCTACTTGAACTTGTGATCATTTGACCAGTTGCATAATATTGCAGAATACTTTAGTTTTGCAGAACATGGTAAAGCTAATCATGTCCGATGAAGCCCCTACTGCCAAATTTCTTCAGTGATAGCGGTTCACCTTTGGGGTTCTTGATAGCGGGACACATTTTAATCAGCTTATTGTACAGGGACCCCTCTAAAAAGTATTAACTTAACAAGGAAAACTTTGAGACTTCAATAACTTCGCTGACTGCTGCTCCATACTTTTGGCTTCCTTCTGTCCTCCCCTCTCTCCTCTCCTGTTACTTTGCCTTTTTTGTCTCCTTTTTAAGTTTGCACATTTAATGTTTTATTGGACTCAATATGTGGGTGGACATTTTTGATCCATGTCTGTGACTGTCCAGGTTTTGGCATGTACTGTCATTTTATTCAGTGCAACCAAATTCTTTCTATTCAAAAATCCAATAGTTTTTAAAAGTTTAAGAAACCAAGAAAGGACAGAAATGTACAAGAAATATTACCTGGTGTGCAGGGAATAGGGTGAGATGAACCTAGGGGGCAATATGTTCCTGGTGGGCACATCCCATATCTAGAAAGGTTAGATGATATTGTAGGTCCTAGAAGAAATAGATAAAATAATGACACATACATGGTACAAACACATTATGGGGTTTTGCTGCCCATTCATCACATGTGTACGTCTCATTACAGGATAAATCTCAGATACTCACTGTAACGAGCCATACAGCCATGCATCCATTACATGTCTGGGACAGATCATTTTCTTATATATATTACCTGGAATCTTGAGAGAATAAACAGGTTTATCAGATATCGACCCTGCAGGGCAAAACCAGCCAGGTGCACAAAATCCCTCTGGTCTTCCCAGTCCACGTCTTGAACAGAACATCCCTGGTGGACAGGGTAAGCACGTGCCAATGTCAGGAGCTCCTTGGTTTCCGCTGAATGTACCCAGTGGACAGGGGTGCTGCTCTGCAAATTCTGTTTTTCTTGGACAGTAATAACCTATATATCAAAAGTACATTATCACTGGTTGTAAATCTAGGAAGGCTGACATCAGCACAAAGTCATCACCATGTACAAAGGATAATGGCATTTACAGGTGCTTCTCACAAAATTAGAATATCATCAAAAAGTTAATTTATTTCAGTTCTTCAATGCAGAAAGTGAAACTCATATATTATATAGAATCATTACACACACAGTGATCTATTTCACATGTTTATTTCGGTTAATGTTGATGATTATGGCTTACAGCCAAAGAAAACCCAAAAGTCATTATCTCAGTAAATTAGAATACTTTATAACACCAGCTTGAAAAATTATTGTAAAATCCAAAATGTTGGCCTACTGAAATGTATGTTCAGTAAATGCACTTAATACTTGCACCTCCTTTTGCATCAATTACTGGATCAATGCAGCGTGACATGGAGGCGATCAGCCTGTGGCACTGCTGAGGGGTTATGGAAGCTCAGGTTGCTTTGATAGCAGCCTTCAGCTCGTCTGCATTGTTGGGTCTGGTGTTTCATCTTCCTCTTGACAATACCCCATAGATTCACTATGGGGTTAAGGTCAGGCGAGTATGCTGGCCAATCAAGCACAGTCATACTGTTGTTTGTAAACGAGGAATTAGTACTTTTGGCAGTGTGGACAGGGGCTAAGTCCTGCTGGAGAATGAAATTTCCATCTCCAAAAAAGCTTGTCGGCAGAGGGAAGCATGAAGTGCTCTAAAATTTCCTGCGCTGACTTTGGTCTTGATAAAACACAGTGGACCTACACCACCAGATGACATGGCTCCCGAAACCATCACTGATTGTGGAAACTTCACACTAGACCTCCAGCAGCTTGGATTGTGGCCTCAGATACAGAGAGACTGGGAGAAAGAGACAGCCAGAGATTCTACCAAGACATATATATCCAAAGGACCAGAGACAGGACAGCAGCCAATATCATGGCACCATCACTAGGGACACGAATCTATCATTCTACAGGAAACAACCTAGTGGTTCTCGGTTCTGGTTGGAAGAATACAGATCTGCTCCATTGACCATCACTGGACAATGGATATGTTGGGAGAAAGCCAGGATTGGGACCCGCTGGTCGCCTAGCTCCATGGAGATGTTCGGATAAGCCAGGTTGTGACTCTCGTGTCAACTGGCCTTGTACCTTGTATGGACTCAATGGACTGTCATCTTCCTATGCTTGTCGTTACCTCCTCTCTGTGTGTGTACCACATGTGCAGTAGCAACCCTGGAAGCTCTGATGTAACACCTGCCATTATCCCGGCGGGTCAGCGGAAGGGTGAGACTCTGTAATGTGCACCATCTTGGGTACTGTGCTGGGACAGTTCTATTTGTTATCTGCCTGTTTTGTGGTTCAATAAACATTGCCACGGTGTTTTACCCTCACCCTGTCTTGTCTGAGTAGTGTTACGCCCACGTTAAAAGGAGAGTGGGCGTTTGGTGGGACAGTCCCTGGTCCATGCAGTTCCGGGTAGCGGACCCAAGTCGCCCGCCGACCCCCCGTGTTTTCACAATCATCATTAACAGAAATAAACACTTAAAATAGATCACGCTGTTTGCAATTACTCTATATAATATATGAGATTCAATTTTTGTATTGAAGAACTGAAATAAATAAAATTTTTGATGATATTCTAATTTTGTGAGAAGCACATGTATTTAGTAGTAAAAATGAACTGACAATATGATTCTCAAAGTGCGATTATGGAAATACCAAACTTTTTTTTAATATATTTTAATAGCTAAAATTCAGAACTTTGTGCCAAAAATAATAGCTTCTGTCTCTTTTTTTCTGAGACCAATAGTTTTTTTTAGTTTTCTGACACTGATTTGACACTGCGGATTCGCAGCAGTTTTCCATGCGGTGTACAGTACCATGTAAACCTATGGAAAACCAAATCCGCAGTGCACATACTGCGGAAAATACCGAGCGGAAAAGCTGCGCTTTATTTTTCGCAGCATTTCAATTCTTTGTGCGGATTCCGCAGCGTTTTACAACTGCTCCTCAATAGGAATCCGCAGGTGTAAAAACGCAGGTGAAATCCGCACAAAAAATGGAGGAAATCCACAGTAAATCCGCAGGTAAAAGTCAGTGCTTTTTACCTGTGGATTTTACAAAAACGGTGCGGAAAAATCCACACGCGAATCCGCAACGTGGGCACATAGCCTTAAGCTGTATGAGGGCTTGCTTTGTGTGTGGCGAGTGGACATTTTATTGGCACCAATTTGGGGTAGATATGATGCATTTATTGCAGTTCTTGAGAGAGAGGCAGTGCCTAGAATGGAGTAATTCTGTAATTTAGATTGTATTTTTGCCTTTACTGATTTTCTTAAATTGATTTTTTTCATACATCAGACTATTGCGGACGCAGCAATACCAAACGTGCTTATTTTTTATGTTTGCACTGTAAAAAATGAGGTTGGATACAGAAGTATGCTTTTTAACTACTTATTTTTTTCTATTAATTTTTTCTTTTTTTCTAGTCCCTTAGGGAAATTGAACTTGAGATTGTTAATTGGCATCCACTATATACTGCAATACTTCCATATTGCATATGGAGAAATTAACTAATTATTTAAAAACGGCACTATTGGAAGGCTTCAGTAGGTCCTAAGCTGTCATGGCAGGCAACCTATCGGCACCCCGCAACTGCGTTATTCGGTATGATTTGAGCGTCAATTGACGTTCCACTGGGATTGCACCAATTACATGCTGGTATTAGAGAATGAAAACAGCATTTAAGTGGTTAAACAGTAGAGTTTGGAGCTAAATCATATCTATTTCAGTCAGTACCAGTGGTTTAACATAGCCGGTACCCACTGTGTACAGTAAAGGCCCACCCTATACATACGCACCCGACATTTGTGGTACCTGTATGGTAGATGTTCAAAGTTAAAGAGAACGTGTCACCAGGTTTTTCACAATCTGCTAGCAGTGGGTAATAGGGGCAAAGATCCAAACTGCAACACTGGGTCACTAATTGGGCTTCTTGCTGTAGTTTTAACGAATCACTTTGTCGTCTTATATAGAGTAACAATAAGCATAGATACATATGGACCTTGCCACTATTAAGGGTACGTGCTCATGTTCAGGAACCGCTGCGATCTAGGATACAAGCACAGTGGATGGGATTTATAAAATCCCATTGTGCTTCTATTTGACTCTGTGTAGACTCACCCGCTGCCCAGGTTTACGAGCCGCAGCATATCAATTTCCAAAATAGCTATGTATTGGATGTGGTAAATTCTCATTGTTCAGTGAACACAACTGTATTTACCTGCGTGAATAGAATGTTGTATTTTGGACACAGCAAAAATACACTGCGTCCAAAGCGCTGATATTTCCTGATCATGGGAACGTAGCCTTAGAGACATGATGCAAGTTCATGCAGGTGCCAGCATATGCACATAAAATCACAGTGATCAAGACTTTGAGAATTAAACAAATATCTCTACCTTCAGGGCAAGTGCTTGTGTTAGTGGATTGCTCAGGACAGTAAAAACCTTCTGGACACGCCGTACAGCTGGAATGTCTCAAGTACTGTGAGAAGGTGCCTGCAGGACAGGGATGAGGAATATGGCTTCCCTGTGGACAGAAGTGACCGGCAGGGCATGGGCCACCACTGCTGGCCACCTATGGAATAAATACATCATGAATCTCAATTATAACAGCCTCTGCAATAATACAATATAAATGCACCATGGAAATAAATAAGAGGACATCACCTCCGCAGGATGAGGAGATACAGATGCTCTGGTACAGTAGTAACCTTCAACACAGGGGCCATTTGGAGCTGCCAGTCCAGGTCTATCACAGAAGTATCCTGAAACAACAAATTGATGTTTTAAGATAAGGAGATTGGAGTGAATTGTACTTGATATCATTCACTTTCTGCAATGGAAAGTCCTCAACAAAATATACATTAAATTGTGCAAAGATTTTTGAGATGCTGTGGATTTAGCACAGTTTTCTACTCTTGCATTACAAAAACTGAAATCCAAAATTAAAATCAGAAGCATAAATGGGGATGCTGGAAATTTCTTATCTGGATGGAAAAATCAGGGGCGTGTTCCCCCCAATGTTCAAACACAATCAGGGGTGCAATAGAATTCACAATACAACCTTTGAAAAATGAATCCCACCACCAAACGGCAAGAAACTGAAATAGTGGCGATAATTAAAAGGTATGGATAATACCGCCATATATTAGAGAAACCATATAAGTGCAAGATAGGAGAAACCAATGTGTTATCCCTTACAAAAAGATACATTGTTCTTGCACCTTCAATCCCTGGGCTCCATATTATCACACATGACGCCTACATCTATAGTTAAAGCGTAAAGTCCAAACTTCAAGTCAGGTTTGCCTCCGATAAGTTGCTTTAGTAAAGTTACAGCACACACAGAGAGTAACTTGAAACATTTCGGCCGCATATGGCCTTCTTCAAGCTATAAATGAACAAAGGTCTAGACCTAGTTATGGCCAAGTTTACAGTGATCTATAAAAACAGTTGACGTTTTCCCTTACCTGGTTCACAGAGCTCACACGCCTCAGGTCCAACATTTCCCGAGCTGTTACTGTATGAACCAGAGGGGCAAGGATGAGGAACGACAGACCCAACTGGGCAATAATACCCTGACGGACACACATCTCCCAGAGTTCCCTGGTTTGGAGTGGATGTTATCACAGAATGTACACAGAAGTATCCTTCAGAGCAAAGACCAGTCACCCGTGTCTGTCCTAATGTGTCACAGTAATGTCCTGCAAAAAGAAAAAGAAAAAACACAATATCTAAAAAGGTAATAGTGAGACTTAAATAAAAGGATGAAGGAATGCTATCAGCAATCACAAAGAAGTTTATTCACTGATCATTACCTGGGTCACAAGGCCAGCAGTCCTCTACTGCACGGCTTCCTTGGTACGGATTGTATGTGCCCCTGGGACATGGGAACTGCTCCGGAGAGACCGTCCCTCCAGGACAGTAGAATCCAGGAGGACACTCTTTTCCTTCCAGGGATGAAGTCTTGTTGAGGCAGAAGAACCTGTGATTTGACAAGAGAGGGTGCACATAGGACATTAATCTCAGCACACGAACAATAACAACTACAGTCCGAGGTGTGCATGCAAGCAGGATCTTACCCTTCTGTGCAAGGTAAGCAAATACCCTGCCTTTCCATGGGGTTAAATGTCCCAGGAGGACAGGGTTGAGGAGCAGAGGAGCCAATGGGGCAGAAATGTCCTGAAATGTAAAATGTCCACAGTAAACATTAAGGCTGTGTGCACACGTAGCATATTTTTCGCGTTTTTTTCGCTATAAAAACGCTATATAACCGCGAAAAAAACCCACATGCTGCATTTTTTTCCTGAGCGGAATCGCATTCCAGAAAAAAACGCAGCATGTTCATTAAAATTGCGGAATCGCGGCGATTCTGCACCCATAGGAGTGCATTGATCTGCTTACTTCCCGCACGGGGCTGTGCACACCATGCGGGAAGCAAGCAGATCATGTGCGGTTGGTACCCAGGGTGGAGGAGAGGAGACTCTCCTCCACGGACTGGGCACCATATAATTGGTAAAAAATAGAGAATTAAAATAAAAAATAGTCCTATACTCACCGTCTGATGGCCCCCGAAGTGTTCCCGCCTCTCCGGTGCATGATCTCTCTTCCGTTCCTATAGATGATGTGGTTCAGGACCTGTGATGACGTCACTGTCTTGTGATTGGTCGCGTGACCGCTCATGTGACTCACGCGACCAATCACAAGACAGTGACGTCATGGCAGGCCCTTCACTGCACTCCAGCTATAGGAACGGACGCCGCTGATGTCTGCAGGTGAGTATAACCATGTTTTTTATTTTTTAAATTATTTTTAAACATTCGATCTTTTACTATAGATGCTGCATAGGCTGCATCTATAGTAAAAAGTTGGTCACACTTGTCAAACACTATGTTTGACAAGTGTGACCAACCTGTCAGTCAGTTTTCCAAGCGATGCTACAGATCGCTTGGAAAACTCTAGCATTCTGCAAGCTAATTATGCTTGCAAAACGCTAGTTTTCTGCGGGTATATGCATGCTAATTCTGCATGCGATATACCCGCGGCAGGAGGCGCAGAATTGCCGCGGAAATTTCCGCGGCAATTCTGCAACGTGTGAACTTAGCCTAAGATTTATATATTGGCTTAGTGGTTAGCACTGCAGCCTTGCAGCGCTGGAGTCCTGGGTTCAAATCCCACCAAGGACAACATCTGCAAGGAGTTTGTATGTTCTCCTCGGGTTTCCTCCGGGTACTCCGGTTTCCTCCTACATTCCAAAGACATTCTGATAGGGAATTTAGATTGTGAGCCCCATTGGGGACAGCGATGCTAATGTGTGCAAACTGTAAAGCGCTGTGGAATATGTTAGCGCTATACAAAAATAAAGATTATTATTATTATTACATTTACATGTGACATGCATGTGGGCAGTACCTGATGGGCACGGACCGCCCATAGAGCTAACTGAGAAGAGGTGTGGCGATATAGCTGATAAGATACAATAGAAACCCTCAGAACATGGGCCAGCGGGCAGCACAAGGCCAGGCGAGTCGCAGTGATGTCCGGCAGCACATGGAGAACATTCAGCCTATGAGACAAATGCATTTACTTTCTTACTAACATAATATATTTATTCTATTTATTTTATTTTGTGATACATTTTCTATTCCCTTCTTAGGTTTCAAAATTATAACAGGCTTTATAAATCATTTCCATCATTATTATTTCCTACCTCTGAGAGCAGCTTTATTCTGGAGCTGAAGGTGCCGATCGGACAAGGTGTAGGAGCCACACTGCCCCGAGGACAGAAGTGACCGGGTGGACAAGGACCAGCTGATCCTAATTATATAACAAGGGAATGTTAATATTATGAAAAAAGGTAGGAATGCTGCATCATCTTGATATGAGCTGTGACCTTAAGTTATATCCAACATTACCTATAATTTCTTCTTCCTGATCCGGTCGCTGAGCTCCAGATATACAATAATATCCCTCTGCACAATCTCCATTCACCGTGGTGGAGTTATAGAACGGGCAGTATTTGCCTCCATCACACAATCTGCAGCCAGAAGCATCACTGAGGCCGAGATCGGAGCTGTAGGACCCTGGCTGACAAGGCTTCCAATCCAAGCTGGTCCCCTGGGGACAATAAAATCCTAAAACAGCAAAAATATTAACACCTTATTGAAGTCTACTTAAAGAATAATTTTATAGTTTATATATTGGTATATTGTGTCTAAATAAGTTATTAAATATATTGCTTATTCCATACTGATCCTGAGTTACATCCTGTATTATACTCCAGAGCTGCACTCACTATTCTGCTGGTGCAGTCACTGTGTACATACATTACATTACTGATCCTGAGTTACATCCTGTATTATACTCCAGAGCTGCACTCACTATTCTGCTGGTGCAGTCACTGTGTACATACATTACTGATCCTGAGTTACATTCTGTAGATCTTTTAGTATAAAAATGAAAAACATAACAATAATAGTAACAGAAACAAAACAGAAATATCAGCCAGAAAATAATCAGTATAATGAACACTGGTCCAGCCGCTCTTCCTCTCCTCTCACACATATTATATATACAGAATAATAACTAATAATAACTAACATTAAGTACTTACACCTTCTGGTGCGGTCACCAAACTAAATAATATCAAACAAGATAAACAATAACACACAAAAACAAATAAACAATAGCAAACAAAGGCTATATACACATACATATATATATTTTTTTATTATTATTTGTATTATTTTTTTTTTTGAATTTTTTTTATTTTTTTTATTTATTTATTTTTATAAATAAAATAACCACAAACTATGCAAATATATACAATACTAAGCTAACCACTACCCCACACTCAAGCACACCATTCCCAACCTCCGCACTGACCTTAGAGCTCGTCCTGTGTCTCATGCCTCAGTTCATGTCCAACGTCCATAGGCCAGATCAGGCAGTGACAGTTTTTCCCCCAAACAACCCAGTGTCCCATAGTCCCACAAGATAAACCCACCTCCCCCCTTTTCCCACCACCCAACCTAACACCTACACCCAAATCTATATCCCTATATACAATATATACAATATATACAGCAGCATACACCACAATAATCACAAATCACGAAGCCCAAGTTTGGCGCCTGCAGCCCTACATCACTGTATAATGATCAAACAAAACAAAAATCTACAGTGTCAGCAGCAGCCCACCACCAGGAAAGGAGATGACCAGACTAGGGCACACTAAAAGAAAAGCCCCTCCAGAGGAGAGCAGCCCTCCGTGTGCCCAGTCTCCCATACTCCAGAGAGCGCACCTTCACCAGGTCACCGAGTATGGTCCTAAACACATCGTCCACTGGGAGGATTTTTCGTTGCGTCAATACTAAGCACCGTGCGTTCCACGTGTGATACCTAACCACTGCGCTAACTAGAAATAAGGTGCAGCGGTCCCGACCACCAAGGTCTCCAAATGCTCCATAGGCCCATTCCGCATAGGAGTGACCGGCCAGCCGAGACCAGCCAATGAAGGCGCCTACCCTGTTGTACACCTCTGTGTTGAAGGGACAATGAAGCAGGAAGTGGTCCATGCTTTCCAGCAAGGTACTACAATGTTCCCGAGGACAATTCCTGTCCTCAGAGCTCCTACACTTCAGATTGTCCCTCACACACAGTTTCCCATGGAAGCAGCGCCAAGCCAAGTCCCAAAACTTCGAGGGGATCCTGATAGAATTCAAAAGATGCAAACCCACCCCAAGATCCCGACTTGGGCTGTCCCTGAGTGCCAGAGGCCTCTGGAAATGGGTCAACAGAACCCTATTGTCAAGGAGTTTCCTTGGCAGATTCCTGATCTCCCACATTCCCAGACCCCACCGACGAATTACCTTCAGAACCAAGGTAGCGTCAGCCGGAAGATGTCCATGCGGTGTGCGAAGATCCTTCACTTGCCCTCCTGTCTCCCATTCCTGGAAGAAAGGCTGAAAACATCCCCTACAGGAGAATACCCACGGAGGAGCCCTCTCTTTCCAGAGGTTTGCAATATTGATCTTAATGAAGGTATCCACAAGGAATACCACAGGGTTGACCATACCCAACCCTCCTAGTTTCCTCGTACGGTAAGTAACCTCCCTCTTGACCAGGTTCTGTCTATTCCCCCATAACAGTTGGAAGAACAAACTGTAGACCCGAGTCCAGAGAGATTCCGGCAAGATGCACACACTGCCCAGATAAATCAGTAAAGGGAGCAGGTAAGTTTTGATCAGGTTTACCCTTTCCCTTAGGGTCAAAGACCAACCCTTCCATTGGTCCACCTTCTGAGTGGCGATCTCTAGCCTGCTGTCCCAATTTTGTTTGGAGTAATCCCCCTGGCCAAATTCGATGCCAAGGACTTTTGCAGAGACTTTGGGTCCTGGAGATCAAAACAAGGATCTCCTCCTCCCAGCCAGAGACTCTCACACTTATCCCGGTTGATCTTGGACCCGGATGCCTCCGAGTAGCGATCTACCTCTGACATCAGCCACCCTGCCTCCTCGTGAGAGGAAACAAACACAGTGACATCATCGGCATACGCCACCACCCTCAGAGTGGCTTCCGGTGCTGCCTGGTCCATCCCGATCCCGGCCAACGGTCCACGCTCCACCCTCCTAAGAAGAGGGTCAATAGCAAACACGTACAGCAGCGGGCTCAAGGGACAACCCTGGCGAACACCGGACCCAACCTCAAAAGAGCTGCCAATCCAACCATTCACAAGTGGGAAACTCTCTGCCCCACTGTACAAGGTCTTAAGCCAATCAACAAACCCCCCCGGCAGGCAATATCTCAGAAGGACGGACCAGAGGTACTCGTGATTAACCCGATCAAACGCTTTTGCCTGGTCCAGTGACAGCATGTACCCCTTCCAGTGACCAGCCCTACCCTGCTCCACTGCCTCTCGGACACTGAGCACAGCAGTAAATGCGCTGCGGCCTGGAACAGAGCAATGCTGGGCCTCCAAAAGGAGTCGGGGTGCAAATTTCACCAGCCGATTAAACAGCACCTTTGCCAGAACCTTCCTGTCTGCATTGAGAAGCGCTATGGGACGCCAATTCTCAATGCAAGATGGGTCCTTACCCTTTGACAGGATGATCAGAGCAGACCTCCTCATTGACTTCGGCAGAGTGCCCGAGGAAAGACACTCATTGAATACCTCAGTCAAGAGGGGAACCAAAACGTCCTTAAAGGTCTTATAGAATTCAGATGTTAAAGGGAACCTGTCACTCCCCCCCAGTCGTTTCAAACTAAAAGAGCCACCTTGTGCAGCAGTAATGCTGCATTCTGACAAGGTGGCTCTTTTAGGTCTGGGTGCTGTAACTTGAGAAATAATCAGTTTTATAATTTGTCTGAAATACCTGCTCCTCAGTCAAGTGGGCCGGCGTTTCCCCCCTGCTTCAGACAGCACAAAGCTGTCACTCACATCTTCTTGGCGCCGGGCGCCGCTTCCTCCTCACCGCTGTTTTCAAAAGTAGCAGGCGCCTGCGCTCTTATCCCCTGTCTGGTGCCTGCGCCTGCGCGGCCGCCCTGCCTGTGAATCCCAGCCCCTCAGTGACTTATAATTTATTCACATTGCGGGGCTGGGAATCACCGTCTTCGGTGGAGGGGCAGTGATGCGTGTCCTCCAAGGTCTAAAGTTGTGGAGCTCCTGCTGAAGATGGGCTTCAAGGCGATTGACATCTATGCCTTGATACATCCCTATTCCACACCTGAGTTTGATGTCAGCTTTGTTCGGATGGAGGGGCTTGAGCTCTTCTGGTCGAACTATGAGTTGGGAAAAAATGAGCCTGGCTGGCGAGACTTTGCCATTCAGGTGGTGTCTCGCCAAAACCAAGTCAAGAAAGTGACCGTGATGACTTGTAACAAGTCGCTTTCTTGTTATGACATCATGACGTGGCTTGGCCGGTATGGAGAGGTGGTAGAAATGCCAAAGAAAAACCGTGACGAGTTTGGTATCTGGTCAGGGGCCTGCACGTTTATGGTAAAACTTAAGCGTTCAGGTGGTACGGTTGCCCATATACCATCATCTGCCTTCCTGGGTAGGGATCGTATCCTGGTCTTCTACCAGGGGCAACCGAAGCTCTGTCACAAGTGCGGCGACCCCACACACTTCAGCGCAAACTGCACTGTGCAGAAGTGTGGGGATATTGGCCATCTTGCTGCATCTTGTGTGGAGATTAGGTGCCACCTGTGTGATGAGTTAGGTCACCCATTCAGCCGTTGTCCTCGCTCCTTCACTAACGCAGTCGTGACCCCGGTGGGAGAAAGCCGTGAGGCTGATTCTGCTGGGGAAGGGACTAGCAGGGGTGAGGGAGCTGTGGGGCCAAGGAAGAAAAGCAATAAAAAGACGCCTGCCCAGCTAAGGCGTCTAGACAAGCGCAGACAGGATAGGGAGCTGGGCGAGCCTCGGGCTACTGCGGTGGCCCCTGTCCTGGACGCCAGTCTTGCTGCTGAGGCCCCGAGGGATGATGAGTTGGATGAGGAGGTCAGGAGGATCCACAGGGAGGAAAGTGCCACTGCCTCAGAGTCCTCCCATTATGAAAGTATGGATGAGGATAATAGGCAGTGGCTAGAGGACAAGCGTAAGCTCGGCACCAAAAAGAAGAGAAAGAAGAGAGATAAAAGATCTTCTCCCGCTCTGACCAAGGTACCTAAGGAAGGAAAAACCGACTCCCCTCTGGTTGGCCTTTCTAACCGGTTCCAATCCCTTGAAAACATCTCTTCCTCTGAGGAGGAAGCTGAGGGTGAGGTTCTGGCTTCGGCGGGGCTCACAGGGGACGCCGAGTCTCCTTCTTCTGGGAATGTAAGATCCTTGGAGGGAGGGACTGGCCCAGAGTCCGGAGACGAGGACGATAAAAATAAAAAACACGTGGGAATGGATACCTCATTGTCATTAAAGAGGGGGAAGGATTCCTCCTCTGAGGCAGAGGATAAGGGGAGTGGGAAAAAGAAAGCCATCTAACTCAATCACCAATGATGGCGGAACCCACTCCGTTGACACTGGCGTCCATTAATGTCGCCAGCATTAAGTCAAATACAGCTAGATTTGCGGCCTTTGATTTTCTCAGCCGGGTTGAACCTGACATTTTCTTTTTGCAAGAGACCAGGCTGCCAAACATGGCAGATGTGTTTAAAGCTAAGAGGGAGTGGAGACTCGGCCCCTGACCAGATACCAAACTCGTCACGGTTTTTCTTTGGCATTTCTACCACCTCTCCATACCGGCCAAGCCACGTCATGATGTCATAACAAGTCATCACGGTCACTTTCTTGACTTGGTTTTGGCGAGACACCACCTGAACGGCAAAGTCTCGCCAGCCAGGCTCATTTTTTGCCAACTCATAGTTCAACCAGATGAGCTCAAGCCCCTCCGGCCAAACAAAGCTGATATCAAACTCAGGTGTGGAATAGGCATGTATCAAGGCATAGATGTCAATCGCCTTGAAGCACATCTTGAGCAGGAGCTCCACAACTTTAGACCTTGGAGGACACGCATCACTGCCCCTCCACCGAAGACGGACCACATTCCTACGCACACTACCCGGCCCAGCTGTTGGGAGGGACCACACTGTATCCCCCCTTCTTTGCTCTCGGAAGGCCCGAGGCCATGCCTCTCTATCCAAAAGAGACACCATAAACAGAGCAATGATGCAACTGGTCACTTTTGTATAGAAAAACTCAATATAATCTTTATTAATAATAATTTAAAAACACATCATAACATCAAACCAAATTTGGGGAACAGGGTGAATTTGGAGCACCTTATACACTCTGTGTGTTACATAGGTGACGGACGCCCATGTCCGGACTCAGAACCCACCACTAGATGTATATAACTGTGTACATGGTCCATAATGTGGACTTTAGCAAGCGTTCTTACTTCAATAGTATTGATACCGATCACCGGTTACCCTAAGAATACACTGCTAACATTACCACATGCCACATACCCCCAAAGAGAGTTACCACTAGATGGACATAAAAAGTCCAAAGAATCGGCTAAAATCATTACCTCTGTAGCGGGGGTATCAAGGTGAGCCTGTAGTCCGGGCAATGGCGTCTGCCCCAACGCGCGTTTCGGACCTAATCCTTTTTCAAGGGGCCCCTTAGGGTAACCGGTGATCGGTATCAATACTATTGAAGTAAGAACGCTTGCTAAAGTCCACATTATGGACCATGTACACAGTTATATACATCTAGTGGTGGGTTCTGAGTCCGGACATGGGCGTCCGTCACCTATGTAACACACAGAGTGTATAAGGTGCTCCAAATTCACCCTGTTCCCCAAATTTGGTTTGATGTTATGATGTGTTTTTAAATTATTATTAATAAAGATTATATTGAGTTTTTCTATACAAAAGTGACCAGTTGCATCATTGCTCTGTTTATGGTGTCTCTATATGATACTGATGATGGGTCTATTAGTCCTAAAAGACACATGATTATGGGTAATCTATTACGGTTTATTATGCTCATGTGTCTGGGTCATGTTTGCTATATATGCTCTCTATCCAAAAGGATAGATCAAACTCTCGACCCTCTACCATTAGTGATCTCTCTTCCTTCTTTAGAGCCTCCAGGATACGCCGTTGCAACATGCAGTCCCCAGAGCCCGGAGACGAGGAGGATGCCCCATTTCCCCCGGAGGTGACAGCGGCAAAACTCCTGACAGGTGCTGCCACCACCGGGGGGCAACCGGACCAGTGACCACATCCACACCAACAGCATCACTATTATCCACCTCCATAACCCCCTCACCCTCTACCAAACCAGCAACTACACCACTAGACAAAGAATTTTCCTCATCCATACCCACCACCACATTCACTCCTGCTGGACCAGTGACAACAGGGGGTGACATTTTGACCTCCGCATCATCAGGCACAAGGGGCTGAGTCTCCTCCACAAAACTTATGTGTGCCCTCTGTATCATCAGATGATATTTTCCGCTGCTTTACTGTTGATACCAGGCGCCGCTGATCTTTCGCCGCTGTGGGGCGCCGCTGATCCTTTATATCAGCATCTTGTTGACCAGCGGCGCCAACACAGAACAGGACTTTGGTGGGAGGACCGGAACTCCCAGCCCTAGCAACCCCCTCACACTGCCGCCGCTTCTCAACTAAGTGATCAGCAGCAACAGCATTCAGGGGCAGTGAGGCTACCGGAGCTGCCCCTGACACCGGGCCGCTCCCCCCTCCCACTGAGGAGCAGACCACAGTATCATGGCCTGACCTTTTGCCCGCCGCCGGGCCGCCCTCACTGTCCAGCCTCTCGGCTGATGCACCTGCTGCTACATCCCCGCTACTACAAGCAGAGACGGAGCTCTGCGCCTCGCTACCGTGCTTTGTAATCTCCCCGTGCCTTTGCACCGGATCCACAGCAGAACCCGGGCTGGGCAACGGGGCTTATACAGCGAGCTGACCCTGCAGCCGACTCAGGGGGTACAGGGAGGGGGGCATATACATAGCTTACCACTTCCTGTAGCTTAGGTTTGATCTTCTTTACCGTTTTCTTCTGGCCCCCAGGTGCCTCCTCTGATAAATCATCACCGAGATGGAAGTTCTGAAGGCACACTGGGGACTCCAGGAGCTTGATCTCTGCCATTAGCGCCCCTCCCTGGCCGATGTCACTGTCCTCCCCAGAGCCAGCAGAACTGCGACGAGATGTCATTGTCGCCTGTCCAGCAGGGAGCTCGCCGCACGTGGCCTGTGAGTGACAAAGCAGGCTGCCAGGTGGGGCTTTCCGCTGGTCATCCTCCTTCTCCTCATCGTCATCATCATCATCATCAACCTGGCTCCCAGGCTGCAGCCCTATCTGCCTTTGCTCTCTGTTATCAGCCATTTATCTGAATCGGTCTTCATTTTGCAATTTTTCTTTAAATGGTCCACTTTTTTCTTGAATAAATGCTTTTCTTACCTCCAGGTCATTAATTTCAAGCTTCAGCCTCTTTACCTCCGCCTGGAATTGCGTCTTCCTGGGTCTGGAGGCGCCTGCAGCTTTTGCGCTTGTGCAGCGCAGCTCCTCCCGGAGCCTTCTCAGTGTCTTACTCGCCTCTTCATCCTCACGGAGGTGGCTCATGACCCGGGAGGCATAGGTGGACACAGACTCCCGGGGTCTCTGCAGCGTCCAACCCTCCTCAGTGAGGTTGGCCTCACCTCCGTGAGCACTCGGCTTTCCTCCGGAAGGACCGCCATCTTGCACGCTAGCAGGTTTCTCCTCCATGGAAGCCTTGCGACTTCTCTGAGTCTCTGCAGACCTCGGAGGAGTAGGAGCCACATTGCTGCGACTCCTGGTGGAGCGTCTCACCCCCGAATCCTCTGATGTGCAGGCTGGTAGCTGGTTCCTTCTGCCCCCCGCCAGCCTGGTCCGGGAAGCAGAAGCCTGGGACTTGGCTCCTTCACTCATCCCCGGAAACCCACTCTCTCCCTGGGTAAGAGAGAGAGCAGGTCCCCGGGTGGAGAGGTGGTGGTTCCCAGGAGCTCAGGAGCACACAGCAGGATCAGCAGCGACCGCACCCACAATCAACACAACGAGCAGCAGCTGAGCAGAGCTGCACTCACTATTCTGCTGGAACAGTCACTGTGCACATACATTACTGATCCTGAGTTACATCCTGTATTATACTCCAGAGCTGCACTCTCTTTTCTCCTAGTGCATTCACTGTGCACATACATTACATTACTGATCGTGAGTTACATCCTGTATTATACTCTAGAGCTGCACTCACTATTCTGCTGGTGCAGTCACTGTGTACATACATTACATTATTGATCCTGAGTTACATCCTGTATTATACTCCAGAGCTACACTCACTATTCTGCTGGTGCAGTCACTGTGTACATACATTACTGATCCTGAGTTACCTCCTGTATTATACCCCAGAGCTGAGCTCACTATTCTGCTGATGCTGACTTTCATCTTACCTCTAGGACACGGTTGAGGGCTCATTCCTGGAACACAGTATTTACCAGCTGGACACACATCACATTCAGTTGCTCCGCTCCGCATCATGTAAGAGCCAGGAGAGCACAAGATAGGAATAGATGATCCAGATAGGCAAAAGTGTCCGTGGGGGCAAAGACCTCCTGACAGACCATCCACTGGAGTTGATATTTCAGCTCCACCTGAACAGTAATACCTGAAATTGAAAGAAAATTAAACCCAATATATCTGTTGCTTCATTGGGAGACACAGAAAACCATGGGTGTAATTTTTAGTGTCAGCCTCCTGGTGGCAGCAGCATACATCCAGGGTTTCCCGTGTCCTCCATTGAAGGCTCTGAGAAAGGGCTGTTATTGCAAGTGCCAAAAATCCTCTTTTTACATATCGTAACATACATCTGCAGTGTATTTCAGGAGCAGCATATTGTATGTAGAACATGAGTACTTTGAAGGGCCGATCATTGCCCAAACATGCTAAAAGCAATTCTATAAGAAGTTAATTTAATTTAATTAAGTAATTTAAATGACAGCAGACACTTAAACTTTCTGCTATGGATTTTCTGCAGTATCTTTTTATTGACGTTCAGAGGGAAATCCACAGCAAAATCTGCACATTGCACACTATTTGTAATGGATATTTATTTGAATTTGCAGCAGACTTTAACCTATGAATTGCAAAGGATAAATCTACAGTGGATATTCAGAACATAAAATAACATGGATGAGATTTGATAACATCTCACACTTTTTGCTGCTGGTGTAATACAATACAAGATTTTTTTCCTGCAAAAAAAGATTACAGTATATCTGCCGATATAAACATACCATAGGAGATAGAAAAGAATAAGTTTCAAACTCACCCTGGTGCACACAGCCCTGACGGAATGGAAAGACCAGAACTATTGCAAAATGTTCCCCCAGGACAGGGTCTGCAGTCGTGTCTATTTCCCAGACCTTCTGCGTCTGTCCAGGTGCCAGCAGGACAGGGCTGTGGTGATCGTGTCCCTAGTAACAAAATACAGAACTCATAATAAAATGTGCCATTTTCAGATACTATGTGTATTACCTAACATGATCCAGACCTTCTGGGCAATAATGTCCTGGAGGGCAAATGTCACCAGAAAGCCCATCCTGTGGATATTCATCTGCCGCCCCTTCCTTACACCAGTACCCAGAGGAACAGTTCCCTACAAGACATGTTACAATATGAGGCATATACTGTATGTATACGACAATGGTGACTTTATAGTGATGGTTCACGTAATATAGAACTTTACCTGTAGGAGCTGCTTGTCCAGATCCTTTACAAAATTTCCCTGGTGGACACAGTAGACAATCCCCGATGCTGGACAGGCCGCGTCTGGGTCCATAGGATCCTTCTGGACAGCTGTGCTGAGTACCAAACTGTGTACCCAAAGGGCAAAAATACCCTTGTGGGCAAATGAACTGTGTGTAGTCACTGACAGGAAGCTCCCTCCGCTCACAGAAGAATCCTGAGGTACACAGCAAGTAGGACACAAACAAAAAAAAAGGTTTTGCATGCTTTAAAAAAAACAAAAACAAACAAAACTCTCTAACTTTTCTTATTTACTATGTGTTTTGGTTTCTCATCCTACCATCACCTAAGAGGTGGATACATTGATTTATATCCAGTCTAGACAATGTTTTGTGAGCTAAATACATCAGCAGCAGTTTTCCAAATCTCTGATGCTTTGTCACAATGTATCAGTCCGGAGTTCAGGCTGTTTATCTGTCTGATGCATTGTATCCACTTCTCAGCTGTGGTGAAAACCAGCCACATAAAGATTTACTGCCTCTGAAAATAAACAGAGTTCACTGACAGCAAGCAGAGACCTCTAAAATGTTGATACGTTGAAACAAAGTATAATTGAGAGTTGCAGAAGGTATACAATATACGGACACCTTTGGGGGTAATGCATTTAAGTAACGAAAATCTATTTTGGGCATAAAAATTGTTGAAAGAGTTTGAATGAAAGTATTGCACCATTTGGCTTTTATGTGCTCTTTTGTTTCCCTGCACATTGCTGGGTGCAGAACGAGTTACTAAGGATATGTCAGTGGGCTTGTTCTGATGGAGAGTTTGTAACTCTTTGATCTTTCTTTGTCTGATCTCAGCTGATTTATGACCACAACAAAGATCAGCTCAACTTTCATGTGGCCATCAGTCAGCTCAGAAAAAAACCCATAAAATAGTTGCAAACTCCCTTTCAAATTGCTCTCACTAATAAATTATCTATTAATATCATATGGAAGTTCTGCACAAGTGGTGCAAATTTTTTTCTAAAATCCAGATTATCATCTCAAAACAGCCATATTCTGCAGATCTATGACTTAAAGAGGTTATCCGGAAATTTTCTATATACTTTATAAAAATATCTGACCGGTTGGGGTATGATACCAGCACCCCACGCTCCGTAACTAAGCCCTTCCAACCACCATTGGCACCAGCAAAAGCTGATCAGCGGATGTACCGGGTGTCGCAACGAGATCAGATATTGATGACCTATCCTATCGATAAGAAATTGATATAAAAGCCCTGGACACCCCGCTTTAAACGTTATGGCCTCCATATCTGTTTCCTGGGTTTAGGTCTACCTGCTTCACAGATGCGGCACGTGGTTTGCTTTTCTTCATTTTGGTAAAATCCAGACTCACAAGGTAAAGGCTTTGAGCTCCCTGCTGTACATCGATGCCCTGAGGGACATGGTAACCCATCAGGCTGTGTCTGCCCTTCAGGACAATAATAACCTGCAAAAAGAGATGAACATGAAATCTGGTGCATCAAGAAAACTATTATACAGACAAAACGAAGAAGCAAGAAATAGGACAGAAATGCAAAAATGGTGTAAAAGACATCAGATCTTATCTTTTCTTTGGATGGTACCTTCTGGGCACTGTCCTGTGGGGGACACGATGCCAGATCCACTGCAGTACAGCCCCGGAGGACACGGCTTACATTCAGAGACACTTCCTAAGCTGTAATCTGCTGAAAATGTGCCTGCCGGACAGAGCTGTGGATGCTGGGAACCATTTGCTACAAGTACCAAAAAAGATGATGAACAGATAGACGAGGAACTGGGGAGCAAAATAGTAGAAACTAATGGACCTACGACAAAATGTCCCAGGAGGACAGATATTTCCCTGCAGGGCATCAGTGGGTTTGGAAGTCTTGGCCCTACCCGTGCAATAGAAACCAGCAGCGCATTCACCAGACGGAGCAGCGAGGCCTGGAATATGGCACAAAGTAAGAAAAAGTCATAATAACAGCATGGATAAAATACTATTGCAAGCATAAATTGAATTCATTTTTTCAAAGACTTGTACGAGGGAAGCTCAGGATTGGTAATTTAGTACATGCAGAGCTATGTGGAGAGAAAACTAGAAACAGTTGGACATTGCCCCTGTCAGTAATGGTTCTGATTACTACACTTTCCATCAAGTTTTGATATTTTTCTTTACAGCCTTAGATAAACCAATTGTGCATCAGTATAAAGAGAGAATGGTCTCACTGTACCCGACTGTTAGGAAGTAAGACAGATGAAGGGTCCTTCATTCTCTGGGTGACTAGGTGAGACAGTAGGTCCAACATGCTGTGGGTAACTAGGTGAGGTGGAGGGTCTTTCATGCTGTGGGTGACTAGGTGAGATGGAGGGTCTTTCATGCTGTGGGTGACTAGGTGAGATGGAGGGTCTTTCATGCTGTGGGTGACTAGGTGAGATGGAGGGTCTTCATCAAGACCCGTGGAAGTGCGGCAGCGCGAAACGGCCGTCGTCTTTTTATATCACGTTTCTCCCTGCTATTCCTGCAATTGACATGTGGCACAATAAAGACTGAACATTAGCAGATGGTGAGTGCCCACTTCTTTCTACGTTTTTTGCTATTTCATGGACTATTTTTCTGTGGCAGCATCCAAGTTCTGCAATTGGCATATACGCTGGATATCTGACACATAGATGCATAGGTGTTTTCACTAGCGGTTGGTGCGGCAATCTGTTTTTCTTTTCTTTTTGAACTTCATGCTGTGGGTGACTAGGTGAGATGGAGGGTCCTTCGTGCTGTGGGTGACTAGGTGAGATGGAGGGTCTTTCATGCTGTGGATGACTAGGTGAGATGGAGGGTCTTTCATGCTGTGGGTGACTAGGTGAGATGGAGGGTCCTTCATGCTGTGGGTGACTAGGTGAGATGGAGGGTCTTCATCAAGACCCGTGGAAGTGCGGCAGCGCGAAACGGCCGTCGTCTTTTTATATCACGTTTCTCCCTGCTATTCCTGCAATTGACATGTGGCACAATAAAGACTGAACATTAGCAGATGGTGAGTGCCCACTTCTTTCTACGTTTTTTGCTATTTCATGGACTATTTTTCTGTGGCAGCATCCAAGTTCTGCAATTGGCATATACGCTGGATATCTGACACATAGATGCATAGGTGTTTTCACTAGCGGTTGGTGCGGCAATCTGTTTTTCTTTTCTTTTTGAACTTCATGCTGTGGGTGACTAGGTGAGATGGAGGGTCCTTCGTGCTGTGGGTGACTAGGTGAGATGGAGGGTCTTTCATGCTGTGGATGACTAGGTGAGATGGAGGGTCTTTCATGCTGTGGGTGACTAGGTGAGATGGAGGGTCCTTCATGCTGTGGGTGACTAGGTGAGATGGAGGGTCCTTCATGCTGTGGGTGACTAGGTGAGATGGAGGGTCTATCATGCAGTGGGTGACTAGGTGAGATGGAGGGTCTATCATGCTGTGGGTGACTAGGTGAGATGGAGGGTCCTTCATGCTGTGGGTGACTAGGTGAGATGGAGGGTCTATCATGCTGTGGGTGACTAGGTGAGATGGAGGGTCCTTCATGCTGTGGGTGACTAGGTGAAACAGAGGGACCTTCATGCTGTGGGTGAATAGGTGAGGTGGAGGGACCTTCATGCTGTGGGTGACTAGGTGAGATGGAGGGTCCTTCATGCTGTGGGTGACCACGTGAGATGGAAGGTCCTTCATGCTGTGGGTGACTAGTTGAGATGGAGGGTCCTTCATGCTGTGGGTGACCACGTGAGATGGAAGGTCCTTCATGCTGTGGGTGACTAGGTGAGATGGAGGGTCCTTCATGCTGTGGGTGACCACGTGAGATGGAAGGTCCTTCATGCTGTGGGTGACTAGTTGAGATGGAGGGTCCTTCATGCTGTGGGTGACTAGGTGAGACGGAGGGTGGCTCATGCAGTGGGTGAGTAGATGAGATGGAGGGTGGCTCATGCTATGGGTGACTAGGTGAGACGGAGAGTGGCTCATGTTTTAGGTGACCAGGTGAGACGGAGGGTCCTTCATTCTCTGGGTGACCAGGTGAGAAGCAGAGTGGCTCATGCAGTGGGTGAATAGATGAGATAAAGGATGGCTCATGCTGTAGGTGGCTAGATGGCCACATGCAAGACAATTTATTAGATAATGATTGCCTCCAGCATAAAGGGCTTGGCCATTGAAAAAAAAACTTTAGAAGATATTGCAATAAATATAGACACATAATAAAAAAGGCCCCAAACTCAAGAAATCAACACGCTTCCCCTCAGATACTTTTGCTTTGTGCTCCACTCAGTAAATTGTTTTCTATGTCTGTCCCTCATCCCTGCTGTGTGTGAAGAGGACTGGATGATAGGTTTATTTTAATGTCTACGTTTTTCTTTCACATAACCATTTTTCTCACCCGCATTCTCACAGTAATACCCAGAAGGACAGGATATCGGCTCAGTGGTGCCCTCTGGACAGTAAAAGCTAGGCAGGCACTTTCCTCCAGTGGAGGTGGCAGGACACAAGCAGTTTGCACTGGTGTAATTATCCAGATCAAATGGCTGCGGAGTCCAAGCAGTAAAAACACAAAACCAACCTAAAGAGAAGTAGACAACACATTGTACAGATCCCCCAATATTCCTTGAAGTACAGATGTAGCAGTGGTTACAGTGCTTCAGGTTAAAGGATCCACAGCGACCCTATTCCTACAGCTTTATGTAGTAACTAATGTAATTGTAAGAACATGAAGGTCTGCAGTCAGCCCTTATTTTACTTATAGGCTATGGACACATTTTTCCATGTGTTAGTGGCTACTTTTAGGTAAAGCTTAATTGCTCAGGTGGTTTGCAGCTTAGTTTCATAGTTTCAGCCTTTTAATTTTTTGACATGTTCCCACCCAGTTATACATGCTGGAAGTAATATCTGTCTTCACTAGATCTCATGTATCAGCACGGCTTCATTCCTGGACTGATTTCCTCTTATACAACTCATGAAGGATCATGTACTTTTCTCTGCATCTACAGCCAGAGTTAGTTGCCATCCAGTATTACATGAATTCTTCCCCCATCTCCCTCTCTATGGTGTACAACCCCCTAATAATTTCTAACATAAGCTGGAGCGGAGGCTGCAGCAGACAGATGTGTGTGGTTGCTAACTAGGCGAAGGTCTTACACACTCTGCAGAAGCAAAATGGTAGGAAATTCACACTCACCGGGGTCACACTTTCCAGATACAGCGCTCAGTCCTTCTGCCCCACAGTAATGCCCTGAGATACAAGGCAGACAGCTATCGATACTGTGTGACCGAGGGTCAGGATTATAGTAGCCACGAGGACAGGGGAACTGACAGGAGTGCTGGGTTCCTGAAATTTTAAAGCATGAACATTTTCAGTTTTATCCACACATTAAAAGTTAGCAACTTTCTAATATATGTTGTTTTCCATTATCTTCTTATTTCAAGAACTCTGCTTGCAATCAGTAAATGTAATTATGGTTTACATCCACAGTCTAAAAAACTAGCCACACTGTGAAGATCTTACAAGACAGGGCACCGATACACTGTAATGAGCCATGAATCTGGCCAGGACTTGTTAGGTACTTTTTTGGCTACTGGATGTTAAGAAGATTGCTTCTATTCACTGATGTAAAGTTGGTATAGTAAAAATAATTGGAAACTGAAAGGAGGGAATCTATCAAAGCTTTTTTTTTCCACCACGTTCCTGTTGGGAAAAGCAAGCAAAACCCAAAAAAACAAACACAGGAAAAAAAAAAAAAAAAAGGAAATTTGCTGCATGTCATTTAAAAAAAATTAATAAAAAAAAGTACTTCTATTATTATTTACCGCTGCATGCAAATAGAAGAGAAGCGGGCACTCACCATCCAGATAAAATCCAAACTTTATTCTGACATCATGTCAAATGCAGGACAGGCAGGGGAACACGGGCTTCCAAAGACGACGGCCGTTTCGCGCAGTTGCGCTTCCACGGGTCTTGACCAAGTTTGGATTTTATCTGGATGGTGAGTGCCCGCTTCTCTTCTATTTGCATGCAGCGGTGACATGGACTTATTTCAGCGTGAGCACCCGACATCCAATTTTGCTTCTTGGTATCTGAGTTCTTTTTGATTAGGTGATAGAACCAGCTGGCAGTGTGGTCCTTTTTTCTGTTTTTGGATTTCTATTATTATTTATTTCGCCTATATAGCGTTAACATATTCCGCAATGCTGTATGGACAAGAGAAGATGTTTTGAAGAGTCAAACACACTCCAGCAGTGAGGCATAAAAAGGAGATTTTTGTGTACTCACCGTAAAATCCTTTTCTCCAAGCCAATTATTATTATTATTATTTATTGTTATAGCGCCATTTATTCCATGGCGCTTTACATGTGAGGAGGGGTATACATAATAAAACAAGTACAATAATCTTAAAAAATACAAGTCATAACTGGTACAGGAGGAGTAAGGACCCTGCCCGCGAAGGCTCACAATCTACAATGGATGGGTGAGAATACAGTAGGTGAGGATAGAGCTGGTCATGAAGCGGTTTGGTTGATCGGTGGTTACTGCAGTTTGTAGGCTTGCCGGAAGAGGTGGGTCTTCAGGTTCTTTTTGAAGATTTCGATGGTAGGCGAGAGTCTGATGTGTTGTGGTAGAGGGTTCCAGAGTAGGGGTGATACGCGAGAGAAATCT